>NC_054469.1:75568292-75868519 GCF_017639515.1 Carcharodon carcharias | reverse complement strand
ATTCTCAGTGAATGGGGAGGTTTGCTTGTGGTTACTGACATCACTTATCAATTATTTGATGAAGAGTGCAGGAAGGCATTCGAGGAACACCAGGCATACCTAAATGTCAGGTGCCAACCTGGTGAAGCTATAACACAGGACTACTTGCATGCCAAACAGCATAAGCAGCAAGTGATAGATAGAGTTAAGCGATTCCACAACCAATAGGTCAGATCTCAGCTCTTCAGTCCTGCCATATCCATGAATGGTGATAAACAATTGAACAACTCCCCCCGTTGCAGCCCTGACAATATCCCGGCATTAGTACTGAAGACTTGTGTTCCAGGAGTTGCCATGCCCCTAACCAAGCTGTTCCAGTACAGCTACAACACTGGCAAATACCTGGCAATGTGGAAAATTGCCTGGGTATGTCCTGTACACAAAAAGAGGACAAATCCAAACCGGCCAATTACTGCCCTATCAGTCTACTTCAATCATCAGCAAAGTGATGGAAGGGGTCATCAACAGTGCAATCAAGCAGCACTTGCTTAGCAATAACCTGCTCTCTGATGCCCAGTTTGGGTTCCACCAGAGTCATTCAGCTTCTGACCTCATTACAACCTTGGTTCAAACATAGACAAAAGAGCTGAATTCCTGAGGTGAGATGAGAGTGCCTGCCCTTGACATCAAGGCATCTTTCGACCAAGTGTGGCATCAAGGAGCCCTAGTAAAACTGAAGTCAATGGGAATCAGGAGGAAAACTCTTCACTCGTTGGAGTCATACCTAACATGAAGGAAGATGGTTGTGGTTGTAGGAGGTCAGTCATTTCAGTTCCAGGACATCACTGCAGGAATTCCTCAGGGTAGTGTCTTAGGCCCAACCATCTTCAGCTCCTACTTCAATGTCCTTCCCTCCAACATAAGGTCAGAAGTAGGGATGTTCGCTGATGATTGCACAATGTTAAGCACCATTCATGACTCCTCAAATACTGAAGCAGTTCATGTTCAAACGCAGCAAGACCTGGACAGTATCCAAGCTTCAGCTGACAAGTGGCAATTAACATTTGTGTCCCACAAGTGCCACGTTGTTTTGACACAGCAGTTGGTACAGGCTGAGCTTTTTAAATCCCAGAGGAAGACTTGAAACAACTGTCATAACCTATACTTGCAACTGGTATCAAAAACAGAAAATGCTGGAAAAACTCAATAGATCTAACAGCATCTGTGGAGAGAAAAAAAAAAGAGTTAACATTTTGAGTCCATGTAACTCTTCTTCAGAGCTAAAGAGAAGAAAAATGAGATGAAATTTATACTGTTTAAGTGGGGTGGTGCAGATGAAGCTGGAAAGAAGGCCAGCGATAGGTGGGAGCAAAGAAGAGATTGACAAAGATGTCTTGAACAAAAGGATGTTAATGGTAGTGGTACTGGCTAAAAGAGGTGCTGATGGTGGCATAAAGGTAAGAAAGCAAGATTAGATCTCAAATGCCTCTGCCTTACACACAATCTCCTTTCCGTCTTTACACCTAGCTTCCTATTTGAATGTAAATTTTCCATGGTATCACTAAGCTTTTAACTTCACAACTAACAATAACATTTTCATCCCACTAATTTTATTAGTAATTTAATCACATTGCTGGTGTCTCCCAGCTAGGTGCAACATTTTACACCCCATCTTGAATACTTAATTCAACAGATGCAAATGTACACTTTACCTTTTAACTTCATTACTGTTTACCCAATTAGCATCTCAACCTATTATACATCAAAGCACCCAGACTAGTTTTTATTTGTTGGGCAACTGAACTCTAACTGCACGCCTTCCTATATTCTCCTCAATTGCTGCTTGCAATCAATAACAGGGAGAGGCTGATGTAAGAATAAACAGTGATGGTTTATTGAGACATAGGGCAGAGAACCAGATCATACATGCTCACTCAGAAACCTCCAGAACTAGACTTATAGTTCCCAGTTACCCACACTGTACAGTGATTTGTCAATGCTGTCACATGATCAGTACACTTGTATTCTCTTAAAGGGACAGGGTACCTCACTTTACCACACTAGCTGGCTTTAAGACACACACAGTCAAACACATAGACACAGGCCCCACTACAACTCAAATTTAAAAATAATCTCCAGTAACATTATAGAAATTAATATATTTTTATGACATAGGCAATCACCATCTCCAACAAGAAAGAATCTAATCATTGCCCCTTGATATTCAATGGCATTACAATCACTGAATCCCCCACTATCAACATACTGGGAGTTACCATTGACTAGAAACTGAACTGGAATTAGACATATAAATAATGTGGCTGCAAAAACAGGTCAGAGACTAGGAATCCTGCAGTGAGTAGCTCACCTCCTGACTCCCCAAAGCCTGTCCACCATCTACAAGGCAGAAGTCAGGAGTGTGATGGAATATTCTCCATTTGCCTGGATGAGTGTACTGCCAACAGCACTCAAGAAACTTGACACCATCCAGGACAAAGCAGGCCCGCTTGATTGGCATCACATCCACAAACATTCACTCCCTCCACTACCAACACACAGTAGCAGCAGTGTGTACACTTTCCAAAATGTGCTGGAGAAGCTCAGCAAGGCTCATTATGCAGCACCTTCCAAACCCATGATCATTACCATCCAGAAGGGCAAAAGCAGCAGATAGATGGGAACACCTCCACCTGAAGTTCCCCTCGAAGCCACTTACCATCCCGACTTGGAAATATATCACTGTTCCTTCACTGTCGCTGGGTCAAAATCCTGGAACTCCCTTCCTAACAGCACTGTAGGTGTACTTACATCACATGGACTGCAGCAGTTCAAGAAGGCAGCTCACCACCACCTTCTCAAGGGCAACTAGGGATGGGCAATAAAAGCTGGCCTAGCCAGCAGCGCCCACATCCCATTGATGAATTAAAAAAATTAAGAGCCTAGACAGAAAGGAGCTGTCTATGATGTAGCCCCATTTCCTCTTCCTGTTCTTCCACTTCCTTTTGCACATCCTTCTCTTCCTCAGGTTTCTGCTCCTTAATTTTTTGCCTGATAGATGGTAGCAAGGATTGTTCCTTCATGCAGCATTCTGCACACTACTACAAATCTTCATTGCCATGCAGCTCACTGCTGCAGGGCTCCTGCAGAGCAGTCCAGGCAGCAGAAGACAGCCTTTGACTCTTCTTCAGAGCTAAAGAGAAGCAAAATGTGATGAAATTTTGCTGACATGGGTGAAATGCAGCTGGCATACAGAACTGCTGCAGAACAAAAGAATTGTGACTAGACCAGGATAATGGGCATTCAAATGCAAGTCAAAGGCTGCCATTTGAGTAACAAGGATTATCCACTCATGACATGGCTCATGCATCTGGTCCAGAAACCACACACATGTGGACAGCAGGCCTATAATGAGAGCCAAGCTTCAAAGAGAAATATTAAGGCACCAGTGTCCTTAGTCAATGTTCTGGTGCCTGCTAAAACAAAATGAGATGAAGTTATCTGTCTTTGTATAGCGAGCCTCAGTGACTTACCTTATGCAACTGCAAACTCTGAGTTTTTACTTATATCTCCAGATGCCAGAGACATAAAAGTTAAGAGGCATGATCACCAGGCAATGCTGTCCTTGCCCTGCTTTGAGGTTGCTATTGTGACTGAAGCAGATGGCAGATTTCAGCCTCTGTCGTCAAGCTAAGATTTTTCATGCATTGGTTCTCACTGAAGATGAGGTAAGAGAATTGTTTCCTAAAGACCTTTGGTGGATATGGCCTCTTGCTGATAACCCTTCTCCCCCTCCTCCTCCCTCTTCTGGCAACTTGTCCTGCTCTGTGTGACCTCTTTTCATTTTCCATGTCATGCTCAATTCCTATGGAAGCCAACTAAAACATCCACGACTGCAAGCACTTGTTCCAGCTCAAGATTTTAAATCAACAGATTCAGCACCAGCCAGACCACTTCCTGTACATTATTCAAACTCTAGTCAAATATAGAAACACTCCAAAAAAAAGAAATTATCGCACCAGCCGACAGAAGAAATAATCCACTAGTTAAACTGGAAGTAGTTCATGATCCCTTCAAAATAGTGCTGGCGGGGGCCCTTCATTGTGGTGAATGTAGTGCTAAGCTTTAAGAGGTTAGGATAGGGCATAAGTTGGAGTATGGAGTTCACAGGAGTCTGTGTGTGCATCTTAGACCCTATTTTTGAACACGCTCCACCAAAAAACAAGCACTACATGGCCCGATTTCATTTCGAGTACTTTCTCACAAACTCTTCCATGCCTCATCTAATTTAATTAAGTTTATCCTATCATTAAGTATAATTTAAATGTTCCTACCTTACCATTAGACTAACTTTGACGGCAGTAATTGTTTAATCTTTTAACTAATAAAAACACAATGGGAGAAAATTTGACAAGGTTCATTAGCGGGCATGGGGATTGCAATGTGTGGCTGCCCATGCCTGATGGAAGTGATGAAGGCAGCATGCAAACTTTGTGCTACCTGTCCATTTCCTTGATTGTAGAATGCAGCCCACAGGGCTGAGGGCCCATGTCCAAATGAGGCTAACAACAATTAAAACTAATTTGTGCCTCTTAAAGGGGAGGTGCACACTGCCTGCAGTAGGTCCTGAAAGTGATCGGGAAAGACTTTCTGAGCAGGAAGGAATTGCAGCACTGGAGAATGAGGCCAGGGTGGGGGCTCCTGGATTCTCAGATGCAGACCTGAAGGCAGGTCTGGCGAGGAGGAGAGAGATCCTTTTTCCATGTGGGACCAGGATGTCCTCCAGATGGACAATGTGAAGGAAATGGGAACAGATAATCAAAGAAGTCAATGTTAGGAATAGGGCCCTGAGGACCTATGGTCCAGTTCGATGACCTGATATGAATGGTCAAGGTAAGTTAATACATCTTCAAACACCATCTGTTACCAACTGCACCACCAACCTCACACACTGCTCAATGCACCAACACCCACATCATTCACTATCAGCAGTCTATAGCAACCAGGACTCATGCTGAACATTCATTGCTGCACAGTACTGCAAGCCTCATACCAGCTTCTGCAAACTTACAACCATTAATTAAGGACAGGCACTTCACCCAAACACATTGTAGCGTAGACATGTCACTCTTACCTCTCTCTTGCAGGACAAGGTAATACATACTAGGAGACAACAGCAAAGAATTAACACTGGACATTAGCAGTTGCATGTGCTCAACTCTTTGGAGAAGACAGCAATTCACATTATTGGCACCACCATCACTGAGGCTGTGGCAAACAGTGTCACTAAGTCATCCAGGATGACGGTATACTCCTTCCTTACACACCTTCTCAAGTCCCATTTCATCTTCCTTCAACAATCTGGTAAAATGTACAAGTTTCAGATAATGTACTGGCTTTCCATCCACTCCTCCTTCCCTCATCCCAATCCGCCCATTCTCAACCAGGGAGAAATAGTCTCTCACTATCAAAACCTTTCAGAGCTTTGAAAATCTTTATTAAATCTCCTCTTAGCATTCTGTTCCACTCAAAACGGTTGCTGTATTTCAAGTCTCTCTTCATAACAATAGTTTTACATCCCTGGCATCAGCTTAGTGAATACACACATACCTTTAATGCCCTTTTCTAACTGAGCTAACTAATGTGTTGTTTAATTTCATCATGACGTCATTCTTGTACTTTTATAGAATCCAAAATACTGTTAGTCTCTTCTTCTAGTTTAATTTACCTGCAGTATATATTTGACATCCCACCCACAAATCCCCCCCATGCTTGTGTCACTGCCTGTGCACACACTTTAGTGTCTTTTCATTAATTGTATACTGCTATTTCTTGTTTTTCCTTCCAAATGTATTACTTCAGACTTAAGAACATTAAACTACAGCAAGCATCTATCTGACAATTCCATTAACCTGTTTATGTCTTCCTGATGTCTCCTATGTCCTCCTCTTGCATTACAACAATGATTGCAATCTAGAAATACTTCATTGCTATAAAGCAGTTTGGGCATTGTGAGGTGAAAGGCGATGTATATAAATGCATGTATTACTTTCTTTCTGTTGTTTGCCAACCCACTGCTTTTGTATCAACAGCAAATTTCAAGATTATGCTCCCTATTCTTAAATGCTCTGGGTGGCATCACTTTCGATCCTGATACAATTCGAGCAATTTCTATTTGCCCAAATCATTGTTTCCTCTCTGTCAAACAAATCCTATCCATGCTGATTTTTCCCTCAATCATACATCTAAGCTTTTCTAAAAAGCCTCTTGAGAGATACATTGTTGAATTCCTTCTGAAAATCCATATATACTGTTTCTAATATATTTCCTTTATCTTTTCAATTAGTTACTCCTTCATAAACTCTGCATGAACCAGATTGGATCCACACTGCATGTATCAAAGGGGCTGGCCCAAAGTCCACCTGAAATTCGTCCTTGGACCCCATCCTAATATTTTGAGCAGGCTGCTGATACATGTTACATTTCCTGGGGCAGGCTGACTAAGTTGAGGAATTCAATTTTGGGCCCCCTACCTAACTGGCAATGGCATTTGGGTAAGTACTGGGACACAGAAGGATAATGTTAAGGGGTTGATTAGCAGCCCTCAGGAGTACAATGAATTTGGGAGAAGCAATCCTGCTTCTCCTGGCTGCACATCAAATTAAAAAAAGATATTACTTACATTTTTGGTGATGGAAGTTTATCAGACTGCACCACCAGGAAAATCTGTGTGGAGCAGGCCTGTTGTCTGCCCTGTTCGGTGCAGCCTAATTTCTCAAAGGGATCCAAATAAAAGAAATTAGATTTCTCATTAGCATATACAAGAAACCTGTCGCCTCTTTTAGGAAGGCAACCCAACATCTTAGTCAACATCTTTTAGGAATCCTTGGAGTGCAGGACATTGGTTCATAAAATTTGCCCTCATTTTGTCTGTAAAATGGGTGCAACAAGGTCCAATTTCTATCCCTATAGCTTTGTATACAATGAAAGAACTTTCCTTCTTATAGCATGATTCATGTCTTGAAAGGAGTACTTTAGGAGTGTAGTTACTGCTGTAAAGTAGGCAAACATTCAGTCAATTTGTACACAGCAGGATCCCACAAACAACAGTGAAATAAATGACCAGAAAATCTGATTTAGTGACGTTGAGTTAGGAGTACATTTTTGACAGGACACAGGGAGAATACTACCATTCTGATCAATACAATTTTTTGTATCTATCTGAGTAACATGTGGCTTAAGTTGATCATCTCTTCTAAGAAAGGGCACATAGTGCAACACCTTTACAGAACTGCATTGAAGTGTTAGCCAGCTTTATAGCTTAGGTTGCTGGGTAGGGTTTGAAGCCACCACTCTAACTCAAAAGCAAAAGTACTACGTCTGAGCCATTACCAACACAGAACATTAAGTTCTTGTTATCGGTAACTATTGGTCGAGCCTCTGATAATCTTGAATCTTCATATGCTAGCTAGCTATACATCATTTTTAATGGAACAAGTAGTGAACAAGTTTGTATACATCTCTGGTTGCCAATTCTGGAAACAAAGTACAGATAGCTGTCTGTGTTGCTCTATAATCTAACCAGAACAACTTACATTTATATAGTGCCTTTAACATAGTAAAACATTCCAATGCAGTTCACAGGAGCATTATCAAACAAATTTTGACACCGAGGCACTTAACGAGATGTTAGAGCAAGTCACCAAGGATAAGTTGGCATCCTCCTGGAGGCAACTCTTAGATCAAACAGCTTCAAAGTCCTTTGAATAGAAACACACTTCAATGAGAAGAAGAATTGGCAACAATTTATTATCTACCATCTGTTAACAATTCAAACTTTATCTACCTCTCAGATGCTGTTGCCAGATTTTGATGAGGTTCACCATTTTCATGATCAGTAAGTTCAATCACAATCATGAGTATTGACTAGGAAATAATAAAAAACACAAACAAGTGCCAATTTTTTTTCGAATCATGATTGGCCTTATCCAGCCAATTTGTTGTCAAACGACAGGGGAGTATATTTAAATCCAGGATGGAATCTTGCGCATTCCCCTTGATGTGTTTGATGGCAGGGGTGCATTTAATCAGGCAGCAGGTTGGCTTTCTCCCTGCTATCTCCTGCCTCCAGCCCAGTTGAGTCCACAGTGGCAAGGCCCATGATGGCCTTCCCACCCCACCACCAATTAAGGCCTTGTGGACAGTTAATGCCCACTCAGGACCTAATTCCACCATTGCTAGTATTAACCCAGCAGTGGGTGGAAGGCACACTATGCAGGGAGCACAACAGGCAAATATCTGCATGTTTGTTTGTAGGCTCCTGGGTGGTTCTCTCGTTCAAAGGCACTCAGTGCCTGATCGAGGGACCCGGCATTGAGAAGGGTGGGAGAGTGGTCTCTGAAAACCGCCTTTTGCCTTTTATTACTGAGCCCGCTCAACCCCTCCCCCCCACCTGCATCCCCACCCCACAACCGCCTTCCGGCAATCACTCACCTGTGCCTCAGTCCATCCTTGATCCTGGGTGGGTGTAGTACCAGTAGCAGCTACTACATCAGTGGTGGTGCTGCTGTGTAAAGAAGAGCAGCCAGTCATTCACAGGCCAGCAGTTTTCAGCAGGCAGGACTTCTGCTCCAGGGGTCCTCAATCCTGGGGGAAGGCCCGCTGCTAGCCTGCTAAGTGCCTAAGTGGCACATGATGCAGCAGGCCTTTGCTAAAAGAGGCACACAGAGGTCCTGCCGCCTCCCCAACCTATGGCCAAGACACCCATTGCCTTCACAAGATTCCGCCCCTGGTCTCCAGAAAATATTCAAGGAAGTACCATTGGGCATGACTGACAATCACTTATTCCCTGCATATAACCTAACCCACTATAAGGAATTCTCATTTGATTAGTTAAATGATTCCTCACAGTTCAGGCTCAAGTGTATAGTCCAAATGCAAGTTTATTACTTAGACACAAAAATACAATAAATATTACACTTACACAACAAACTTAGATTTCTGCAGACCCAAAGTGATCAGCCTTGGTTTCTGTAGGTGTCTTCCTTCCAAATGCCCATGAGCTCTTCCCCTGAAGGCCTTTGCTATTCTAGGGCAGTGGTTCCCAAAGTTTGGTCCTTGGCCAAGCTTCTCCAGGTGGTCCGGGGGCTGGTCCAAAATGCAATTCACTGATACGCAATACCACAGCCCAGAACCCTCATCCTCACCCTCATTCCATGATGTCACACAACAAGACTGTCTCCTGTGGCATGAGTCGCCATAAGCTCAAGCAACAATAATAGTTTTATATGCAAAATGTATGTTACTGTTACAACATACAACTGCAAGATCGGATTTTCAATGCTTTGTGGGTTTAGAAACAAAGAAGAGGAACCAGCTCATTGTGCAGATCAACGTCAGACTGGAGCTCACCAACTTGGAACCAAACACCACCTCATTGATGCCTTATCAAAAAGAAAGCTAGTCTTCCCATTAAATCTGATGACGTTTTTTGTGTTGGCAAATGAAAGTGGATGGGGTAGCTGGTTCATGGGTGTCTTTCATTTTGTCTAGGGTGAGTACATGGATGAAAAGGTTCAAGAACCCACTGTTCTTGGGAAACCCTACTTATCCCTTCCACTGAAGACTAGAAACTTCTCTCCTGATGACATGTTATCTGACACTCAGCAAATTGTAAGAAAATGATATTCCTCCACACAAACTTCAGGCTAAGATATAATGGCTGTTTCTATGGTAAGAAAGAACAGGAAACATTGTGGCTACTTATCCAGTAGGCTTCCTGCCCCCATTGTTCCAGCCAAATTGTGATGTTCACACCTTTTCTAGCTTGGTGAGGTGTCAGAATGTGAAGAACTTAAACTTGATTCAAAGCTGAGAATAGTTTTATTTGGAAATATAACAAAGCAGATTTCAACACCCACCTCATTAAATGACCTCAGACAACACTGCTGGCATATCCTTTTCAACCATCTGCCTATTTTCTTTGTCTCACGGTATTAATTTAATAAGAAGTATTAGGGGAAATGCCCCAAGAATTGCCTTAACTATGTCCTTAAAATGGAGTCAGGAGTCAGACTAAATGGTAGGAAAAGAAAGGGTTGATATTAATGAAACTATAAAGACTTATAAAACAAAGCAATCCTTGTAAGGGATAGAAAAATGCCATCAAGATCACAATTCTGATGGTGGCTGATTAAGTGGGACATAAGCGTATCCTACCTCATCCAGACATGTATTGGACCCCCTTTTTTTAGCAAATATTTCACAAGAGAGGGAGTAAATGGGTGCCCTTACCTGTCTAGCTGCCAGCGCTTTATTTAATTTGGAAGTCATCAGGGGCATATTAGTAGGCTGAAGAGCCTTTTTCTTGCTGTAGACCTCTATGACTCTATGACTAAGTGAGATTAAACTCTTTGAACTCACATCAGTTAAATTGGTCATCAGAATTAAGGAGATTTCTTCAGAAATTAAGAATTTTGACCTGGGTTTTCCAAAGTAATGACAATGAAATTTGTCAGTGCTCTTAAAGACTCGAAACATCAACTCTGTTTCTCTCTCCACAGGTACTGTCAGATCTCCTGAATTTTTCCAGCATTTTCTGTTTTTGTTTCAGATTTCCAGCATCCGCAGTATTTTGCTTTCAGCAGTTTATGTAGTCTGCACATGTGCAATGAGGAAATCCAGATGCTGCTGTCAGTGTTTCTATGCTTCTCCATTGGGAGTGCTGTTGAAGACCTGATGTTGAAATTAACACAGGAAACAACAACCTGGCATGAGCTTGGGTCAATTGCCCAATTGCCACTGACATGTGTGACTAGTTGCTGTGTCCGAAAGGGAGCACAAAAGTTTATTCAGGGTCATCTGCCTCTACATTGGCTACATTCTCTTGTTCTATTGCTGCTACACATACGTGGCACCCTTCTTTTGGCATTGGTCATAGTAGTTGATTTTGCTGATGAGCGACAAATATGTGCAAAATGGTTGAGTTTTCCACAAGTTTTACACAGTTTGCCAGTAGCAGGGCATTCTGTCTGGTATGGGTAAGCACCACTATTGTGGAAACATAGGGCAGAAATTTTTGCTTGGCGGGCGGGCGTGTGCCCGATCCGCTTGAGCGTGAAATGACGTGCGTTGACATCAGCCAAACATGCCAGCGTCAACGTGGAATCGCACGGTAGTTCAGTTGGCAGGTGCATGCCAGAACTGGCAGCGCACCCGCCGACAATTAAAAGGCCTGTTCAGGCCATTAAGTTATCAATTAACATAAAGTTTTTGCTGCCCATCAAATCTACCGGTTGTCGGGCAGCCGAAAAGGCCAAGCGGCCTTTGCATTTTTTTGAAAACCTCAACCACGGGCAGGATGAGGTGTCTGAAAGCAAATAAAAACTTTAATTTTTCATTAATAACATGTCCCTGCTCATGTGACATAGTCACATGAGGGGACATGTTTTATTACACCTTTATTTTTCTTTATCTCTTCATCTCCCTGAGGCAGCTCTGTGCCTCAGGGAGATTATGCAATGCTCACTCGCATGCATAAGCGAAGTTTATGCTCATCTGGCTCACACTGCCCCCCCCACCCCACACAGCAGGCACCAGCAATGAAATCGCGGTGCGGTGCCAATCGCCGGCGGCGGTCGGCTTCCCATCCCTGCCAAGTCCGCCCGCCAAGGGCAAAATTCTGCCCATAGTTTTGACAAGCCAAAACTCTGTTTGTGAGGCAGGTATTGTTGCTTTCCTGACACATGAACAATTTTCACAGGAGTTGAACTTGGAGTGTGATATTTTCTGTTGACAGCCTCAACTTCAGAAGCTCTGGAGTCCTGAAAGTGATAGTGATCTTGCTAAATCCAACAGCTCTCTGTCTTTCTCATGTGCTTTTCAGTATAACTCTTTTGAGTACAAACCCATTTCCATCTGTTCCTATTCAGATGAAGTTACATTTTTTCATAGTTTGCCATTGTGACATTTGAACACTTGATAATCTTTTAAATCTTTTAAATTTGAACACTTGATCTTGGGGTTACAAGCCCAGTACCATAACCACTTGGCTATTTAGGCCAAGCTGCTTTGCAGTGTAACTCTTTCGAGTACAAACCCATTTCCATCTGTTTCAGATGAATTTACATTGTTTCATAGTTTGCCATTGTGAGATTTGAACTTTTGATCTTGGGGTTACAAACCCAGTACCATAACCACTTGGCTATTTAGGCCAAGCTGCTTTGCAGTGTAGTTGACTAGAGAGACAACCTTTGTTTATTTGTGCTCTGCTTTCCCATTCAACATATTCAACCTCACAGAAGTCACAATTGGTTGCCAGTGGCCTCAATCACATGCAATATTGGCCAATTGTCTCGTTTGCTTCTTGCTTAGTACTTCAGAAGACAATTGTTTTGTTTATTGTATTTTTCATGGGCATGAAATTGGTTGTTAGTCACAGCTATATTGTTGAGTCACTGTTATTTTGCTCAGGTGAAAATGTCTCAAAAAATCTTCTAATTCATCATGTCATAGTGGAGAAGCAGGCCTTCTTTTGTTATCTGTGAATGCAAAATCTGATCTCACGCCTTTAAAAAGTCTCATCCACTTTTGCCAATGTGGGAATAGAGGTGATGGCTCCGAATGCACATTAAAAGATGGTAGATAGGGCAAAGATAATGCCATGTTCATTGGCAATGCAGCGATGGTGTGTATCAAGGATCTGGGATTACGAACCCTTCCAAAGAAAATCTTCAATGATTCGAGATTCGTTTTTTTTTTGATTGGATGGTTAATTTGGCAAAATCAGTGTGTGTGATTCAAACAAGCCCCAGTGTGTCCCTAAATCTCCAACTTAAAATGCTGTCTGCAGAAACCTAACAAAAGTTTCATACCTGAAAGCAAGATTGCCAGTTTTTCACCATCCTTATTGCCATTGTGAAGTTCTTGGAAAGAAACAGTAAGTTTCAGCCATATACAGTAAGAAACAAAACTGCTGCCATTCTGTAAATACATGGATCCTTTTTAATTATCTCTTCCTGCTAGACACCCTCTGCTGGTGCATGCATGCATGCTAGTCTCAAGTGGACAAAATGCAAAATGCAATTTTCAATGTGCTACAGGCATCTCAAGATGGAGGCGCTGTATCTCTTAGGGTTACCAACCATCCTGGATTTTCCAAGGTTGTACCAGAATTTGGCTTCTTGTCCCATGCCCAGGGTATGGGCTTCTCAGGGCTCCATTTGTCCCAAATTCCTCTGGCAGCAATCAGTGAAGATAGATCAGAGTGTATGCGCATGTGCACTGTGCAGCTGCGCATGTGCAGGCCACAACCAGTGCAGTGCGCATGTGCAGACACATAGCTACAAGGGAGCAGCAGCACTAATTGGCTCTCAAATGTGTCTGGCTTAAGCAAGTGGGTGGGTGTTTGGGATTGTGGAGGTCAGGGTGGATGTCTGCTGGCAGGGGTGGGTTCAAACTAGCGGCGGCAGTGGCAGAACGCAGACATGATTTGGGGGAGAAGGACAAGGAGGAGGAGGGAGAGGAGGAGTTGGTGTTCCAAATCCAATTCCGATTCTGACATTGAGTCTGGCAGCAGCAGCAGCTGCAGTCTGAAGCCCAAGTCTAGGGGATCAGGTCTGGCACAGGTCTGGGGGTTGCAGCAGGCCTGAGGGGGAGGTTGGGGTTTGGGCAGGTCTGCAGGGTGGGGGGTCTGGGCAGGCTTGAGAGGGGAAATCCAGGCAGGCCTGAGGGGAGTGTGTGGGCAGGTCTGAAAGGCGGGGTTCCATTCCCAGGGAGACCGGGCAGGCCTGAGTGGGGGGTGGGACTGGGACAGGCAGATCCCAGGGGAGTCCTGGCAGGCGTGAGTGGGAGGGATGTCAAGGATTATGTGAGGAGGAGAGGGGTCCAGCACAGTAGTTAGTAGGTCCAGGCAGGTGTGACGGGAGGGATGCCTGGGCAGGTGTGAGGGGAGGGGTTTCCAGCAGGCATGAGTGGGAGAGGGTTCAGGGCATCAGAGCGGGTGTGAGGAGGGGGGGTGGTGTCAGGGCAGGTGTGAGGCTCAGATGGCCATGCCTGCCCCCTCCCTGCCTGCTCCTCCACTGTCTTTGGCAAACTCTTTTGGTCTTGCCAGCACTCCATCCCCATTCCTCTGGCGAAATGCCCCTTAATTTCTTCCCTCAGAGTTGGTCACCCTGGTTTCTCTCTTATCTGAAACAGCCGGACACATTGTAAGAATACCAATAAAAAGGGAAAACAACAACTTATACTGTATGAGAAGAGAGTGCTGATTGTTTGCAAGTGGAATCTGATTGGTAGAGGCGTTGCCATGGAGAATGTACCAGTGATGGTGAATGACTGGAAGCTACATATATTAACATGCAGGACCCTGTTCTTTATAGACTGAAAGAACATGTACACACATTGCGCCTGTTTCAGCTAAGCAAAATAAGTGACAGCCATTCGTTGACTCATTCCTCAGTGTCAAGCTGTCTCCTTTAAATTTCAGACAATGCTTGGCAGTTAACTGTCAGTCACCACAGTCACCATCACTGGTACATTCTCCATGGCAACGTCTCTACCAATCAAGAGTTCACTTGCCAACCAAGCAGCGCTTTCTTCTTATACCATTTGAATTGTTGTTTTCTCCTTATATTGGTATTCTTGTGAAGTATCCTGATGACTGCAAGATGAAAGTTTCAACTTGTCTCTTATTTCAGCAATACTCAAGTTCTGTACTACCAAACAACTACTTGGGGAACATTTTCCCCCCATTGCAGGGGAAGTGTGGGAGCAGGCACTGGTGACCAGCCTTCCGACCGGCGCTCCCAGTTGAGGGGGGTGCCACCATTTTATGTGGGTGGGCCAATTAAGGCCCGCCCAGCGTGACGTGCACCAGGAAACGCTATACACTCCCTGTGCGGGCATGGGGGGGTGGATTCCCTCAGCTGGGAGTGCGTTCTTTTGTGCATGTGCGTGAAAGAGTGCACAGATCTCCCTGAGGAAAAGCGCTGCCTCCGGGAGATCGGCTCCGATTCAAAAGTTGACAGAAAGGTAATAAAAAATTTCCCTGATATGTCCCCTCATGTGACACTGTCACATGAGGGGACATGTCCTTAGCTTTTATTTAAACATTTGATAAATATTTAAAAGCCCTTGTGAAACCTCATCCTGCCTGTGGATGAGGTTTCATGCTTTTTCTGAGGCCCACCTGGGCCCCTGGCCTGCCCACCAACCCTAAGATTGGTCCATCAATCAAGTTAATTAGTTTTTTGATGGTCTCAATAGGCTGTTGGCAGTTCTGAAAATCTAAATGATGTGGGGTGACGTCGGGACGCACACCCGACATATCCCCGAATCATTTTACACGTCAGCGAATGGGGGCGAGGGCCGCTCGCCGACTAGAAAAACCTGCCCCTTATGTATGGAATAGCACGCTGGAAACTATTTGGAATGCATGGAATAATGTGAAAGGTTGTGAAAAAAATCACATTGCCAGACTGATATGTTCAATAAGCAGTGATAAAACCAATCGATAAATTTAATTGCCAGTAAGATAGATACACAGAATCAGAAAAGCATTACGAGACACTAATGGTCAAAATGCTTGGAGAGAAATAAAATTCATATCAGCCTCCATGAGTAAAATATCTTATTCAGGATGCATTTCTTACATTGTCCAACAATCAGTGAAGACTTATTGAAAAACCAGTCGTTCATGGATTTTATTCCTGGATGATGTGATATTCCTGTCCAGTGCAAAGCCCAGCCATTATTTTAAGCTCAACTGAAGCTGAACAGGAAATGAGGAGTAACAACAGTGGCTGAATTTTACCTTTGGTGGGTGCGCGCAATAGGCGGGCCCAGGAGTGGTCAGGAAACAGACCCCGACCGCTCCCGGGTCCTGACTGTGGTTTCATGCTGGCTGAAAAGCTCAGTACTGCTGAGGTGGAGACGGAGAGAGAGTGGGCGATCATGTTTTCATGGGCGTGGATGAGCGCCGTGAGAAAGTTCCCTGAAGGCAGACAGTTGCCTGAGGGAGCTGTAGACCTGAAAATGCTAAAATAAATGTTTAAAAAGCTGCAAAAAAGTGTCCATGTATCGTAATCAATCATCTGAAATATAGCTGATTAAAATGCTGTCCACAGATATTTATTTTTATTTTATTTCACAATGGAAATTTCATCCCACCCTTGGATGAGGTTTGATGCAAAATGCAAAGGCCACCTGGCCAATTCACCCATCAGCCAACTGTAAGGTTGGACGGGCCAGGAAAATTCGGAGGCAATTGTGTCTTTAATGGGCCTAATTGCCTTCTTAGTTGTTAGCGGGGCACTTCCAACTTTTGCGCGCACCCACTGAGCGAAATATCGTGCAAATGTGTGATGATGTCAGGATGCTTGCCTGACATCTCGCACAATTTTATGCCTAATCGAGTTGGGCACATGCCCATCTGCGGGATTTAAAATTCAGTCCTTTGAATCAAAGTAAGTCTTTTATGTTACAGATGTTAAACTGGGCTAAATTTTCTGGACATAGAATATTTTTGGCCATTGGGACCATTTGTGGGTTCGTAACCAAGGCATCAGAGCAACATGCCTTCTAGGTTAATTTTCCAGAAGATAACTAATTAGCAGTCTGTCTCCGGATTTGCCATCACGTATGGTTTGAGGAGGATGGAGAGCCAATCAGTACACCGCAAACTTCAAGTGGCTGGATTGTCAATGTGCTACTGAAGCAAGAGCCTCTCTGGTGGGCCGAGCGAAAAAGCTTCAAGGAAAGGCTGAAGGAAACAGCAGCCATCTCTGCGCTCGTGAGCACATCTGTAGGAGCATCATCAATCACACCCATGTGTCCATCAAGGCACTCAGAAATTGCCCAATGAGATTCATCAACAGGAAGGTTTCTACTCCTTCAACAGTTAACTAGTCTGCAACCAGAAAAAGAGCTTCTTCCATGCGTGTGCTCGTTTTCCTGGCAGCTACCGTGACCTCCATCATCCTCTGCCAGTCCAAGCTGCTTTAAACCTTCAAAGTGCATGATAGATCCTAGGAGACAAGGAATAAGGGATATCCCTTGAAGCAATGGCTACTCAGCCCTCTATGGGAGCCCCAGAAAGACACAGAGGAAATACAGTGCCACTTGCTCACTAGGACAACCATTGAGCAAGCCACTGGGCTTCTGAAGATACTCTTCAAGCATCTGGACTAGTCATGTGGTGCCCTCCAATACCCTCCTGCAAGGATCTCTGTCATTGTGCGGGTCTACCATGTTCTTCACAACATGGCCTTCCAGATAGGTGTGGACCTTAAGGACGTTAAGGCCCTGGAAGGAGACAGCTCAGTAGGAGATGAGGAGGAGCAGGAGATGAAAGGGAAGAAGAAAGTGGAGGAAGAGGAGATGATGCTGAACAGGGAGGTGGCCCTGCTGCCTTGCAAGGTGGCCAGATAATACTCAGGGCACAAAAGGCTTCAAGGAGAACGCCTCGAATGTCGGGGTACTCCGAGTCAGAAACTTTCAACTTCTGACTCAATTTGCTGGGCATGGTATGGAAGGGAGTGTGATATATCTGTGTCAACACTTGCCTGGAAGATGCAGCCTAGAACTTCTAATCATTTAACGCCAATGAGGAAAGCACATCTGCCCAGAGCTTTTGCTCTCCCTGTTGAGGATCCCTTTTCTCTCACCACTACATACCACATATCCTGCCATGGCAGCAACAAAATGAAAGGAGTTCCAGATGTGTGGCTGAAAGAGTCATCATTTATACAGTGCAAAGAGAGTTAAACAGTAGAGAGAGACCTAAGCACACACCCCAGTGGCCCACTTAGTGTTTCACATGATGTGGTGATCTCCACGCTCAGCCACACCAACATTGTGCCCCCCTTGTAGCCATATGGCTGTTGGCCTCGATGTGGAGGTGCCAGTGAGGACATCCCCAGAGGCTGCTGCACCTACATTATGCTTGGCCTAAATAGCCAAGTGGTTATGGTACTGGGTTTGTAACTCTAAAATCAAGAGTTCAAATCTCACAATGGCAAAACTATGAAAACAATGTAACTTTATCTGAATACAGATGGAAATGTGTTTTTACTCGAAAGAGTTACATTATTGCACATTATCACTGGGCCCTGCTGCACAGATGATCCCTCAATCAGAGGGACCAAGGATGATGAGGGCATTCTGTCATGGCACCCTCCCTTTCCTCTGTGACATCCTCAGCCTTTGCCGGGCAATCCAGATGCTTGGCAGAGGGCACCAGCTGGGTTGCAGCTGGTGTCCCTTCCTATGGTCACTGTGCCATGAGTGCCACTGACGAGTCCACAGTACCCAGCATCTTATGCACCCTGTGGCTTCAATGTGCAGTTCCTGTATGCACTCTGAGTGATGCTACATATGACTTTCCAAGAGATGGCCAACAGTCTATATGGAGAAGTTCAAGCGCTCAAAGCCCTGAGCCATAGTGGCATACATGAGGTGGATGGACTCCTCCACTCCCTGGCCATGACCCTGACTGCTTCAGGAAACTCTGACATGTGGGAGCACATTTGTTGCTGCTGGTTTAGATGGTCTCCTTTCCAGTGATTCCTGAGGCCCTGCACCTGTGCCCAGCTGAGCAGAGCTGTGTAAGTCCCCATCCCCAAAGGGCAACTGACCATAACTCCTTCAGACTCTGGCACCTGCTCCTGACCACAAGTGTCATGACCATCATCCTGTGCCATCCTATCTACACATGCATGAGGAACCACCAAGGCTGAGACCATCTGCACTGGTGGCGCACATAAAGTGTGATGGCCTTCTTCATCTCTCTTTTGCTTCTCTGGGCCTGTGGAGGAAGGCAAAGTGGTTATCATAGGTTGGATATCTGCACCTGTGGGAGAAACAGGAACAGATCCTATGAGCGAGATTAAGAGAGTAGAAGCTGCTGCAGAACTTAGCCTACCTAATATTACTCAGTGTGTGACATTCTGTCAGAAGGGGCGGGGTGCACTGAACCCCCTTAATGGCTGCTTTGCCCTCTATAGTCACCTGGTCAACAAGAGATTCCATTTCAGCAGGCCTGACCACCTCCTCTTCCACTATCTTACTGTCTCCATCACTATCTGCTGTACTAGAGTGATGTGGTAGAAGAATGGCATGCCTCTTCCTGTCTGGGCCCTCTCCCAGATATTGTCTGTTTGTTTCTCCTGCAAAGACAGAACAGATCAGGATAAGGCACTGTTGTTCCACTTTTCCATTAGAAGCTGCGTGTTTCAGTTGTGACAGGTCCTCAGCAATGCTACAGCTCTGAGCCATTCTGAAGGGCCACTGTGTTCCCTGGGCACACTCCCCTCCCATCTTCAGGAGCAGCACACTGTTGTGACCCGGCAGATGATGTGTGCCAGGCAGATCAAATCCACAAGGGAAACTTGGTCGTGCTATCACAATGATTTTGCAATTTGTATTTATTACGAGATGTGTGCACCAAATGTATAAGTAAAAGTCCACCAAGACTTTTAGAAATTTTTTTAAAAAACAATTAAATATATTTAATAACAAAAGAAAAGATTTCAAGCACATATGGAATTAAGATTTTAAACAGAATCCAGCAGATTAACACAATACTCGGGAACACAATACCAGTGGAATTCCACATGGCTTTTTTCCAGCTTCAGTTTCAGTAGACAGCAGGCTTATGCACAAACACTGGAGACGTCATTAAGGCTATTTCACACACTCCTGGTAGATCTTACAGGACTTTCTCCTGACACATAACCTCATTCTCCTTTATATATGTTTCTCTCTTTTTTGATATGTAAATTCTTTTGTTTATATGTCTTTGAAACTCTGCCTTCCTCCTTAGCCTTGCTTATCTAGCTAGTTGTATACAGACTAAAATCCCTTTGAAATCCAAATCTCCCTTCACCTATCTAAAAATGCAAATTCTCTTCACACTTTATGTGCTAAATCAGCATCCATGTTTACTCATTAGCATGTCAAGCACCTAGCTTTTTTTGTATTAGTTAAAGCTTGCAGTCTACTTCACTCCAAATGTAATTAAATCACACACAGACAGACCCAACTATACCCCCATAAACTTACTTCGCAATAAACCTGAAAAATATTATGAAAATTATACTTTCATGACAATACCCCCTTAAGCTCCTCAGCTGCCATGTCTGCTGGAGGGTGCAAGCCCTAAGGCCTGTCCTAAGGGTTGGAAGTTGCATTTATCTTGTCAGAACTAATGAGGTTGTTGAACCTTTAACGGCACTGAATCCAGGTTCTTCTAGTCTCACTTCTGCCACTGACAGCAACAGCAACCTGAACCTAGGCCTCTGGTTTTGGCTAGTGGTCTCCTCCTGCCATCTTCTAGGAAGAGGGCCTCCATCCTCTCCCTCACAGCCTCCAGTATTAGATCCAGATCAGCGATTAAGTGAGGGGCAGTCCTGCCCAAGGTGCCAGGTCTCTGACTGCCCTGTGACATCTCACTTTCCCTCTGGTGCAGCGGAAGGCTTTAGCGTAACTAGAGATGTCTCCCTTAGAACAACCAGCAACCTCAGTGATGGCTGCTGTGGGGAGTCTAAATTAGTCCCACACTTCATCTGACCTGCCTCCATTCCTGACCCCACTGGTTCTAACTGGACAGGGAACCTGTCTCCAAAGCAATTATGGGA
Organism: Carcharodon carcharias; assembly: GCF_017639515.1. Lineage (NCBI taxonomy): Eukaryota > Metazoa > Chordata > Chondrichthyes > Lamniformes > Lamnidae > Carcharodon > Carcharodon carcharias. Next base: position 75,847,910 of record NC_054469.1, on the reverse strand, counting down.
TTCCCCACACAAAAACTTAACTTCAGTTTCCCACTGGAGGCAGATTGAAAATACATCCGGTAGGGGGGGCCGTAGAATTTATTCCCTGAAAACAGCCCTGATTCCTGTTTCCCAACTCCGTGTGGAAATTTCAGTCCTTTATCTTTGTGGCACAAATCATATAAAAAGGCATAGGTTTTCCCCCCCATTACATGGATGATGAGCTCTGCATTTGTCCCAGGCATTATTTGAAGAAAATAAAGGAGTGCTGGTGTCCTGATCAATATTCTGTCCACCAATATACCATCTATTGTTTAACTAATCCGTCACCTTAATTTTGTTTGGGGAATACTATCATGGTTGCTGCCTGATTTGCCTGAACAACAGTGTCAGCACTTAGAAAAATTTACTGTGCATGAAGCACTTAAATATGTTTCTCAAAGATATGATAATATTCCATAAAAATATGAGTTTTTTTCCCTTTTTATATCTAGTGAGCTGATGCACTGGATGAGTGACAATCTGAGAGGATGTAGATTTTGAATTGTGACTTTATCATCTTATTCCAACACCCACAGGAATGTCTACCTGGCTATGTTCCTTATTATTAGGGTTTGTCGGATGTAATCAAAAATATTCTGGTTTTGGCTGATGACAAATTGGCACATTGCTTATCTGAAAGACATGCAGTAACTGAATCACTTGAGACAAATCTAGGCAAAATGGAACAGTTAGTCAATAAATGATGTATGCTTGTTCATTTTGGGAAGAACAAGTTACCAACTTCTGTCAAAAAATGTCAACGATGTTATTTACCCTTTAAAAGTACCAAATAACATTAGTTCAAAGCATCTAGTTCCTTGCCTTTGCAATCATATCAAAATTATGCTGAAACAAACATAGGCTGAGCAATAATCCTCACGAATGCTTTAACCTTCTCACCATCGGCATTCAGTATTTTACTAAACCTATGTCTGTCCATTGAGTGACTGTTCTTATTTTCTTGAGCAAGCTACAGACAAGTCTTTTTTTAACGCGCCTGTGTTTGCACAATCAAAAACTGTGGAATGCAGTAAACCAGAAGAACCTGGACTATTAATTGTTAGAATCCATCTGTCCAACACAGGGGAGACATATGTAATTGTTAGTCTTACACCCTATTATAAAATCCTAGAATCTTAGAATGGTTAGAGAATGGAAGGAGGCCATTTGTCCTGTCATGTCCATGCTGGGTCTCTGGAAGAGCAATCACCTAGTCACCATGCACAGCCCCATCTTTCCCCTATAGCCATGCAATTTGTTTCACTCCAGATGATCGTGCAATTCTCTTTTGAAGGCCACAATTGAATCTGCCTCAACACACCTTCAGACAGAGCATTCCAGTTCCTAATCGTTCGCTGTGTAAAAATGTTTTTCCTTATGCCACCTTTCTTCTTCTGCCTATCTCCCTAAATCTGGCTCTGGACCTTTCTGCCAAATGGGAACAGTTTCCCACTATTTACTCTGCCTAGGCTCCTCATGATTTTGAAAACATCTGTCAATTCTCCTTTTAACCTTCACTTCTGCAAGGAAAACAGCCCCAGCTTTTCCAATTTAGCCACAAAACTGAAGCTCCTCATCTCTGGAACCATTTTTAGGAATCTTAACTGCACCCACTCTAATACCTTCACATGTGTGGTGCCAAGAATTGGACACAATACTCCAGTTGACACCAAACAAAAGTTTTATACAGGATCATCATAACTTCTTTGCTTTTGTACTCTTTGCCCCTAATTATAAAGCTGAGGATCTTATATGCCTTATTAACCACCCTGCCAGCTTCAATGATTTGTGCACACATTCCCCCAGGTCCCTCTGCTTTTCCATGCCTTTAGAATGTACTTTATCTTATCTGCATCTCCTCTGTCTTCCTACCAAAATGAGTCCCTTCAAACCTCTCTGCATTCAAAATCATGAGGGATCTGGGCAGAGTATTTAGGGAGAAACTGTTCCCACTCATGAAAGGATCAAGAACGAAAGGGCACAGATTTAAAGTTATCTGTAAAATAAGCAAAAGCGATATGAGGAAAACCTTTTTTACACAGCGTGTGGTTAACGTCTAGAATGCACTGCCTGAGAATGTGATGGAGATATGTTCAACTGAAGCATTCAAAAGGGAATTAGATTGTTATTTGAAAAGAAAGAATGTGCAGGGTTACAGGGAGAAGGCGGGAGAATGGAACTAACTGCTCATTCAGAGAGGTGGTGCAGACATGATGGGCCTAATGCTCTCCTTCCGTGCTGTAGCAATTCTGTGATTCTGTGATTATATTTCATCTGTCCCTTGTCTGCCCATTGCACCAGTCTGTCTAAGTCCTCTTGAAGTTTATCACTATCTTCCTCACAGTTACATTTAGCTTCCAAGTTTTGAGTCATATTTTGAAGTTGTGCTCTGTATACCAAAGTCTAAGTCAATATTTCCAAATCTATTTTCCAATGTGACCCTAGCTTAACATTTAAAAATTAATGTGACCCCCGTTGCCAACAAAAACAAAACAATAATAAAGCAGCATTGTAACATTCAATATATGACTATTAAAGTTCACACATTATAGACCAACATGTAATAAATTCATAATATAAATATAAAAAGCTGTGTTTTTAAAGTACTTTGTCAAAGTGTTATTATTTTATGGACTCACTAGTTCATTACCTCATCAGAGCCACTCCAGCTCATGGCCCTTGGGCATGATATAATAGAATAAGGGTCAAAGATATAGGCCGGGTTTTTCTGACCCTGTCTTGGCGGGGCACGCTGCAGGCGATTCAGTGGCCCAGTCAAATGTCCACTGACTTTCGACGGGACCGGAGGATCACTGTGGCAGGCGGGGCTGGAAAATCTCGCCTATAGTAATAATGCAGGAATATCAGGTTAAAAAGTTACTTCTATATAAATTCACAGAGAAATATATTTTCTTCAACAAAAGTCAGATGTAGCTTGCAAAATACAATGGGGTTGACTCCCTTTACAGCAATGTGAATTTGCTGATGCAAAGAACACACACACACACCCAGAAAACACAATACGGTTCTCTCTCACACTAGAATGGAAACATACAATGCAATCCTAGAAAAATAAAACTACAATCAGATAGAAAAATGTTAGGTCCCAAGTCTTGTTATCTTGCTTGAAGCCATCCAATGACAAAGGGAAAACATTGACCAACATGACTTGTTAGCTAGGCCTCCTTTCCCATGAACAGGTCAAGCCATCAATTCATAGAATTAAACAGATATCTTCATTGTCATAGGTGGACTTTTCACTAAATATGGGAAATTAAAAGGAGTTGTCTCTTTATGAAGTAAAGAAACACCTATCTATGGAAAAATTAATTATACAAACCCAAAAACTACGAGAAGTATCTGGGCATAATTCAAATAGATTTGGATTTGTTTCGCAACTGAATGAGTCTCACTAAGGGATTACGGTAATATTGTGTTAATATTTGATGAATATCTTTTATAAAATTTTATCTTTGTAATAGTTAAACTTTAAATTAGGGGCAGGATTTTCTGCTCTGCCTTGACAGGGTTGGAAAATCCCAGCCTAGAATTCTGTATTAGAAATAAGCACACTCTATTCTTTCTCGTTTTTGATTTATCTAATGCCATGATTTTTGCTTTCCATCTCAACATTGAACTGCATGTTTGCTTTTTTATTCTTTCATGGGATGTGAGCATCGCTGATTAGGCCAGCATTTATTGGCCATCCCTAATTCCCTTGAGAAGGTCGTGATGAGCTGCCTTCTTGAACCACTGCAGTCCATGTGGTGTAGGTACACCCACCGTGCTGTTAGGAAGGCAGTTCCAGGATTTTGACCCAGTGACAGTGAAGGTATAGTGATATATTTCCAAGTCAGGATGGTGAGTGGCTTGGTGGAGGCCATGAGTTTGTGCGGGTGATGGGTAGAGAAGGGGGTCGTGAGTTGGGGGGGGGGCGGTCTCAGAAGAGAACCGTGAGTGAGGAGGTGGAGAAGGGGACCATGAGTGAGAAGATTCAGGATTCAGAGCGAGGGCTGGTGGTATCAATAGTAGAATCCTGGGTGGCAAACCGAGGGCATTGGTAGTGGGATGGAACAGTTACAGTTAAGAGGGGCAGTGGGGTGCGATAAGGTGTGAGGGTGAGGGTCTTTTGATGGCAGGTGAAGAGCCGGTTGGGGTTGTTGGAGGGGACTCTGAAGTGTACATGAGTCTTAGGGTAGGCAAGACAAGGGTGGGAATCTCGACCATGACTGGAGTGGGCTCGTCGGGGAGGGGGGTCATGCCCACATTCACAGTAACAGCCCAAAAGGTAACTGAAGGGGTGGTGGTGTTCATGGTTTACGTTAGGGAGGGTAAATGTGACACTATTGGGAGGGTCGGAGGTCAATAGTAATGAGGGGGAGATGTGGGTCACAGGTGGAGGCTAGAAGGTGTTTGAACATGTCTGGAATGAAATGTGCACCATTGCTGCTGAAGCACTGACCACTATCTCGAAGTCCAGCTTACTAAACGCAGGCTGGGAGGAGGGTAATTGGAGGAGGGTAGGGCTGCAGGTCGGCTCAGCTGGACAGCTGAAGGGGAACCCCAACATTTATTCCTAACAAGGGAAAGGTTCTTAAATGAAATAGGCTGTGAAGGGCAAGGGAACAGCATGCGCGGAGGCTTCTCGCATTTAGTTCACAAGGACCCTGGCAAAGATTGACGCCTCCATGCGCAGGCTCCCCACCAAAAGAGAATCCAATTATCTCCCTTTGACATTTAATGGCATCACCATCGCTGAATCCCCATAATCAATATCCTAAGTGTTACCATTGACCAGAAACTGAACTGGACTAGCCATATAAACACTGTGGCTACAAGAGCAGGTCAGAGGTTAGGAATCCTGTAATGAGTAACTCACCTCCTGACTCCCCAAAGCCTGTCCATAATTTACAAGGCACAAGTCAGGTGTGTGATGGGATATTCTCCACTTGCCTGGATAAGTGCAGCTCCCACAACACTCAAGAAGATCGACACCATCTAGTATAAAGCAGCCTGCTTGATTGGCACCCAATCCACAAACGTTCATTTCCCCATCACCAATGCACAGTAGCAGAAGTGTGTGCCATCTACAAGATGCACTGCAGGAACTCACCATGGCTCCTTCCAAACTAATGACTACTACCATTTAGAAGAATAAGGGCAGCAAATAGATGGGAACACCACCAGCTGGAAGTTCCCCTCCAATCACTCACCATCCTGACTTGGAAGTATATCGCTGTTCCTTCACTGTCACTGGGTCAAAGTCCTGGAACTCCCTCTAAAACAAGACTTTGGTGTACCTATACCACATGGACTGTGGCAGTTCAAAAAGGCAGCACATCAGCACCTTGTCAAGGGCAATTAGGGATGCTGGCCTAGCCAGTGATGCCCACATCCCATGAATGAATTTAAAAAAGTATGATTCAGGGGTTTATAGACCCTGCCTGGGTTGGGCCCTTGAATTTGTGGGTGCGCACAGGCATTAATACTAACAGAAGCAATAAAAACCAAGCAGACCTCTGTAAAGTGCAACTATACATATATTTACAAGCGTGTGCAGCAAAAATGAACAATAATAGTGCACCTGTGTCACCAGAGTGAACTCAGAATTCCTTAATTTTATGTTGTCTACCACTGCTTCTATGTGCTTCCCCACTGTCCGCAGCAGAGATGGAGGCAGCCTGCTGACCGCCATGCCGTCTTGTCTCTAATGAGTTCAGCAGGTGCCCTCTGGAGGCTCGAGGCCTGGAGGGCTCCGGCTTTCTTTGTTTCTCCCATTCTGGGGCAGATAAATCCTCAGCCGCGTCAGAGATAGGAGCTGATGGGGGTCACAAACAGAGGGGACTCAGAACGCCTGGACACCCTTGAAGAGTCCTGAGTGGAGGTACCAGGGGTGTCTGCTTGACTCTCTTCCTCCGTTTTGGTGCATGAGGGCTCCTCCCTGACTACTTGAGGAGAAGGGGCACCTGGAGGGAGGTCCACCTCTCATGTAGCCACTGCAAGATCTCACCCATGGCTACATTGATGGAGTGCAGATCTGAGCGCATTTCTGGCAGAAACTGGGTGTTCTGTGGGACCGGGTTCTCCATGAAATCCACCATCTTCCGCATGGCGACCTTGATGTGAGCCCATGTCTGTGCCACTTCATCAGAGAGCAGGCAGATGGACTTCTCTGCCTCACCTGCCACTCTGTTGAGGGCCTCCAACACCTCTGCCTGATGTTACTTCACCTCTCGCTGTACCTCCAGCATCTTGCTCAGCACCATTCCCAGAGGCTCGTCATCAGACTCGGACTTAGTAGAGGCCTCTTCCCAGCAGCCCTCCAAGTGCCGGAGACTTTGGCCTTCACTGCCTCGTGCTGCTGCAGGCACGTGTCTGTGCAGTGACCATCAGAATGTGAGCCCGAGCCTAAGCTAGATCTATGACCCATCGAGATGCATGTCTCTGAGCTGGTGGAAGATGCTGTGATGACTGCTGTGACAGCTGTATAGGTGAGAAATTGTCATTATCGTCATCCTCCTCCATCCCCTGCGGACTGGGGAGGGGGCTGGATTCAGCCTCGGGGCCTAGCCTCATCCTCTTCCTGCTGGTACCTGTAATGGAAAGCAGAGAGAACGAGTAACTACATGAGCTGCCTCATAGTTTGAACTGAGCATCACCCTCAGGTTTTTACGTGTAGAGGTTATGCACACTTCCTCACTGGATGGCTGGGTGAGGCCGGCTTCATCATCGCCACAGGAATGGTCACTGTTCTCCTGTCCCAGCTCGGCAGCCTGCTCTTTGCACTCTGAGAAGGGTTGGAGGTTGGGCATGCCCCCTCACGTCTTCTCTCTCTCTTGTACCTGTTGTGCATTAACTTCTCCTGCATAAGGAAAAAGGTTTGCTCGTGAACAATTATGATGCAGGTGTCACTTGCATGCTGCCAATCTCCACCAATGCATGTGTCAAATGAAAGGTGCACTGCTGCTAGTCCCCAAGGATACTTCAGCAGCACTTTCCAGAGCCACTAGCTCCAGCAGCTAGAATGACAAGGACTTAAGAGACATGGCAGCAGCAACAGCATCTGCAGTTGCCCTCTATGCCATCTTCCCCCCAGTAAAACATTTGAGCCCTCAGTGTGGCTGGATCAGTGACCCCCAGTCGCCTCCGTACCTGCACACTACCTGGTCTGCAGTGGGGCAATGAGGCAGCACCCCGGCACCTTGCAAAGGGCTTTTATGCATGGGTAGCACAAATGGTGGCCTTGCCACTGAGGCCTAGGTCACAGTTCACTGAGCTAAGGATGGGGCTAGAGGATGAGGCCATGCATCTTTTTCTTGCACTGCAAGGCAATCCTCCTGCGTGTGGAGTTGGCACTCATCACCCTGGCAATTGCCTCCCATGCAGGGGTGGTAAGATAGGGGGTCCTACCCCCATCCCTTGGATAAAAGGCCTCGCTCCTGTCCTCCACTGCGTGCAAAAGTGTGTCTAGCAATGCATCGCTGAACCTTGGGGCTGGTGCTGGTTGGATCCTGCCGGCCATTTCCCAAAGTCCAGGGCGTTGTGATTGAATTGCTGTCCGGGAACCTTTTAAATATGGCGCCTGGACATGATAGCAGGGCACGCGACTTCCTGCCCGCCCCGCCACGCGACTCGTTGGGAAACCCCAGCTGCATGATCTTTGAGGCCAGCATTGCGTGATGCAGTGCGTTTTTACGCTAGGGTATGTGGCAGAACACACCCCCACTTCCCACCTCCCGCCCTTGCCATGGGACTTAGGCCTGGAGCGGACAATTCCGCCCACAGTCAGGAAGCCAGTGGTGCCGGGCAGGCAGGTGCAGTATCTCTGACAGCCTGAGCCAGAGTCGCTGTGTGGCTGCAGCCCAGCAGGTGATATTTTTAAATGGTCTTGAGAAGAAGATAAATATCCCGAGAATAAAAGATGAGCAGGGCAAGGTCTGTGCTGATGCTGCCTGGGCCTCGGTGCAGGGTCCAGTCTCAGATAAGTGGGTGTCCATGATCCCACTCGCCGTTGGTGCAACCCCAATTGGGGATGTGGCCCACAGTTTAGTAACCTCTGGTCTAAGTCATTAATATGTATCAAGAAAAGCAGTGGTTCTAATACCAACTCTGAGGAAGCCCCACTCTATATCTGCCTGCAGTCTGAAAAAAAACTGTTTGTCACTACGCTCTATTTCCTGTCACTCAGCCAATTTTGTCTCCACGCTGTCACTATCCCTTTTTTTTGATGGCTTCCACTTTGCTGACAAGAAGTGAAATGTGGTTGACTTTTAAATACCCTCTGAACAAGGGCAATTAGGGATGGGCAATAAATGCTGGCCTAGCCAGCGACACCCACACTCCCATGAACGAATAAAAAAGAATCTCGTGGAGGTGATGGGAGTCTCGGCCCTGGCTGGAGAGCTGGTGAGAACCCCAGTCGCCCTGTTTCAAGAATCCCCACCACATCATGTGCTAATCAGGCACTTGCCAGCCCAGTGGCGGGACTTTCCTCATAATAAGGGCCCAGGAGTGGGAGTCCTGCCAACTGGAAGCTGCCAGTCAATCAGAGGCCAGCATTGAACTACAGCAGCACTGGAAAGACAGTGGCTGCTGTCTGTTCTATACCCACCCCTGGCCTCGGAACAAGGAGGGCCCAGGCACAGGTGATTGATGGTGGGAAGGGGGTTGCGGGTGGGAGTCATGGGAGGGGGAGGGGGTCCAGCAGCAAGGGCAGCGGGGTGACTTTCGGTGGGCCACCATACCCCACCCCACCGCCCCCACCGCCCCCACCGCCCACCCAACCCCCTCACCCAACCCCCTCACCCAACCTCCTCACCCAACCTCCTCACCCCCAACGTTTCTGATGCTGGATCCTCACTCAGACACTGAATGCCTTTGAATGAGGGACCCTCCCCGGGAACTGGCAAGCAACTTCATCATTATTCCCTATGTGGCATGCTCCCACTTGCCGGCGGGTTATAGGATGAGGCCTTTAAGTGGGTATTAATTGCAGTGCAGGAAGGCTGTCCACAGATCTTCCTGCCATGGAAGAAATCAGGATGTTGGCGGGGTCCCAACCCACCACTCTTCCATCTGATTAAATGCACCCCTGTCACAAAATTCCACCTTTTTCTGCTTTATTTTACTCTCTATCACTGCTGCCAACCAAGGAGCTCTGGATTTTTCTCCTACCCTGCCTCCTCATGGGAATGCAGCTTGACTCTACCTGAACTCTCTTCTCTTTGGCTTATTATTGCCAGCTAATCTTTGATTCTAAATTACCTGGACCAGTTCTGTGCTCACCCCACTGAAATTGGCCTTCCCCCAATTAATTATTGGTTCATTATGATTAGAGCAGAGCTATTCCAATTCAGCCATTTCAATCTGTTCAACCACACTAATGTCCAGATGGTGAAGATAAAACTTGACACTTTTATGCCATTGCCTTCTGTATGTAGAATTATTTTCCAAATATTGGTTCAGATTCAGTTCCTCAAATGTACAAGCTCTAACACATAATTATTAATAACTTGGTGACCAAGGGTCATTGGAGCTATGGTTTGTTTGTTGCCAGTCTGTCTTTCTGTGCTACCAGCAAATATGGGCAATTTATCAGACTACACTTAATTATTATTTCACAGAATATATAAAAAAAAGACCACTGTTCAACTGTTCCAGATATAATGGAAAGTTATTTAAATCCTTGAGAGCTTGTTGGGGGAAATTAGACCTGTATGTTTAACATAGTACAAAATCAAATTCTAGTTAAACATAGCAGTCCATTAAAACCTTCTAAGAAAGAGCCGAAAGTGCTACCTTCGATAATTTTATTGAAAAAGGAGCATTAAGTAAAATTGTGGATATTAAGGAGAAATTTCACATTAGTTTCATTAGTGTTGCTCCAATCATTCCTACACACCCCCAAACCTCAATTAATGAGCATTAATGAAAAAAATGACTAAAAGCTGATGTTTTACAATCTTGTTAAGGTCATGGATGATTATGGCATATGGTTTTCCACTGCTGCTTAATCAAATCAGAAAGTGAGTATCTTACTCCAGGGCAGATCTGGTGTTACTGAACTTAATGAAGAAGTGCATTCCCAAATATTATCACAGGCTTGGACAAGTTCTTAGGATTAGTTTATAGATCTATGCTGCCAGCAGGGTGAATGTTCTGAGAGATGATACAAAAAACAAATATAAAATAAATGTGCTGGTTTAAGTTATTTAACAATAGGCCAATGGAAATCCAAAAGAAACTGGTCAATAGTTAGATGCATCTCAGGGAAAATTCATTTACCTGGAGTGATGTTGGGATGGGAGGATGGTAATCATGCCTATTTGGACTAATAGGGTTTTTTCTTAATTTAATTGATGTTTTTCTAAAATTTTAGTTTAGAGGGAAAGTCATGCACATTTTCTCACTAGACTTCCTAAGCTGTTATCTTCTAAATCTACAGCAACTCCACCATTCCAATCAACAGCGTTACATGAAATGTCATTTAAATGAAATATACTTTTTTTTACATGTTTCTGAACAGAAGTTTATCATGAAACATGCCATAATGGTCTAGTGGCATTATTTCAGTGTGTGATCCTCTGCAATACTTCTTCCATATCACTCATTTCGTTGATTGAATTTGCTTTGATGAGTTCCTTGTAGAACAAAAAAAAATCAATGTAACTTTTTTTGTGAACCTAGTGCCCAATTGCATTTTAATTCGGATGGATTTTATATATGAGGCATATATACAAAAACATTTTGTGCCAGCTACTGCTGTAAATGCATTTTCATATCACAAAAAATATTAATTGAAATCCCAGTTTTGTATGATTATCCATTTTTTTATATTTTGATGACATCCCACTTTTTGACTATAACCTTATTTTAACCTTGACATATAAATTGTGCCACACATACATAAGCAGTACATTATAAAGCAAACCAGATTCAGTATCCAGTTCTCTTCAGTTTCTCATTTCTCCTGCTGTGTTTTCAGAAATTAATTCCAGTGCATTCAGCACACACTTTTGGCAATCAGATTTAGGTAGCCCTGAACATTCACCCATTGGAGCATTGTACTGGTACTGATAGCCCAAATATTCACCATTAAGCTCTATGAGAAATGGAGAGGGCTTTTCCCAATCATCTGACATAGCTTCAACTGGTGCTGGTGTTTTTCCAGACTTTCTCTGCTGATGCTTCATGCAGAATTACAAAGGGAGGTTTGGAAATTCCTAGGAGAATTCCACCCCATTGTTTTTTTATATTTTAATAATGGTGAAATTAAACGATGGAAAGTAGCGCAAGCTGCTATGTAGGTCTAGCGAGAATACTTCATTCAATACAGGTGTCAAGTTAATCTGAGAAGTCAAAGGATAAAAAGGAAATCAATAGGATTATTGAGGTGAGGTTTCGTTCATTGCAGAGCAGAGCCACAAGTCTGATCCCTGAAGTCAATGGGTTGAGTTACAAAAGAGGCTTGAGAAAGTGTGACTATTAAGTATGGATCATAGCGCCACTGGTTTTGGGAACGGGACTAAAAGAATGATGGGTGGTCCACTCCCAATAACTTCCAGTGCAGACTGCTTTGTTTGCCATGATTGGAAGGGTGATAGCATGAACATTTGTAGGTTCCCTGGAAATATGCAGAATGGGCAGATCATGACTTCAGTCAGCATCTAACACTGATTTGCTTCCCAATCTGCCATTTTGGACTTCCCAGGTCCTGTTAACATCCTGCCTTGAGCACTCACAGTTCAGCTGCATGTGAGAACCTCACTGGCATCATTTAAGCTGATCAGCATTCAACTTACAGATGTGGTGCTTTTGGGATTCTTTTGCTGCTGAGGAGTTGGCAGAGTTCTGTCAGTCAGAAGAAGGTCGTGCAGGACCTTTAGAAGGAGTGGTGTGTATTTGAAAGGACTCTGGGCAGAAAACTGGCTGCCAGTCAAAGGGGCTATATTTGTAGTTCCTTCTGGGTTGTAGCACGATGGGGAGATGGAGCACAGAGAGAGGAGGTGGAGAGCTCTCAATAGAAGTAAAAACAGAAAATGCTGGGAATATTCAGCAGCTCTGGCAGCATCTGTGGAGAGAGACAAAGGGTTAACATTTCAGGACCTGACTTTGCATCAGAAGGCCATTCCTACCTCGGATATTCAAAGATAACTTCTCCTACCTCCACTTCAGCTAGGAGCAGTGCCTGCGGTGGCTACAATTCACCAAGGGGGTAGTCGTTACACTGTGCCACCTCCTCCAAATGCAGCCACGGAGCAGGGCGAGGGTGGCGATGCCAATAGCCATCAATGTCACCATGCCCCTCAGTTTCTATGCCTTTGGACCTTTCCAGTCTGGAGCTGGCTAGAGTGCCAGCATCTCTCAGTTCACTGTGTACTGCTGCATCAGAGAGTTCACCGAGGCCCTATGGGCAAGGAGAAGGGACTTCATTGGCTAAGTAGAGAAGAATAGGAGGAGTGGGGATGTGGCTTTGCCAAGGTTCCCAATGGTTCAGGAAGGAATTGACTGCACACAAATGGTTCTGTGGGCACCACAGTTCAGTGGAGAGATGTACTGGAACAGCAAGGGGTTCCATGCCCGGAAGATGCAGTTGGTGTGCAACCATGTAAAAACATCATTTCAGTTGGTGCCTGCTATCCTGGCAGTAATTTTCCTCCTGCACCAGTTAACTGATCCCACCACCTACAAGCCACCACATCGAATCAGAGACTGGTTGCTCATGCTAATGACTCCCATCAGCACCACCATCACCACCCCACTTCCCCACCACACATGCTCAGTGTTCCTACACTTAGAACCAAGAAGCAACTAGCATTAGCATCCTGAAACAACAGCGGGATAGCTGGACCCATCACAGGTGGGACGGAAAATTTGGCAGACCAGGAAATATATCCATTGACTGTCGGCCAATGGATCTGCTGCCTGGGGGTGGGGGTGGGGGTGGTGTGGCCCTCCAGTACTTGCTGGAGCATGTCCCATGATTCATGGAAGTCTATTGCATCTTACACAACCTGGTAATCAAGGGGGCACAACCCTTATTACTAGGCCTTCGGCAACCACCTTAGGAGGAGGGGGAAGAGGAGGGGGAAGATGAAGAAGGGAGGTGGTATCCGAGAAGTCAACACTCTGGATGAGCAAATCCTAACAGCCTCATGAGGGTCTGGCTCCCGTGAGAAAATCCCCAGATACTGTTGCTCCCCCCCACCCGCCTTTCCATCCCTCTGTTACAGACTCAGTGTCTTCTTGGCCAAAAATCTGAAATAAAATACAGCCCATAAAACAACAATTCCATGCTAACATTATCCAAAAAACAGTTAAAATACTCCACCACACATGGTCAATTATTCACCCTTGTGCTTTCCCTTACTACCATTCTTATAAGTGCCTTTGGCTGTCATAGTGTCCCTGTGCATGTGAACCCCAGCGATCTTGGTGTGGTGCCCTCCTAATCATGCACTCTGTGGCCCATGCAGGGGGTCTCCTGGTAGCAACGGCCATTCAATGGCAACACCACTGCCACCTTCACCTACCACCATTGACTGACCTTGGCAATTCTGAACCCACTTACCGGTGTTCACTGCTGCATCCTCCCAGCTGGGGATGCAGTCCCAGCAATGACCATTGCTCCCGGTGGTGCCATTGCTACTGAAGAGCTGCTAGCCCTCCAATTGGCCGGCAACTCTTGAAGATTTGAAAGGGATGGGCACCCTAATGGCAACTTATCAGCTGCAAGTTTGCCATTATGTTCAGCTGGGGCTCTCCCAAACATTGGAGATGGGGTTGCCCCCTCAGTTTTCCATCTGTTGTCAGAGCTACCCCTCATGACAAAATCCAGTTCTTTAACTGCAGGACATATTTTAAATTTTTTCACTAGGTTTCCCACCTAATAGCCAGTCTGATTGATGTGCTGCATGCCTATCAGGTGGGAAAACCTACAGCTCAAGGGTGCATCTGATGAGCAGATAGCAGGAAGGGAGTGTGGTCAGGTCAGCGTTATCTTGTTACAGAAGAGATTGTGTCAAGGGAAAGAGTTTTTATCATGGGGAAGGGGACACCATGGAGATAGTGGGAGATCAGGGGAATCGGAGATCACTGGGGGTGATCACTGGATCGGGGAGAGATCAGGGTTGGGGGTGGCTTAGCTGATCGGAATCAGGGCTAAACTTGTTGGACTTGGAGAGAACATCTGCTCCTGCCCACATTCGGTGCTGTAAATGCATTTGCCCTTCTTGTCTCCTTTACCTGCTAGCTTTCCTGAGGCTAAGGAAAACTGGCCGAAATGGGTAATAAAATAAAATGCATTTCAAAATGTGGCCATGCAGCCTCCTTAAGAACTGGCTCAGCCTCTGAGAGAAGATTGATTCCTATTCCCCTCAATCTGCCTCCATTAAAACCAGAAATAGGCAGTTCAGGGGAGGGTTTGAAATTGTTTAAATTCTAACTTCTCACTCGACATGAACCCACCCATTTTGCAGGTTGAAAGCAGCACACCGGGATGGCATTTTGCTGGTGGTGGCCCATTAAGAGGCTGCAGTCAGGACTGCGAGCAGTTTGCTGGAGGACGAGCCAAGGGGAGGTTCAAATTACTCTAAATATCATCATGTGCAGGAAAGCAGCAGGAAAACAATGAAAACTAAAAATCCAAAGTGGTGAAACTCAGAAAGAAAAAAATATTGAGGATGGCAGCCCACCTCCCATTGCTGCCTTCTTCAATCCCAGGGCCAGTAGCTCAGCAGCGCCACCATTTCAGCTGGCTACTGCCAAGGCTGTAACATAATGGACATGACACCTCAATACTGAGGCACCCTTGGAGAAGGGGCAAGTGGCAGCAAGGCAGGTGCCAGTGCCCAATGATCGGGGGAAGGAGAATGCTCTGGGGATCCAGGTTCGAATCCCACCACGGCAGATGGTGGAATTTGAGTTCAATAAAAATCTGGAATTAAATGTCTAATGATGACCATGAAACCATTGTCAATTGTTGTAAAAACCCATCTGCTTCAATAATGTCCTGTAGGGAAGGAAACCTGTCGTCCTTACCTAGTCTGGCCTACACATGTCTCCAGACCCACAGCAATGTGGCTGACTCTTAAATGCCCTCTGAAATGGCCTAGTAAGCCACTCAGTTGTAATAAACCGCTACAAAGTCACAAAAAAGGAATGAAACCGGACGGACCAACTGGCATCAACTTAGGAACCGGAAACGACAATGGCAATCTCAGCACTGTCGACCATGCAAAGTTCTCCTTACTAACATCTGGGGGCTAGTGCCAAAATTGGGAGGGCTGGCTCACAGACTAGCGAAGAAATAGCCTGACATAGTCATCCTTATGGAATCATATCTTACAGGTAATATCCCAGACACCACCATCACCATCCTTGGGTATGTCCTGTCCCATCGGCAGGACAGACCCAGCAGAGGTGGTGGCACAGTGGTATACACTCAGGAGGGAGTTGCTCTGAGAGTCCTTAATATCGACCCCAGACCCCATGAAGTCTCATGGCATCAGGTCAAACATGGGCAAGGAATCTTCCTACTGATTACCACGTACCGCCCTCACTAAGCTGATGAATTAGTCCTCCTCCATGTTGAACAGCACTTGGAGGAAGCACTGAGGGTGGCAAGGGTGCAGAATGTAGTCTGGGTGGGGACTGCAATGTCCATCACCAAGAGTGGCTCGGTAGCACCACTACTGACTGAGCTGGCCGAGCCCTAAAGGACATAGCTGCTAGACTGGATCAGCAGCAGGTGGTGAGGGAACAAACAAGAGCGAGAAACATATTTGACCTCATCTTCACCAATCTACCTGCCGCAGATGCATCTGTCCATGACAATATTGGTAGAAGTGACACCGCACAGTTGTTGTGGAGACAAAGTCCCACCTTCACATTGAGGACACCCTCCATCATCTTGTGTGGCACTACCACCGTGCTCAGTGGGTTAGATTTCAAACAGATCTAGCAACTCAAGACTGGGCATCCATGAGGTGCTGTGGGCCATCAGCCAATTTGATTTACTTCACGTGATATAGAAACAGTTAAAGGCACTGGATACTGCAAAGGCTGTGGGCCCTGACAATATTCCGGCAATAGTACTGATAACTTGTGCTCCAGAACTTGCTGCACCATGAGCCAAGCTGTTCCAGTAGAACTACAACACTGGCACCTACCCAGCTGTGTGGAACGTTGCCCAGGTATGTCCTGTACACAAAAAGCAGGACAAATCCAACCCGGCCAATTACCCCCCATCAGTCTACTCTCCATCATCAGTAATGGAAGAGGTCATCAACAGTGCTATCAAGCAGTACTTGCTTAGCAATAACCTGTTCACTGATGCCCAGTTTGGGTTCCTCCAGGGCCACTCAGCTCCTGCCCTCATTACAGCCTTGGTTCAAACATGGACAAGAGAGCTGAACTCCTGAGATGAGGTGACTACCTTTAACATCAAGGCAACATTTGGCCAAGTGTGGTATCAAGGAGCCCTAGCAAAACTGGAGTTAATGGGAATCAGGGAGAAAACTGTCCCTGGTTGGAGTCATGCCTAGCATAAAGGAAATCACCGCAGGAGTTCTTCAGGGTAGCATCCTAAGCCCAACCATCTTCAGCTGCTTCATCAATGACCTTCCTTCCATTGTAAGGTCAGAAGTGGGGATGTTCGCTGATGATTGCATAAAGTTCAGCACCATTCGCAGCTCCTCAGACACTGAAGCAGTCCATGTCCAAATGCAGCAAGACCTGGACAATATCCAGGCTTGGGCTGACAAGTGGCGAGTAACATGCGCACCACACAAGGCAATGACCATCACCAACAAGAGAGAATCCAAACATCACCCCTTGATGTTCAATGGCATTAACACCACTGAATCCCCCACTATCAACATCCTGGGGGTTACCATTGCCCAGAAACTGAACTAGAATAGCCATATAAATACTGTGGCTACAAGAGCTGGTCAGAAGCTAGGATTCCTGCGATGAGTAACACACTTCCTGACTCCCCAAACCCTGTTGACATCTACAAGGTACAAGCCAGGAGTGTGATGAAATACTCCCCACTTGCCTCGGTGAGTGCAGCTCCCACAACACTCAAGGAGCTTGACACCATCCAGGACAAAGCAGCCAACTTGATTGGTACCACATCCACAAACATTCACTCCCTCCACCACCGGCGCACAGTGGTAGCAGCACGTACTATCTACAAGATGCACTGCAGGAATTCACCAAGGCTCCTTTGACAGCACCTTCCAAACCCATGACCATTACCATCTAGAAGGACATGAGCAGCAGATAGATGGGAATGCCACCACCTAGAAGTTCCCCTCCAAGTCACTCACTATCCTGACTTGGAAATATATCGCTGTTCCTACACTGTTGTTGGGTCAAAACCCTGGAACTCTAACAGCACTGTGGATGTACCTACATGACATGGACTGCAGCGGTTCAAGAAGGCAGCTCACCACCACCTTCTCAAGGGCAACTAGGGATGGGCAATAAATACTGGTCCAGCCAGCGAAGCCCACATCCCGTGAATGAATAAAAAATGATTGCAGTAGCTGTGCAACCATTGCCCCAAGGGACCTCCCCATTGCCCCGCTCCCTCGCACATGCCTCCCACCCCAGGAACATGCTGCTGGGTTATGAGGCTTTACTTAACAGTCTCCCCACGTGGGGGTGGGCCATTCTCACATAGATCAGATGCTGGCAGGCAGGAAGCATCCTTTAATTGGACACTTATTTGGCTCAATAGGCCAACTGGCAGGTAGCCACACTGCTGAGGTTTCCACTGCTTGTTTGCATCATAATCTTGCACACTTCTTGTGCTTCAGGGAATAGTGAGGAAGTGTTGGAAGAATTAGCAGGCTATTACCAACCTGTTGTACCACACCACAAATGCTCCTTCTGTGGGCACATGTCTGGAGTGGGACCTGAACCTGGAGCCTCTGACTTGGAGGCAGAGCCATTACCTACTGAGCCACAAGACCACCTTTCACATTGCCAGCAATCTGATATGCTGGCATGAAGACTTCAGACTCCCCTCCTGACACCTTCCCCATGATATTTCCAGCCTTCCCACCTCCCAGCCTATCTCCGTAGGGTTTGGAAATTACAGCCCATGTCATAAAAATAACACCAGCAATCCTATTAAACCTGTAATTTTGATTTTACTGTCAGGTAAATGAAACAGTATCATACTTCCAAATAGCTTCATTAGGGACTACATAGAAGTCACTGCTGGTGACAAGAAATAGCTGCATGATCTAGACTGAAGCTCAAGTCAAATGATAGAACAGCTGAAAACATGCAGTGACACATGGGTAAATCAGATTGCTTGTGTTTAGCCACTGTCTGTTGAAATTGCGCACATCACAGCTAAAAGAATAAACTTTGGTATTTAAATGTTGCAATGGCTCATTAGCTGCTTGAGAAATGTTACAGAATAATCATTGCAAGTTTTTTTTATTCACTCATGGGATGTGGGCGTTGCTGGCATTTATTGCCCATCCCTAATTGCCTTTGAGAAAGTGCTGGTGAGCTGCATCTTGTAGATGGTACACATTGCTGCCACTGTGCGTTGGTGGTGCAGGGAGTGGAAGTTTATGGATGAGGTGCCAATAAAGTGAGCTGCTTTGTCTTGGACGGTGCCAAGCTTCTTGGGTATTTGTTGGAGCTGCGCTCATCCAGGCAAGTGGGGAGTATTCCAACACACTCCTGACTTGTGCCTTGGCGGACAGGCTTTGGGGAGTCAGGTGGTGAGTTACTCACAGGATTCCTAATCTTTGACCTGCTCTTGTAGCCACAGTATTTATATGGCTAGTCCAGTTCAGTTTCTGGGCAATGGCAACCCCCAAGATGTTGATAGTAGGGGTTCACTGATAGAAATGCCATTGAATGTCATGGGGCGATGGTTAGATTCTCTCCTGTTGGATATGGTCATTGCCTGGCACTTGTGTGGCACGAATGTTAATTGCCACTTGGCAGCCCAAGCCTGCAAATTGTCTAGGTCTTGGTGCATTTGGACATGGACTGCTTCGATATCTGAGGAGTCACAAATGGTGCTGAACATTGTGCAATCATCAGTGAACATTCCCATTTCTGACCTTATGATGGAAGGAAGGTCATTGGTGAAGCAGCTGAAGAGGGTTGGGCTGAGGTCACTACCCTGAAGAACTCCTGCAGTGATGTCCTAGAACTGAGATTATTGACCTCCAACAACTTCAACCACCTTCCTTTGTGCTAGGCATGACTCCAACCAGCGGAGAGTTTTCCTCCCTGATTCCCATTGACTTCAATTTTGCTAGGGCTCATTGATGCCACATTTGATCAAATGTGGCCTTGATGTCATCATGCATCAAGATTAGTGGATACTTTGTTCTGAAAATTACTTACTTCAATTTTTTAAAAATCTGCCATTTTCACCTCTCTGGGGAAAATAGAATTTTAGCCCATAAAATGAAGCTGAGGCGTATTTTTCAATATTGTTGACAACTCTTAGAAAAATTAGCAAACTTTTTTTCTGTGTTGGGATAGATTTTTCAGCCAAACATCTATAGTAACGCAGAGGTGGGTTCTGAGTGGGAGTGGGGTAAGTGAAAGCAGGCATGAATCACAATATATCGTGGGATGTGTGGGGATGTCCGATATCTAGGTTTTGAGTTTTTATGTATATCATGTGCACCCATTTGTCAAGTTTTCACTTCACTAGTGCCTGATAGTCACCTTTACCAAATGCACTGCATCCATCAGATTTTAGATTCATTCGTAGGTCTGGTGTGTCCCCTTGCAGAAGAAGGGAGCACAAAATACAGAATCGAAGAAGAGGGCCAGAGATGGTCCAGCACAGACCGTACAGCTGGCATTTGTAGAGCAAGAGGCCGTTGGTAAAACAGAATACCAATCTCCCTGGGATTTGGAAAATATCCAGACTTCACTGCTGCATGGTGACAGCATTAATTATTTCCAAGCCACATCTCATTCAGGACTAAGTCATGTTGATTTGATTTCAGCACCAAATGAAATATGATTTCCTCCAGCATGCTGAATTTCACTATTTTTACACTCCGATGGCTAAATCATATCTGTCTCTTCTCTGTTCCAGGGCCATCGCATGTAAAACAGCAGCCAGTTTTCCTTATGGGTATTGTTTCTTCAGAGGAGCTGATTCAGCCTGGGGGAACATTGTCACAGGACGCATGTTTACCAGGTACCAGTGCAGATACAAACACTTTGGTGATCCCTCTTAGACAATTTGATGGGATTTCACCTTGTGACTCAGTTTGCAAGTGAACATGAGCAGAGAGCAGTGGCAGGCACAACGGTGTTAGAAGGCACAGTTCTCTGCACATCTAGACACAGATGCTGAAAACCTGGAGGCCATCAATGAAAATGAGAATGATAGAAGGTCAGCATCAAATGTGAAAGGTGCTGGCAGTCATGCCAGGCAGATTTTCCACGATAGTACAGAGAATGGAGGAGTCCAGCTCAGGCTCAAATAATGTCACAGGCCATTGTAAATATGTCTTCCATGGATAGTTTGGAACTTGAATGCGGTGCTCTAGTCAACCCCTACAGGTCCTGACCATTGCTGTGCAAACTATAGATGCCAATATTTCTGCCATCTTAAGCAGGATGACAGATGCCTTCACTGTGGCCTAACAAAATACCATGGATCTGCTCCTCCCCTGCAGAGAGGTAGGAATAATGTGACACTGGACCAGAAGAGGGATGATGGTGAAACGTGACTCCATGCATAATGTTTTTACATCTTTCCCTTTGTCTGCCCCTTCAGTACTTAACATTCTGTCTTCTCTCCCAGTGACTGCATCCAACCCTGCACAGGTACAGGTGGATCAGTCTCTGGAGGGGCCCTAATGGGTTCCAACATACACAAGTTATCAGCGAGAATCTCAGCATTTGGAACATCAATTGGATCAGCCTGCTCTGCCTCTACTGAAGCGTCAGGGATTGCACGACTAAGAGAGGTGGGAAAAGGAAAAGAAAAGCTTTGTAGTTCGCCAAGAGTGTTTATGAAAATGCTGCTTGTAAGCTTCATTTCATTCACATAAAATTTATTAATTTACTCCCCTGTGTTCTACTGTGTTTACCATGGTGAGTGCCAGCTTCAATTTTCAATTGCTTAGTGATGAATATGGAAACATGGATTGACTGACCAACTGGTGAAAATGCAATTGCAATGGTTGTTTGCAGGGATGCTTTGTATCAGTGGAGGTGTGTTGGGAGTGGGCACGGGAATGTGATGGTCACTTTGATTACTTATGAATCAATTTTTAAAAATAATATGTTTAACAACAAATCCAAATTTCTTACGTCACAAATTCTTGAACTTGGTCATCCTGAAAAGAAAAAGTTAAGTATCCAAAAATGTTCCAAACAAAAATTTTTAAACTAAACACAAGCAAGTATTGTACAAAGGAATTTGAAAAAAAACAGTGAGTGACTCACTGAATCTTCAAGCTATTAGGCCATCCCTGGCTTGAGGAGCAGTAACATGATTGGCTGGTCAAACTTTGGCGGTCCATCATCTTGTTTTTCTTCGCACCACCCCCCCCACCCCCCCTCGCCCCCCTCCCTCCCCCCGGGATCCTCCCCTGTCTTTCATTGGATATTGAGCGCTAAGCGGCTCGTTCTTCTTCCATCTTCCCTAGCTGAATTTAGCAGTTTCTTCTGCTCTCGGTCTTCTTGAGCTAATCAAAAGTTCATGCAGCTTTCCTCCAGTCCCTTTCCATCCTATGATAATTGAAAACCTCCCTCCCAATTATCTGCTCATACATTTTATTTCTAGAGGGTGGCAGGTACCCCATGTCAATTTCATGTTCAATCCCATTTATCCAGGTATTTAAGGTAAATAATAAAATTAAGGTACCTCCTCTGTCCATCACTCTGCTTCTGAAGTCATCTGGTGGCTTATTGCTTGCTAGAATATCCTACTCAGTAAGTACCTTTACTCAGTTAGTTTACATATGGATCATGAGATCCAACCTTAACAAGTTTAGAAATGTCTTATTTCAGAGCCTGTGCTAGAACCATGTCCTTAACAAAGATAACAAGTCTTTACCGCCATGTGTTTGTCAGCCCCGCAAGTTGCAATGGAATTATTTTAATAAGAGTGAAAGAAAGATAGAGAGAAATTGAGATCATTCTATAATATTCCATAAATTTCTTTAAGATTTTATCAAGTTGTTAGTCAACCATTTCTTACACTTTATTTAAATTTAAGACACTAGTTTCAGATCAAAGTTCCTCATCTTCAAACTGAATTCTGTTATGTTATGATTACTCTTTCCTAGAGGATCCTTGACTATAGGTTATTAATTACGCCTGTCTTATTTGCACATTACCACATCTAAAATAGTATGTTCCCTGATTGGTTTCATAATGTATTGCTCTAAGAAACTGTCCTGATGGCCACAGCTGGAATTTTGTGCAGAGTTCTGGTGACCGCATGACAGGAAGGACAAAATTGCTCTGGAAAGCATGCAGAGGAGATTTACAAGAATCTTGCCAGGGCTTGGAAATTGCAGCTATGAGGAGAAATTGGATAGGGTAGGTTTGTTTTCCTTAGAACAGAGGAGGCTAAGGGGTGATCTAATTGAGGTATACAAAATTATGAGGGTCCTAGATAGGGTAGATAGGAGAGATTTGTTTTCCCTAACTGAAGGGTCAATTACCAGGGGGCATAGATTTAAGGTGAGTGGTAGAAGAATTAGAGGGGACATGAGGAAAAACTTTTTCACTAAGGGGGTGGTGGGCATTTGGAATTCACTGCCTATGTTGGTGGTTGAGGCTGACACATTTAACTCATTTAAAAGATGCCTTCATCTGCATCTGAAGTGCTGTAACAGGGTCTGTAGGATCTTGTGGTTAGGTACTGCTGGGAGGTTGCCATTTACTACCTGTACAGCCTGACCTACCTGCTTTTCCTCTACTCCTCCTCCTTTTCTTTCTTTGAGACAGCCAAAAAAGATGTATTTCCAAAGGGACAGCCATATCTCCAGGGTGCAATGTGTGAGAGTCCCTGGGGCAAAACTGGATAACCTCAGAGAATGTGGGGATTGTGATGCACGATTAATCTGTGTGTGTTCATTACAATGCAGATAGTAAGCAAATTTTGTGTTGTCTGCTCATTTTCATGATAGTAGCATGCTCTCAGTGCTAAGCTCATTTTTGAGAGACTGGACACTTCCCCAGCGGGTACAAAATTGGGAGAGGTCAACATGAGTTTACTCTAGTCCGCACTACTTAAACCCAGCCTGCACCACTTAAATAAGTGGTGCACTTTGATTGGAGATGGCACTGGAAGCCATTTTAAAAGTGGGCTTGACCTGGAAAAGACATAAGAATGGCAAAGAGTGGACTCCAATGTTCTCTGCACAGCACTGGAGGCCCTGGTACAAGAAATGGAGAGGCTGTCCTTACAGACGTTGCAAAGACAGTTGGACCAGATAGCCATTTGTAGTTAATGCCAGCAGACTAGCCCTAAGGTCTTGGATGCTGTGTCATAAGAAATTCAATGACCTCACATGAGTGGAAAAGGTCAGGGAATGCATCCCACGAGCCACAGGCACTGCTCAAATTTACCACCCACCTTCACTCACTGACAACAATCTCTATCAATCACAACTCATACTTCACATTCTAACTCACCTCACATTTACACTCTTAGCACTGTTGCAAGCCTCACACCCTATCTCACAGCTTGCACACATTGTCAGCTAATCAACAATGACAGGCACATCAACCAAACATTTTGCACCGCGCTCAATGATACACTTCCCTCCCTTTTGCAGGATAAGATGTTACACAATCACAGGCAGCAGCACCTAACTGATAGGGGACCAGCAGGGCTGCATGTGCTCACCCTGATAGAGGAGACGATGCTCTCCATTATTGGAAAAGCAATGAAGAAGGCTGTGGCCAGCAGCTGGACTAAAACCATGAAAGTTGACTGTATGTTTATATCAAATCCTCCTCCTTACATTCCACTTCCCTGAAGATGATTGAAGTACACACCTCTTGCTTTCTTTCCCCTCTCCTCCCTGCAATGTTAACTTTGTGACTTTCATCTTTCAGATACTCCAGAATTGCACCCTACGCAGGCAGTGCGGGAAGAAGTGGAAGAAGAAGATAAAGAAACACTGTCACTCACTCTCATACTCGCAGTTACCAACTGTAGGCTATTCCTCCCACCTGGGTTCGGAGGTTTGGTCTGGATATCAATGACCCAAACCTTAAGACTTCCCAAACCAACTGCACTTAATAATTTGATTTCTGTTACAGACAGTTCAGTAATACTCATACCAGTGACTACTCGCCCCGTGCTTTAGTTGCTTGGTTTCCCTAAGAAACAGACAAGATCAGATAGTCGATCCACCCTTGTCCGTTCTCTGTTCAGATACCTGACCAGGCAATCCCCCTTCCTTGTCCTGCTACAGCAATGGCCTCAAGCTTAATGAACACCATGCTTAAATAGGCCTCTGCTTCCCTCTTGCCATATATACACTTTCTGATTGGCTCCTTTCTCTGATAGTGACAGTACATGATTGGCTCCTTTTCAACCTGGCAACCCTCCCGAGAGCTGGAAGGTCCCAACAGCAAGTTTGGCCAATCTCATCCTAGACCTGCTTTCATCAGCACCTCCCCCATCTGTCCCCGGTTCCACCAAGCAGCCATTGCATAAGGGTATTTACAAACTGCCGAATTTCTACTTATTCAATGGTATTCTAAACAAACAGCAATCATCAGTTGCATTACATTAAGACATTACCTTTTGACCTTACTTTGAGTTTTAAGCAAACAGCTTTACGCGATATTTGTAATCAAAAAAGTCACAAACTGGGAAGAAAACAAAACATTTGTTGCCTGGCCTTTAACCAGTCACCTTCCTAATATTAGCACAAAACCATGAACACAGCATAAAGATTCTCTGTTAACACATTTGCAGAAGCTAGCTTATGTTGGTGTTAGAAATAATGTTAAATAGTAATTGTAAGCTTAGCTTTTCCCTGTACCCATAAAAAGCTTCCACAATGTGCTGACCCTTTTATTATATTCAAAATGCAGCAGCTGCCCCCTCAGCTCAGATACTGACACTACATTAGGATTATGGTTCGAGGTGAGGTCTGCGCATGGTGAGGCACAGTGCAGACAGAGCAGGGGGGAAGCAGTAATATCTTCTTCTTCTTAGATAGTCCCTCATAGTCACTCCAATTTGATGAGTTCTGAGATGGCTGGTAAGTCCAATGCATAATCTGCACACTCCGCCACCTGCAGGAAAAGTGGTGCTTGAAGGGTTGGCCCTTGAGATGTTTGGAGATTTGTGTGCTTTCGCCAATGCCTCGACTTCGCCTCTGCACGTTCCTGACAAAGTCTCATGATGTGTTTCATGCCTTCCTGATTTTGATACCATCTCGATTTTGGTTGGTCACAAGCAAGGGTCTCTCATGAGCCAACAGCCATGTTTGATCTCTTCAGAGATGCTTTGAGGGAATCCCTAAAGCAAATGTGTTGTCAGCCTTTGTTGCGAGAGGACTTGAGTAAAGGAGCAAAGATGTCTTACTGCAGCTGTACAGAGCCTTGGTGAGACCACACCTGGAGTATTTTGTGCAGTTTTGGCCTCCTTATCTAAGAAAGAGTATACTTGCCATGGAGGGAGTGCAGCAAAGGTTCATCAGATTGATCCCTGGGATTGTCGTATGAGGAGAGATTGGGCTGACTAGGCCTGTATTCACTGGAGTTTAGAAGAATGAGAGAATCTCATTGAAACTTATAAAATTCTGATAGGGATGGGCAGACTGCATGCAGGGATGATATTTCCTCTGGCTGGAGGGGTGGGTGGGGTTTAGAACAAGGGGTTACAGTCTCAGTATTGAGGTAGGCCATTTAGGACTGAGATGAGGAGAAACTTTTTCACTCAGCTGGTGGTGAACCTGTGGAATTCTGTACCACAGAAGGTTATGGAAACCAAACGACTGAGTATATTTAAGAAGGAAATAGATTTCTGGACTCTATGGGCATCAAAGGGAGAGCGTGGGAATATGGTATTAAGATAGAAGATTGGCCATGATCATATTGAAGGGCCAAATGACCTACTCCTGCTCCTATTTTCTATGTCTCTATATTTCTTTGTTTCTATGTTTCCACTGTTCTCCAGGGAGTTTCCTGCCGCAGTCGAGTTTTTTAAATTCATTCATGGGATGTGGGCTTCCCTGGCTAGATCAGTATTTATTGCCCATCCCTAGTGCCCTTGAGAAGGTGGCGGTGAGCTGCCTTCTTGAACCGTTGTAGCTCATGTGGTGTAGGTACACCCACAATGCAGTTCCGTGTAGAACAATTGCTTCAGGAGCCTGGTGTTAGGCATATGAACAACCTATCCAGCCCAATGGAGCTGGTTTTTAGTGATTAGTGCCTCGGTGCTGGGCATGTTGGCTTGGGAGAATATGCTGCTGTTGGGCCACCCTTCACTTCCACTTGCTTGCTTTGGAGGATTGATTCATGCTTAATTTGGAGGATCTTGCGATGGTGCTTCTGCAGTGCTTTGAGGCACCTGCTGTATGTTGCCCAAGTCTCCAAAGCATGTAGGAACATGGTAGTGTATTTGCTAGGTTGCTGGAGGTGAGGTTGTACACAAGTTCTGCTGCAGAGCACTCAAATAAGGACTTTGAGGTGGAGGCATACAGATTAAGGTTGATAGGTGTGCACAATGAAATGTTTAATACATTGGCAGGCCTGCCACGAAGCCATGGTCACTGTCAAAGAGCATGGAGGGGTCCAGCAGCAACTTTTCACAGAGCCTGGAGCCCATCCTTCCCAGCATGGCTATGGTGGCCAACTCTACTAACATGCTTGTGGATCCAACCATGACGGTCCAATGATCAATGCTGTCTGATGTTCACTGCAGCACAAGCAGAAGCCAACCAATATCTAAGTACTGCAGCGGAAGCTCAGATTGAAGTCCATGCAAGCTCAACCGGTTGCCATGCAAGATGAGACTGTTGTTCACATGGCTGCAGGTGAAAGTGTTAAATGGGATTTGCAGATTTTCCCAGCAGTCCATCAATCTGTGCTCCAGCAGATTACTAGGATTGCTGAGGAAGTGTCCTGAGGAGAGGTAGTGGCTCTGTGAAGCCAAAAACCTTTGCCCTCATTCAGGATGAGTGTTTTTATCCTCTCATTGCAGCCCTTGCTGTTACCTGTCAGCTAGACAGCCTAGACTGCTGATGCCCATGCCGTGTGGTGCAGTCAGTACTGGGCCTTCCAGGCCCAGAGCTGCTCAAGATCATCCTGCAAAGCCATCTGCAGTACATCAGCAGCCTTCTGGCAAACAAGGTGCACCACTGGAGTAGTAATGTGTAAGATTTTTAGGATAGGCAAAGGCACCTGCAAGACAGGCACGAAGGGGATTCACATGGATCATTAATTGATATATATGAAATGTTGGTTTACAAATTTGTTTGAAATGTTTGTTTTGTGGTAGCTTTTATTTCAGCATTTTTTTTTTATTCATGGTATGTGGGTGTTGCAGGCAAGGCCAGTATTTATTGCCCATCCCTAATTGCCCTTAACTGAATGGCTTGCTAGGCCATTTCAGACAACAGTTAAGTCAATCACATTGCTGTGGTTTGAAATCACATATGGGCCAGGCTAGATAAGGATGGAAGATTTCCTTCCCTATGGACATTAATGAACATAGGATTTTATGACAAGCCACTAGTTATATGGCCACCATTACTGATAATTGCTTTATATTCCAGATTTATTTATTAACTGAATTTGAATTTCCCAGGCCTCTCAATTCCTTGTCCAGAAACATAACCATTGCCTGTAGATAGTGGCCAAGAGGGCACAGAGATGGTCAATAAGGTGTGGGGTTCTTGTTGAATGGGGAATTGGGTTGTGTTCACTGGTGCTTCAGTCGAATGAGCCAATCACAGACAGTCCAACCAGAAAGAAGCTGAATTGGTTGTCTCCTTCCTTCCTTCTCCTCCTCTTCCTCTTCCTACTTGTACTCAACTTCCTCCTCAGCTACTTTCACTATACCTGTTGGCAAGCCTCTGCCTTCATGATGGTTAGGATGTACAGCATGCAGCAGACAATTGTGCAATGTGTTCTGGAGAGTACTGCAGCATTATTCCAGTGTGGTCCCAGTAGCAAAAACATTGCTTAAGAACCCCAGTGGTCCCACGTGCACTCGGGTTGCGCACTGGAGTCATGAGCCAGTTTGCCAGTGGATAGGCCTTGCACCACTCTCTAGTTTTTTGTGGTGGCTCAAATACTGGTGGTAATGCAGAATAAAGGCATGATGACTGCTGTCAGATACCAGACATTGACCTGCATGATACACTGTGTGTATCACACACTAGCTGGACATTGAGGGAGTAGAACCCCTTCCAGTAGCGATACACCTCTGAATTTACCTGCAGTGTACACAGACTGATGTATATGGATTCAATAGCATTCTGCACTACAGGAAGCTTGCTGTACTGCAAATTCATATGCTTTCTGTGCCTGTTTCTCTCTGGCAGGGACAATGAAATGTATTCGAAAATCCTTCCATACGGACCCTCAGTGAACTCCCTTATGCAGCAAAGGATGTCAAAAGGTTAGATTTTGGGAATATAACCTGCTCCAGCCTGGAAGGACACCAAGCAAAGAAAGTTCATGACCACAGTCACCAGCACAGCAACTAGCAATGCCCTGCTCTAAGGCTGCAGGTCTTCCGATAACAGATGGCAGCTTTCATTGACCCGGTCCTTAGTGAAATGGAGACATCACATATACTATAATAAAAGCAAAAAACTATGGATGCTGGAAATCCAAATCAAAAACAGAAATACCTGGAAAAACTCAACAGGTCTGACAGCATCTGCGGAGAGGAAAACAGTTAATGTTTTGAGTCTGTATGACTGTTCAACAGAACTAAGGAAAAATAGAAAAGAGGTGAAATATAAGCTGGTTTAAGGGGGGATGGGACAGGTACAGATGGATAGAGGGCCAGTGATAGGTGGAGATTTCCAAAAGATGTCATAGACAAAAAGATAAAGAGGTGTTGGAGGTGGTGATATTATGTAAGGAATGTGCTAATAGGTGACATTAAGGGTAGAAAGCAGGACGAGCAAGGCCCTAGTGGGAGTGCGGTGGGGGGAAGGGATCAAAATAGGCTAAAAGGTAGAGATAAAACAATGGATGGAAATACATTTAAAAATAATGGAAATAGGTGGGAAAAGAAAAATCTATATAAATTATTGGAAAAAAGGGGGACCGGAAAGGGGTTGGGGATGGAGGAGAGAGTTCATGATCTAAAATTGTTGAACTCAATATTCAGTCCGGAAGGCTGTAAAGTGCCTAGTCGGAAGATGAGGCGCTGTTCCTCCAGTTTGCATCACGTATACTGTTACTCACTGAGGTTGAGGTAGGAGAATTGCTCCTGAATGCTCTACTAAAAGTTTTTCTCCCCCTCCTCCTCCTCCGCTCTCCTCAAACAGTTTGTTCTCTCCTGTGTTCCCTCTGCTCATTATGTATGTCATGTTGCAGGCCAACCTGGATAGTAACTTCAATACAAATATCTGAGACCAAGTGGTCTGAGCAGAACCCTTGAAGTGAGAATCAAAGTCTTCAGAGGGAGGAATTTAAAACAATCATAATCACTGGGGAAAAAAGTACTAGCAAAACTAATGGCACTATCGGCTGACATCTGATGGTCTGCATCCTAGGGTCTTGAAAGAAGTAGCTGCAGAGATAGTGGTTGTAATTTTCCAAAATTCCCTAGGTTCTGGGATGATGCCAGTCGATTGAAAAACTGCAAATGTCATGTTTCTAATCAATGAAGGAGAGACAGAAAGCAGGAAACTAAAGGCCAGTTAGCCATCTGTCATTGGAAAAATGCTAGAATCCATTATTAAGGAGATAGTAGCAGGACATTAAAAAAAAAAATACAATTAGGCAGAGTCAACTTGGTTTTGTGAAAGGGCTATTGTGTTTGACAAATTTATTAGAGTTCTTTGAGGATGTTAGAAGCAGGGTGGACAAGGGGGAACCAGTAAATGTAGTTTATTCAGATTTCCAAAAGGCATTCAATAAAGTGCTGCATGAAAGGTTATTGCACAAGACAAGAGCTCATGGTGTTGGGTGTGATAGCATAGATAAAGGATTGAAAAACTAACAGGAAACAGAGTCGCAATAAATGGAACATTTTCAGATTGGCAAACTGTAACTAGAAGAGTGCCACAGAGATCAGTGCTGGGGCCTCAACTATTTACAATGTATATTGCCGACTTCGATGAAGGGGCTACAATATGTAGCCAAATTTGCTGACAATACAAAGATAGGTAGAAAGCCACTTGTGAGGAGAAAACAAAGAGTCCGCTAAGTGAGTAGGCAAATATATTCAAAGCTGAGTTAAACAGGTTTTCAATCTACAAGGGAGTGAAGGGTTATGAGGGACAGGCAGGAAACTGGAGCCTTGGAGATGGAGATGGAGAACCGACATTCATCTCGGTCAACCGGGTGCGGAGAGACTGGGGTGTTAGATGAAGGTAAGAGTGCAGTGCACAGAGGTGAGAGTTTCAGATGGTGCAAACATTCTTCTGTAGTCTCATCATTGATGGGAGCCTCAAAATTGGATTCCCCATTGATCATTGAAAGATGATGACACCACATTGCAGATCTCCATGGTTTCACTAGGGTGCCTGGCACACACAGTGACACTGTGATGACTTAAACTAATGACATGTCATTGTTCTCCCTTAGATTTGCCACCGTGCACCCAATTGCAGGACCCCGAAGAGCCACGCTGACGCCAGAGGACCACCAGGCTCCAGATGCAACTGCACCACACCCGCTCTCTGAGCCAGGCACCAGCACAGATGCTTCAGCAGGCATTGGATCAGCGGCTAGGCATCAGTGTACAGTGATGAGGGCACTTCACACTCACTTGAAGTGCAGGCGGATGAAGAGAGTGCAGGGCACCAGCAATCGGAGGGCTGCTGGAGACCAGGATGATGCTGAGTTGAAGGCACATGATGACCCTCTGGAGTCATCCATTAGGTGGCAGATGCTGGATGTCCAGTGGTATGTGCAGGAGGATCTGGCAGAGATCCATGAAGCTATGCATACCATGTTCTCTAGTATGGAGAAATCCATGCTGTCAGGAAGATACAACAATGTTACTGGAGTTTATTGTAAAACATTGGGGGTTGGGGGGGGTGGGGGGGGGGGGGGTGGGTTGCGGTGGCAGTGGGGGTGGCGGTGTATGTGTCTGTGTATGTGTGTGTGTGTGACTTAATTGGACTAAAGGCAGCTGGTCTGAAGGCTTTGATGTAAAGGAGTGAAGGCTGTGTGTAAGGTAGGCATTTTTAAGATCTAACAAGTGTGAAAAGCCTTCAACATCTATGCCTCTAACTGATGGTTTCAAAGAACTGAAGTTAAGACACTTTGAATTCAAGTGGTTCAGTGTATTTTATGTCACCTTGCCTGGGTCTTTTAAAACCTATGTGACTTAATGAAAGTAAACTGGGAGTCAGATTAAGTAGGGGATTTAGTTGTTATCATAGTAGTCATTTGTAGATCTATGTATGTGTTTAAAATCATTTCTCTTATTAATAAATGTTTAATCTAGTTTTGCAAAAGCCTATAAGACTTGGTGGTCTTATTACTACTGAATTCAAGGCACACATCTCGAAATTTATAGAACATGTTTGTGGCAATTGTTTCAAGTTTCCCTTTGGGATTTGAGCAACTCAGCATTTACCATTGGCTATGCCATAACAATGCGGAAAGTGAGACTGCATCAACCCTCATGGCCAAGTGCACTGCCTCCTCCATTGAGAGAATGTCGAATGTTATGGAGAGGCAGCTCCTGGAACAGAATCAGGAGTTCCTGGGATTGCACGCAGATCTGCAAGCCCTCACAGAGGCAATGGCCTCAGGTGGTCAGTATCAGTGTGGGAGGTGGATGAGGCACCCAGTTTCCCAGCTAGGTGCCTGCCCATCAATGACGAGCAACGAGGTCCAGAGCAACTTCACGTTGGTGCATGAGCAGC
Organism: Carcharodon carcharias; assembly: GCF_017639515.1. Taxonomy (NCBI): domain Eukaryota; kingdom Metazoa; phylum Chordata; class Chondrichthyes; order Lamniformes; family Lamnidae; genus Carcharodon; species Carcharodon carcharias. Next base: position 75,815,838 of record NC_054469.1, on the reverse strand, counting down.
CTGTTGTCTCTGTGGGCTCCTCTCAGGGGGCTCTAGATAACAGCAGCAACTCCTCCACCCCTCTACCAGTGACCATGACATCTGATAAGTCTGCGGCGACTGGGGGGATGTCAGCCATGGCACTGGCCACTCCCTCCTAGGTGGGGCCAGCACAGGCTCCATGAGGAGCCAGAAGATGACCGTCAAGGTCATCGAGGCCAACAGGAGAGCAGAGTCAGCAGGCTGGCTCCAATGCCAGTGCCAGTGATGGGGGGAGCGCAAAGGTGTAGTACTTGCAAATGTAAGTTTAAGGCAGCATGAGCACAAGACGGTCTGGTCACGGGTGATCTTCTGTTGTCCAATGTTTTGTTTATGTTTACTGGTCTGGGGTTGAAGAACAGAGAAGATTCTGTTAATTTGTTTGGATTTTCAAAGTGAGATAAATTTTCTTTTGTCAAAATGGCCTGAGTATGTTTCACGTTTTTTATTTAATGTGGTGCAGGGTTTGCCAGTATGTTATGCTGGACTTGGCTGGCTCTAAACTTTAATGCACAGGCACTGATTGTACTTTGGGTTCAAATGAAAGAGTCATTTCAGACATCCGGGTTGGAGGCGGCAGACCTGGCATGAGGTGGTAGTTCTTATTTGGCAGCCTAGCTAAGGGACCGTTGGTTCAAGGCATCCCCCTGGAGATTAGAGGTCTGTCTCCATGCCCTCAGTGTTCTCCTCACCATGCTCATCTTCAGACTCAATACTGGATTTATAATCTGTGGCCTGTGGAGCTGCGTCAAGATCCTCTTCCTCCAGTGAGTCCCCCCCTTGCCAGTGCCAGATTGTGGAGCATTCTGCATGCCACCACAATCAGTGATGCCCGCTCTGGGGAGTATTGTAGTGCTCCCCCTGAACGGTTCAGACATTGGAAGCAAACCTTGAGAAGACCTATTGTTCTCTCTATCATCGCCCTGGCGTGGAAGCGTGGCTCCTGTTATAATGCTGCTCTGCCTCTCTTCTTGGGTGGCGGAGTGGCATCATAAGCCACATTTTCAAGGGATAGCCCTTGTCACCCAGCAGCCATTGATTCAGTCGGGCTGGAGCACTGAAGACCCTCAGCACCTGGGAGTGTCTCAGGATGTACGCTTCATGGGAGTTGCCAGGGTACCTTGCACAGTCTTATAGAATATGCATCCTATAGTCACACACCATGCATTCATGGAGTGGAATCCCGCTGGCACCTTGATGGCGACATGTGTGCAGTCGATTGCAACTTGTATGCAGGGGAGCCCAGCAATTTTTGCAAAAACGCTGGCTCGCTCATCCTGGCTGGCCTCTTCTGTGCGGAAATGAATGAAAGTCAATATCTGCCTGAACATAGCTTCTGTCACCAGCTTGACACAATAATGGACAGCTGATTGGGAGACTCCACAAAGATCCCCCACTGACCCTTGGAAAGAGCCGGATGTAGAGACATTGAAAGCCACTGTGATCTTCAGAGCCACTGGCATGGGGTGTCCACCCACACAGTCGGAGGTGATTTCAGGCCCAATCATCTGATGACTGGAGATCACTGTCTCCCTTGAGAGGCAGAGCCTCCTTCAGCATTGCACCTTAGACATATTATGGTAGCTGCATCGCTGCCTGTAAACACTGGCAGCAGGATAGTGGCATCTTCTGCAGCCCTCTCCGCCTTGGACTACTTGCTGACCCTGTGCCCCTTGCGCCTGCACCTCTCCTCCCACAGGTCCCTCCCCTGGAAGCTGCATGGGGACACCTGGCCTCTCTCCCTCCTCAGAGGAGATGCCTCCAGTGGAGACCACAATCCCCATTATGAGGGTTAACAGGAGGCTGTCTGATACCTGGAAGGGTCCACACAGTCTGAATCATCAGAGGTCCTTGGAGAAAGCAAGGAGTCCTGAAATGAAGCCTGGAAATGTTACGAATGAATCCCTGAACAGAGATAAAGCTGCCAAGTACCAATAAGTCACCAGCAGCAAACTATCTACCAAACTCCTCACTATTCACACTGGCAATGCTGCTGACCTTTTTTATCCCACCCATGGATGAGGTTTTGCAAATTGTCGGCTGGCCATATGCCAGTTTTTTCCATGCAATGAGCGCAAAATCGCATGGGCAACGTAAAAATCAACATCAGTTGCCTTTTTATTGGCCTTAACTGGCCAGGTGTCCCCATGCAGCTTCCAGGGGAGGGACCTGTGGGAGGAGAGGCGCAGGCACAAGGGGCACAGGGTCAGCATGTAGTCCAAGGCGGAGGGGGCTGCAGAAGATGCCACTATCCTGCTGCCAGTGTTTACAGTCAGCGATGCAGCTACTTCCTCTCATGCCCGCCAACCGAAATATTGTTCAAGTGCGCGATTACATTAGGATGCTCACCCAATGTCATCACGCTCTATTTTATGCTCGAGCGAGTTGGGCATGTGCCCACCCGCTCAGCAAAAAATTTTGCCCAATGTTTCTCTTAGTGATGGTGTGTTGCCACACAACTGATTGCACCATATCCATTGCTGTGGTGACTGTCTGGTCAGCCGTGTCACTTTTACTCGGTAGGATATCAGGCTTTAATTTGCCGCATATATTCAGCTCCTTGGTTTGGTCACCACTGTCACACCATGCCACAGAAATCACTGTACCTAGCTCTCCCTGAAATGCCTTTTGCTGGCAGATGTTGGGTAGGGCAAAATTTCTGCCTGATGTAATGATTGCACCTGAGTGAAGATTTCCCAGCCTGAGCATTACTTGTTAGCTTTACTGAACTGCCTGACCTTTGTCGATTTGCCTGGAGGGAGGTAGAGGTCTGTGGCAGATCCTGAAGGCCTCAGCATAGCGAGGCCAGCAGTCTGAGTTCTGTCTAATGAAAGCAAAAAAAGAAATCAAATTTTCAATAAATTGTGCCATCAATTGTGTTGGCTTTTCTGCCTGTTAAGTATTAAACATCCTCCTGCATTGCCATAGCAACATAGATGCCTGGGTCAAACGGGTGCCCCTTGTGTCCAGCATCGCAATGGTGAAAAAGATATAAAATACACCAGGGACTGTGCTTTTATAAACCTCAACTTCATGACAAAGGAAAGACTTCCACAAAACCTATCCAAGGCAGAATGGGATTTTCTTTTAATGAAAAATCACCAGAGCACAAACACTGAGATCCACAGGTAAGTGTCTTGTCTGTAAGCTGTGTACTGATCAATCCAGCTCAGCTAACATCCATAGAGTCAAGAATTGGCAGCAGTCATAGGTTTTGCCAAGATTAAATCCTTGATGACGGCATATACCATCTAATGTTTATTAACTGAAAGCCTTTCTTTTTGTCGTAGACATACAAATTCTTTCAGGCACACAGACAGATGGATGGATACAGTTAATAGAAACTAAGGGTTTGGGGAAATCAGCAGTGGCAAAAAATTAGCACCTTTGTTTCAGTTGCTGTAGTGAGTAAGGATTCAACCTGTTACATTAAAATGCCCCTCTTAGCAAAAAAAAATTCTTGAGATGAGATTTTGACTCCCTTGTGAGAAATACATACATAAACTTACAGAATATGACTACCACAATGGGTTCTCCATTGACGTGTGTGCAGTGCAAAGTGTGCTGAGGTAAATTAGTACACAATTCAGTCTAATCATCAAAAATAATATTTTTATTTTCCCACTTGGAACTTGTACCAAACTGCCTTATGTCAGTTACGGTGTGTTCCAATATCAGTGTCACTATAAGTTACTTCAATGCACCAGCAGTGCTCAGTTTTAGGTGAAGGGTAACATTGTTAAATAACATTAAATTTTATCAATTTAAGAATAAAATTCCATCTAACAGAATCGATTCTATGGAAACAGGGAATGGAAATAGTGATTTCTGAAACTTGTAATTTCCCTATTAGTATTGTAATATTGCATATCTTGTTTTTCACTGCTCTTTGCTTTTAGACAGAATATGTGAGTGCTTCATTGCACATTGAAAATCCATGCAAAGAGGACATTGTGTAAGCCTTCATGTTCCAGCTATCCTGCACTACTCGAGGTGAGCTGCAGTGATTGCACAGCTGCTGCTGCTGCTGATTGTCACTGCAGGAATCGGCAGCAAGGAGAGGCATCCCAAATAGAGCAATAGCAGAGAGGAAGGGCTCCCGATTCTTGAATGTGACACTGGTGGCCTTAGTCCAGGAGGTCAACAGGAGGAAAGAGGCCATGGTTCCAGAAGGGGTCAGAAAACCCTCAAGAAACATACACAGAGGGGAATGGGAAAAGATGGTCAGTGAGGTCAATTTCCAGAATTTCATCTGGAGAACCTGGCAGCAAGAAGTTCACATACATCACCAGAGTGGTGAAGGTCAGCAAATGCCAATTCACATGACTTCTCCCACTCATCACTCCACTTTCACACTGCTGACTGCAACTCAAAGCAACTTCTAATATGGTCTTTGACGCCAGACAAATCCATTAAAAATATCAAGAACAACGCCAGGAACTGCATTAATCAACCTGATCAAAGCATTTGACTCAGTAAATTGTGAGAATGTGTGGATTCAGAGATTTTGATGTCCAAGAAACTTCATCACAATCCAGCAACTGCTTCATGATATGACTGCAGCTTTCTTGAGTAGGATATCTAAAATAGATGCCTTCAAGATCCAGACCAGTGTCAAGCAAGGCTGCGTGATAGACACCATACTCTTTACAATCTACCTGACAGTGGCTATTCGCCTCAGCAATGACAACTGCTCTCTGCAGTGAGTATTAAAACTCTTTAATCTCAGGTCATCGCCACAATACTAACCTGACCACCACAGACATACATGGTCTACTGTTTGTGGATGACTGCAGTGCCATTGCCCATTCTGTACCAGATTTGAACCACTCTCAACTTCTTCAATTCTACATACAAGAAACTTGGCCTGTCCTTGATTGTTGCAGAAGCAAAACTCAGATATCAACCCACCCTTGGTCAGCCAAATAGTTCACCTCCCAAATATGTTGAAGGAGCAATTCTGGAATTTGTTGAGTACTTCCTATACTTTGGCAGCCACCTATCTCATTGCTGAAGAGATCCAACGCTGGATCAGCTGCACCAGCTCAGCTTTCTACAAACTATAGCAGCAAGTGTTTGACAATAAAGACCTCTACAAGTCAACAAAAGTCCTATTGTACAGAGCAGCTGCCTACACCACATTCCTATATTGCAGTGAAACATGGACTGTGTGACACATAAGAAAGTTAGAGACTTTCCGTCAGTAATGCCTCTGTTGCATCCTCTAGATTAAATCCTCTGAACAAATACTAGTGTCCTTCTTGAAGGCAGCTCCACAAACATTCAGCCAAAGCTGCTGCAAAATCAATTTCAATGGACTGGACACTGTGTCTGAATGGCCAAAAAGCATGCCCCTTGCCAGGTCTTGTTTTCTCAACTCTCAAATGGCCAGTGTTCCGGGGTGGACAAAGAAAACGCTTCAAAGACACCCTGAAGTGCGGCAGCAATGACATTAATGACTGGGAGGAGTTTGCTATAATCGTTCAGAATGGCAATAACTTGCCCGTCATGCTGAATCATGTTTTGAATCACAACATCTTAATAATGAGGTGGAGTGGTGGCAGAGGAGGAAAGAAAGGGAAGCAAATCCTACACTGCGGATACCACTACCTCTTGGGACATCCTGCCTTATGTGCTCAAGGATCTGCAAATGGAGAATCGGCCAGTCCGGTCACATGAAGACACAGGACAGAAACCCGAGACCCTAAGTAGATATCATCCTTGAAATGAGGGACAGCCATTGACAATGTCCACGTACCTATACTACTCTCCCATTATCACTCCCTAGCATTCAGGCCTCAGGCCTAACATTCAGATGCTTCTCTTCACTTTCACCCACACACCAGTAATATGAGCCTCACACTCACATCCTGCTGCTTCCATATAACTCCAGTTATCACCTATGGCAGCCTAACCATTCAACACATTCACTGACATTCTTCCCTCTCTCGTAGGTCAAGATAGCCCATAACCACAGGGAGTGGAGAAGAGCCAGAGGAGGCAGGCAGGCCTGCATCACCTAAATCTGCTGGAGGATTCTGAATTCAGCATCATGGGCCAGCTGTAACAGGGGTTGTTGCATCCGATACTACTGAGAACATTCAGGAAGGCAGTATGTTCCCACTTTATGGTATGACTCCCCACCATCAACATCCTGAGGGTTACCATTCACCACCAACTTAACTGGGTCAGCCACATAGATACTGTGGCTACAAGAGCAGGTGAGAGGCTGGGAATTCTAAGAACTCTAAGAAATCACTTCATGACTCCGCAAAGCCTGTTCATCATCTACAAGGCTCGATTCAGGAGCATGATGGAATATGCTCTACTTGCCTGGATGAATGCAGCTCCCACAACACTCAAGAAGCTCTATACCATGCAGGACAAAACAAGCTGCTTGATCGAAATGCCATCCAACACTTTAAGCATTCACTCTTTCTGCCACCGACACACAGTGGCAGCATTGTGCATCATTGTGTACCATCAAGGGCAAGTAGAGATGGGCAATAAGTGCTGGCCCAGCAAGCAAAGCCCACATCCCATGAATGAATTAAAAAAATTTAAAATATGCACTTGTGGAACTCACCCAAGCCTCCTTTGACAGCACCTTCCAAAGCTAGGACCTCTACCACTCGGAAGGACATAAGGGAGCAGAAGCATGAGAATGCCACAACCTGAAAGTTCCCCTCCAAGGCACCATCCTGGCTTGGAAATATATCACCGTTCCTTCACTGTTGCTGGTCGAAATCCTGAAATTCCTTCCCTAAAAGTACTGTGGGTGTACCTACACCACATGGACTGCAGCGGTTCAAGATGGCAGCTCACCACCACCTTCTCAAGAGCAATTAGGAATGGGCAACATTCCTTAGTTTTCAGAGTGTAACAGTTCGAGGGTCCTGCCTAAGAACTTAGCTCACATGGCAGTGCGGAAGATTCTACAACCGAATGTACGGGATTCTGTTAGTAACTCCATAGGCCACCTTTAAGGACATGCCAATTCCATGGTTATCTGCTACTGCACTCCCTTATGGGAAAAGAACTACTGGCAAAAGAACTAGTGGCAAAAGAACTAATGGCAATTTTTGTATCACTCAGGACTGCTCATGCCTCTGCCATGTAAGTTCTGGCGTGTATTGGAAGCTCCTGTTTCAGCGGTTACCTGATTGAATGAAAAGATCAATTGGTAGGGAACATGGGATTGTGGATACAATGATACAGAACTCAGAAGGAGTTGGATACAGACCTGAGGAAGCAACAGATGTTGTCGGTATCTGCCAATGTTAAGAGACACACCACACCATTCCTCCACCCTACTCCAGTAATGCGGCCATTATTTGCCCCCACAGCTGGGCCTGTGCTCAATCTGAAGCAGAAACATCCTTGGACTGTGTTTACACAGGTCAGGAGCCAAGTTAATTTTCTGGGTTTCTAACAGATGTTCATCTGCCAGTTCCTCGATGGCTCCAGTCATTGTGGCTGCATCAAGAAGAAGCATTCAATTAGATGGTGCAGCATAATTTATACTGACTGGAATGAGAAACACCATGATGATGAGCATATTATATTTTGTGGAGTGAAATCTACTGGCACTAAACTTATGTATGTACTTGTCCAATTGTATTTAGCACAGGGAAGGCTAGTAATGGAAAGGGTGCAAGAATTGATTAGAAGAAAGCGTCCCATATGACGAATGACCCTTACAGCTGCCTTCACTGGTTTATCAGGCTTCTCAGCAACACCCTCCAGCTGTTCAGCAGATGGCTTTTGCCCCAACTATTCCATACAGATACCACAGATAGTTCTCTGATTTGCAAGGTTATGGAGAATAGAGGCTGTGTGCAAGAGGCCAGTGGGTAAGTCTCCCATTCCATTTGAACTGTGCCCTTCTACCCCGCTCCCCCCATCCCCCACCCCACCCCGCCACTACCGCTCCCCCTCACCCCATCTTGGAAATTTGAGTTCTGCCGGGTTAAGGGACTAGTATTCCCCTTTGTTGCTGACCCTCTTATTCATTTTAAAAACCTTACACCCAAAATTGCCTCATGTCACAGCCAGCAGATGAAAAATGATGAACAAACACAAGCTCTGGAAATATTTGATTAAAGTAGTGCATTGCTGCCAAGAAATTCAGGCAATTCTGTAAGAGCTGTGACCTCCAGTCACCTCATTCTATTCCTTCCTTGCAATATTTATTGAAGTCATGTGAATCTTTAACCAGAGTGAACATTCTTCAACTCTCATCTATTTTGTCCTCTTCAAAGTGCACAGACTGAGTTGAAATGAAATGATGTCTTAGTCTTTTATTTAATTTACATTGCGCGTTTGAAAAAGAGTAAAGCCAATATGGATGGCAATCTGAAGTGAATGTCATATCTGTCTAAAGAACTTAAGCTGTCAAGCTTTAACATTTATATTTCTATGAAACTGCTATATACTGGTATTACAAGGTTATGTGTGGTGTGATATAAAATGCCAAGTAAAGGCTCCATTAGACTTCAAAGCTGTAAAGTTGGAAGTATCAAAAGCTTAGCATACTCGTACAGTACTAACTGCATTAATTTACACATGTCCCTAAATTTCTAACTATTTATAAACCTACTTGGAGGGATTCAAACTTGTAGTCCCAGGAAACATGAGCATGGATTTGGGAGGCAACAACACATTTGATGACTTTGGAAACGAAAAGCCAGTACAAGTCCCACCTCCCCTCAGAATCAGTCCCAATGTCCCAGGAATCTAAAGCTCTCCCTCCTGCACTTCTCTCCAGCCATGCATTGCTCTGTCCTTCTCACTTTATACTCACTAGCACATGTCATTAGGAGTAAGTCAGAGATTATGGTCTTTAAGATCCTACCTGTTAGTCTCCTTTCCTAGCTTGCTGAAATCTACATGCAGGACCTCATCCCTCTTTCTACCTTTGTTGTTTCAACCACTGCCTGTTGATACTCCCCCCTCAAGAGTGCTCTGTAACCGCTCCATGACATCCTTGATCCTGGCACCAGGAAAGCAACATGCCGACCTGAGTTCACATTTCAACCACAGAAATGCCTGCCTCTTCCCTAACTATCAAATCCCCTATCACAATTGATTTCCCAACTTTCATCCTGCACCCCCCACCCCACCTACCGTACAGCTGATCCAGCCATGGTGCCATGGACCTGGCTCTAGTTGTACTCCCCAGGTGAACCAGCATTCTTACCAGTTTCAGAACAGTATACTGTTTGGAGTGTGACATGTACTCAGGGGACTCCTGCTATACCTGCCTGCATCCTCTTGACTGTTTGGCAGTTATCCATACCTTCTTTTCCTGCATACCCTTAACCTGCAGGGTGCCCACATTTATAAACATGTTGTTGGAAGTGAAGGTGGCAGGAACAGAGAAGAATGGTTTAAGAAGATAGTTTGTAGAAGATAGAGAAAAGAAACCAAGTGTATCTTTGCATTCTAGGCTGATCCTGGACTAGTGAGCAATGTTAGATGAGAGCAGGACCGAATAGATAGTTAAAAGCAAAAAACTACGGATGCTGGAAATCCAAAACAAAAACAAAAATAAAAATACCTGGAGAAACTTAGCAGGTCTGACAGCATCTGCGGAGAGGAACACAGTTAACGTTTCGAGTCCGTATGACTCTTCAACAGAACCAAGGAAAGATAGATGAGAGGTGAACATTTCGAGTCCATATGACTCTTCAACAGAGCAATACTTCTTCAAGGTAGGCATTCCTTGAAGAGAAGTGGCAGTCAATTAAACATTAAGATAAAAGCAAAAAACCGAGAATGCTGGAAATCCAAAACAAAAACAAAAATAAAAATAACATTTCGAGTCCGTATGACTCTTCAGCAGAGCAGTACTTCTTCAAGGTAGGCATTCCTTGGAGGCACCTAACAGATAGTATTTTATGTGGTCCAGCCAGATCTGGGGGCAGATGGCTAAACCAGTTGTTTGCCATATCATTTCAAGTCCACATCCTATCCAATCACTGGACACACAGTTGGACTGTCAGTGTGGTGCATTTGCATGCACTGGAAGCTACATACATTAATACACAAGACCCTGTTCTTTGCGGACAGAAAGAACATATACATTGAACATATACATTGCATCCATTTCAGATAAGCAAAATATGTGATAGCCATTCGCTGACTCATTCCTCAGGGCATTGCCTTGACCAATCAGGGTCAAGCTACCTGGTTTAAATTTCAAACAATGCTTGGTATTTAACTGTCAGTCACTGTCAGTGATGCATTCTTCATGGCAATGCCACTTGCCAACCAATCAGCACTCTCTTCACATATGGTATTATTGTTGTCTTCCCCTTATATTGGTTTTTTTGTGAGTGTCCTAATGAGTGCAAGACAAGAAGCTTAGACATGTCTCTTTTTTTCAGGGATACTCAAGTTCTGTACTACCAAATGACTAGACGAGTTCATACTATCTGGTAGTGATTAACCTTCTTTCGTCCTTGGTGTAGATTGGAAGGCTTCAAGCATTTCTATATGATATAACACTTAAATGTACCTTTAATATCGTCATTGCTATAATAATAAAAGGACAATCAATCAAATTGAGCAATTGACATCCTCAGTGGATCTTAACATCTGTTTCTGTGCTCTTACATTGATAATAGTACAGAGAAATGGGTATCCATAGGCACTGAGCAGGGTGTTGACCTGCTTTGTTCTTAACAATACACCGAGGAATGGCGACATGAGAAATATCACAATGCAGAGAAACATTTACTGGAGTAAACCAATGAATCATTCTATGTTCACATATAAATGCACCATTTAAGATTAATATGGTCAGTTACTGAATTATTTCAAGATTGTTGAACATGAGGGATTTATATCCAAAAACTCATTATATAGGTTCATTATAGCTTGAGCAGAATTATAGTTAGAAAATATAACCACATACTTCCCTATGGCAGAGTACATACAGGAAATCTAGTGGGCCTTCATTGGGGCTAAGGTCCTTGCCTTCAAATTTTTCTCCATCCACTGTGCACTTCAATGTACCCAGGCACAGTAACAAGAAAATCTCCCCCAGTTTTGTTTTTAGCAATGTAATTAGGTCCTACTTCAGGTCTGGCTGAATGGAGGGAGGGAACTAACTCATTGATTTTGGATTGATGGACCTGACAAGTTGAAATGTTGGACAGCACTAACAATGATTGGGAGCTGTCACTTCTTCATCAGGTTCTACTGAGCATTCTGTTCATGCAACCAAACAAGATAGTAATCATGTAGGGAAAAAGAAGCTGTGATGAGTCTGTGAAGCAAATAGAATTCCTTAAAAAAGTACATGCAGGATATGTGCATACCTCATATCTGCAAGCTCAAACTAGGCAATTATATCTCTAAATTAATTACCAAGCAAACTAAAAGTGAAATAAAGAGGAAAAATAACCTCCACTGGTCTTGCAGGGAGAAAGCATTTGCTTGGATAAATATAGGCTTTGGCAGTAATAGGTTGAGAGGTTGATTCAAGGGACAAAGAGAATCACAGAGATAAAACATAAACATTAAAAAATATGTAATGTTACAGAGGACTGTCAGAAGAGGTGAGTACATTAAAAAATGCAAATCAGCTTCAAACCAAGAATGAGCACAAACTGGTAAATATTCTGAATGATTAATTCCTCAAAGAATTAACAAGGGAAGACTTGAACAACATGCCCTCCTTAAAAAAAAACTTCAAGGTTTCAAAATAAACAGAAAGGATATCCTTGACAAAATGAAAAAGCAGTAAGCTATTTAATCCCTAGTGGTACATGGTAGGGCTGACAGATGCTAGTGAGGAGATTTGCAAAGTATTGACAATTATCACGAGAGAGTCAATGGATATTGGGGGAGGTACAAATATATTGGAAACAGGCTAATGTGGTATTCATATTCAAGAATTGGGACAAAACAGACACTGGCAACTGGAGATCCATCAGTCTCACTTCAGTTCCATGTAAAATAATATAATTCATTATCATGAGTACTGTTGATGATTATCTGTAAAAACATTGTTCACTTTGGCTATCCCTCAATTCAGGGATGATGTTTACTCAGGTTTTCGAGTTTCTGCCATGGGTCTTCATGTGAGTGAACAGGTTGATTTTCAACCCACAGATCTTTGAGCACACGGGGCAGGACATTCAATGAGGTAGTGGGATCCGAAGTATAGGATTTGCTTCCTTTTCTTGCCTTATCTGCCATTGCTCCGCCTTATCACAAAGACGTTGTGACTCAAAGCATGATGTAACTTGATGGACAAGTTGTCGCCTTTCTGCATGATTGGTAGTAATCTCTTCCCAGTCATTAACGTCAGTGCTGCCATGTTTCAAAGAGAACTTCAGAATGTCTTTGAAGCATTTTCATTTTCCTCTCCCGGATCTTTGGGAGTTGAGAGTTGAGAAAGCAGGACCTGGACCAGCAAAGACAGCTTTTGGCCATCCAGACATATTAACTAGTCTATTGAAATTAATTTTGCAGGAGTTTTGACTGAATGTTTGTGGAGCTGGCTTCAAAAAGGAAACTAACGTTGAATTCAGAGGGTGCGGCATAGGCACTGCTGCTGGAATTTCTCTAGTGCTCTCATGTTTCACTGATACACAGTCCAGGTCTCACTGCAGTACAGGAGTGTGGTGATGACAACTGCTTTGTAAACTAGGAATTGTGTTGACTTGCAGAGCTCTTTTGTCGTCAAACACTCACTGCTGTAGCTTGAAGAAAGTTGAACTGATGCAGCTGATCCTGGATCTCCTCGCCAATGGTGGGCTTTTGAGAGAGGTGGCAGCCAAGGTATAGGAAGTGCTCAGCTTATTTAGGAGGTGGAATATTTGGCTGACCAGGTTGGGTTGATATATGAGTTTTGTTTTTGCAACATTGAAGGACAGGCTGAGTTTCTTGTATGCAGAATTGAAGAGATCAAGAATGGCTCGCATATCTGGTGCAGAGTGGGCAACAAACTGTAGACTGTGAAAATTTATGGTCAGTTTAGTTTTGGCATAGGGATGACTAAGGTTAAAGAGTTTTCCTTCTAGATATATTTAATGCTGACACCAGAGTGCAGTTGATCTTTGATGGGGTGAATAGCCACTGTCGGGTAGATTGTAAACAGTATGGCGGTTGTCACACAGCCTTGCTTGACCCCAGTCTGGATTTTGAAGGTGTCTTTTCAGATCTCCCACTCAAGACTGTTACAGTCATATCATCATGAATCAATTGCAGGAAATTGATGCGGCTCCTTGGGCATCCAGATCTTTGGAGCACAATTCACAGAGCCTCGCGATTTACTGAGTCAAACTCCTCTGTCAGGTCAATGAATGCAAGGAAAAGTTCCTGGTTTTATATATTATGTTACTTCACAGGATTTGGGCATCGCTCACTAGGCCTGCATTTGGTGCTCATCCATAATTTCCCTTGAGAAGGTGGTGGTGAGCTGCCTTCTAGAGCCACTGCAGTCCATGTGGTGTAGGGACACCCACAGCAGTCCATGTGGTGTAGGGACACCCAAGAAGGACGTTACAGGATTTTGTCTTAGCAACAGTGAAGCAATGGCAATATATTTCCAAGTTAGGATGGTGAGTAGCTTGGAGGGGAACTTGCAAATGATGGTGTCCCCACACACCTGCTGCCCTTGTCCTTCTAGGTGATAGAGGTTGCGGGTTTGGTAGGTGCTGTTGAAGGAGGTTTGGTGAGTTGCTGCAGTGCATCTTGTAGATGGCACACACTGCTGCTACTGTGCATTGGAAGTGGAGGGAGTGAATGTTTAAGGTGCTGGATGAGATGCCAATCAGATGGACTGTTTTTTTCCTGGATTGTGTTGAGCTTCTTGAATGTTGTTGGAGCTGCAAGAAAGTTGACAGTGCTCCATCATACTTCTGACTTGTACCTTGTAGATGGTGGACAGGCTTTGGGGAGTCAGGAGGTGGTTTACTTGCCACAGAATTCCCATCCTCTGACCTGATCTTGTAGCCACACTATTTATACGTCTGGTCCAGTTCAGTTTCTGGTCAATGGTTATCCCCCAGGCTGTTGATAGCAGGGAATTCAGTGATGGTAATGCCATTGAACATCAAAGGGAGATGGTTAGATTCTCTTGTGTTGGAGATCATCATTGCCTGGCACTTTCGTGGCACAAACATTACTTACCACATATCAACCCAAGCCTGAATATTGTCCAGGACTTGCTGCATTTGGACATGGGCTGCTTCAGTTTCTGAGGAGTCGCGAATGATACTGAACATGGTGTAATCATCAGTGAACATCCCCACTTCTGACCTTATAATGGAAGGAAGGTCATTGATGAAGCAGCTGAAGGTGGTTGCACCTAAGATACTGCCCTGCGGAACTCCTGCAGTGATGTCCTGGGATTGAGATGTTTGACCTCCAAAAACCACAACCATCTTCTTTTGTGTTAGATATGACTCCAACCAATGGAAATTTTTTTCCCTAGATTCCCACTGACTTTAGTTTTGCTAGGGCTCCTTGATATCACATTCAGTCAAATGCCACCTTAATGTCAAGGGAAGTCACTCTCACCTCACCTCCTGAGTTCAGCTCATTTGTCCATGTTTGGGCCAAGACATTAATAAGGTTGGGAGCTGAGAGGCCCTGGCAGAACCCAAACTGAGCAGCGTCTTTCTGAGTAAGTGCCACTTGGTAGCAACGCTTTCCATCACTTTGCTGATAATCAAGAGTAGACCAATTAGGCCGTAACTGGCCAGTTTAGATTTGTCCTGCTATTTGTGGACGGTGTTGTTCTCAACATTTTTCCTTGGATTTGTCTGATAACAAAGACCACATCTTAGGTTTCTCTAGAAGGTCTAAAGTCACAATGTTTCTCTGGGAGAACTTTCTCAGCCACAGGAAATAGGCAATTCAGGGAAATGCAGGTCAGAGTTTTCCCTGTTATGGACAAAAGGGAAATAGCTCAATAGTTTCCACAGCGTAATTTATCTTCCTTCTTTAAGATAGTTACAATTGTCACATTCCTGAAGTTGGGTGCTGAGCACAGAGGGATGAAGTTCTTTTTCCTCCCAAATCCTTAGAATGACTACATGGAATCTTGATGCGAGCAAAGGTCTGCCAGCTTTGAATACCTTGGCTAGAATATCATCGGGTCTGCAGGCTTTTTTTTTTCTCATCCGCTTGATTGCTTGTTGCAGCTTTCCTGTCAACGTTGGTTCACCCAGGAATTCTACCACAGAGTACTAGGGGATAGCTTGGAGAGTATCAGCTGCAACTGTGGATTCACGGTTGAGGAGTCATTGAAAATGTTCTTTCCAGCTTGACAAATGGCATTGTCATTCTTAAGAAGAGAAGCACCATCCTGTGAGCGAAGGGGATTTTGTCCATTTGACTTTGGTCTATAGATGGCCCTGGTGGCTCCAAAAGAGCTTTGCATATCATGATGGTCAGTATATTGTAAGATCTCTCAGGTTCCCTCTTCCTACCACCTCTCTTTACCTTTGGAATTTGTCTTTGGGTGTCAGCTTTGAGCTGTTGGAAGGCAGCCTTCTTGATTAATGACCTTGTGTTGTTCTGACAGGCAATGAACACTGCTTGTTTCCAGGAGGTCACATATTTCCACATAATTTTCATCAAACCAGTCCTGGTGGCAGCAATACTCAAACCCAATGGTCTGGCCACAGGAGTCTAGTACAGCTGATTTCATTTGATCCCACTATTCTGGAATTGAGTTGTACGTGTGAAGATTTTTCAAATTGGTCGTAAGCTGCAGCTGATATACCTCTCCGGTTGAGCTGCTTTAGGGATGAGGCATTGTTCTTCTTCCCCTTGGACATTTGTGTCTTACGATGTCTTGGCGCTATCACTGTACATCACTGATTGAACAAGTCAATGCTTTGTTCAAGCAGGCATCAATCCCCTGCATGGCTCAAGTGACACAGACATGTTAGACCTATGACCTGAGCAATTGCACCATTCAGGAGGTGCCAAATTTTTGATTTAGAATGCCTCCATGTGGTGTTGGATTTGTCATTCTGACAGAAGAGGGTGTTTATTATAATGTGGCCATGCTGAGAACACTTTGTCAACAGGAGGACGCCATTTGCATTGGCTTTTCCCACCCCATTTTTCCCAATGGTTCCGCTTCAGACATCGGAGTCACAGCCAACCCTGGCTTAAAGTCTCCCAGAAGGATAATCTTTATCTGCAACAACAGCAATCTATTAAACAGCAATCTGCACAACTTAGAGGTGGAGGATGCTGCCTGACCAAGCTCCTTGATTTCTTCGAGAAAGTGACAATTCAAGTTGACTACGTTCAACCATGCAACAATATAGACTTGGACTTCCAAAAGGTATTTGATAAAGTTCCAGCCAAAAGATTATTAATTGTGCTCAAAATTATAAGATTCTGTTGGGTCAATTTTAATTCCCCATGCCTGAGCCAGTAAAAATAGAACAGAGGGTTTACCATGTGTTATACACTCCAGCTACTTTTAATTTGCATTCTGAGAAGGAAAATGAAATGGTGTGTATAATGAGCAGGTGAGCCACAACCGCCTATTTTTTGCCACTGCCGAAAATCAAAATAAGCCCTAGTCAATTCTTAACTATAATACTTAACATTCACCACAGGATGACTCTGTAGCAGAGCATTTTCTGGGACTTGGCAGACATCTTGCTAGAAGTCAGCTATGTTAGGTTCGTTATACTTCTCAGCGTATGTCCAGTAATCCAGTGTTGACACCACCCATGTCTCCGTTGACGTTGCATGGGTTGGACTTCAAGGGTGTAACCCATTTGCCTGACCCTTCTATTTAGCAATAGTATAGGAACATAGGAAATAGGAGCAGGAGTAGGCTATTCTTCCCATCAAGCCTGTTCTGACATTCAGTTAGATCATGGTTGATCTTCTACCTCAACTCCATTTTCCCACATTATCCCCATATCTCTTGATGTCTTTCTTAACTAGAAATCTATCAATCTCTGTCTTGAACATACTCAATGACTGAGCTTCCACAGCTCTCTGGGGGAGAGAATTCCAAAGATTCACCATCCTCTGAGTGAAGAAATTCCTCCCCATCTCAGTTCTAAGTGGCCTACCTCTTATTTTGAGACTGTGTTCCCTGGTTCTAGACACCCAGGAAGGGGAAACAGTTTTACTTTGCATTCAGTTCAAAATAAGCCCTAGTCAACCCTTAACTACAATACTTAACATTCACCACAGGGTGACTCTGTAGCAGAGCATTTTCTGGGACGTGGCAGACATCTTGCTAAAAGCTGGCTATGGTAGGTTTGTTATACTTCTCACCTCTAAATTGTGCAGATTGCTGTATACTAGATTGTTCTTGTTGCAGATAAAGATTATCCTTTTGGGAGACTTTAAGCAAGAGTTGGCTGTGACTCCGATGTCTGAAGTGGAACCATTGGGAAAAATGGGGTGGGAGAAGCCAATGCAAATGGCGTCATCCTGCTGACAACAGTTGTGCAGATTGCTGTTTACTTCCTGCATCTACCTTGTTGAGCCCTGTATGAATTTTGCATGTTTCAATGAGATCAACTCTCATTCTTCTAAACTCTGGAGAATACAGGCCCCATCTCCTCATACGACAATCCTGCCATCCCAGGAATCAATCTGGTGAACATTCATCGCACTCTGTCTATGGCAAGCATATTCTTCCTTAGGTAAGGAGACCAAACCTGTACGCAATAATCCAGGTGTGGTCTCACCAAGGCTCTATACAATTGCAGCAAAGCATCTTTACTCCTGTACTCAAATACTCTTGCAATCAAGGCTAATATACCATTTGCCTTCCTAATTGCATGCAGAACCTGCATGCTAGCTTTCAGTGACTCATGAACAAGGGACCCAGGTCCCTTTGGAAATCAACAGTTCCCAATCTCTTTCACATTAGTTGCCATCTGCCATGTTCTTGCCTGCTCACTTAGCTTGTCTAAATCTCTTTGAAGCCTCTTTGCATTCTCCTTGCAATTAACTTTCAATTTAGTTTGCGTCATCAGCAAACTTGGAAATATTATATTTGATCCCCACATCCAAATCATTGATATAGATTGTGAATAGTTGAGACCTAAGCACTGATCACCCCAATAATCATAGCTTGCCAACCTGGAAATGACTGTTCATTCTACTCTCCGTTTTTTTTCCGGTAACCAATTCTCAATCCATATTATTCCCAAACCCATGTGCTCTAATTTTGTTTATGATCCTCTTGTGTGGGACCTTAATAAAAGCCTTCTGAAAATCCAAATACACTACATCCGCTGGTTCACCTTTATCTATCCTGATGGTTACATCCTCAAAAAAGCTACAACAGACTTTTCAAATATGATTTCCCTTTCATAAATCCATGTTGAACCTGACAATTCCTACCATTACTTCCTACATGTTCAGTTATTACATCCTTTATAGTAGGCTCTAGTATTTTCCCTACTACTGATGTCAAGAAACAGGTCTGTAGTTTTCTCTCCCCCTCCTTTCTTAAACAGTGAGGTTACATTTGGTACCTTTCAATCTACAGGAAACCTTCCACAATCTATAGGATTTTGGAAGGTGACCACCAATGCATCCATTATCTCTACAGTCCACTCTTTCAACACTCTGTAGATCATTAGGTCCACAGGATTTAATCCACTTTCAGTCCCATTAATTTCTCTAATACTATTTTTTTACTAATACTAATTCCTTTAGTTCCTTGTTCTCACTAGTCCCTTGGCCCTCAAGTATTTCTGACAAGTGTTTAGTAACCTCCTCCATGAAGACAGACACAAAGGCAGGGAGTTTCCATGCCCGCCCGTGTTTGGTGGCATGAGCGGCCAATATGGCAAGAAGGCCAAAATTCAGTTTCACAACGTTGTGAAACCAGTTTGCAATTGTCCATTCAGCCCGCCGATGGCAGGCCACATTCACTGCCATCGGGTTTCAGGAACATCATTATAATACATCAGTATGTCATTATAAGGCCAGTCCGTCAGACTCATCCCTCCCCCACTGGATCGTCTGCCCACATTGGCTGGAAATCATGCAGGCGTATTTCAAAACAGCATATAAAAGGCATGCACTTGGTGGGCTGCACTTCACTCAGGACTTCAACATTTGTTTGCATACCTTGCGTCGGTCAGCACTTGCAGTCATCAGCACCAGGCTTCACAGGCAGCACCACATCACTTTTAGGGGGGCTCAGGTGTAGTTCTCTACCTACCAGATCAGCCAAACGTGGGTGGCTTTTCAACGACTGTAGGGCTATGGCTTGCATGGGGAAAGCGGAGAAGTGGCTTCAGGTAAGGGAAGAGGCTGCAGGATGAGAGATGTACTGGGGAAGGATGGTATCCCAGGGTGTGTGAGGGGGCACATATTGATCTGTACAAGTGGCCTCAAGATGGTGAGGGCTGAGGAGGCAGTCTCCAGAGGAGATGAGGCCCGATTGACATGTGAGGGAGTGTGTGTGAGAATGAATGGATGGTGATGTCCCTTGAGCTGGCAGTGAGTGAGATGCCAGTGAACATGTGATGGGTTTGAGTGTGTGAGTTTAGAGTGATGAGATGGTTGCCATACCTGGGCTGCACAGATGAGATCTTTCATCCTTTATCTGCATTGGATGGCCACCTCTTCTGTGCAACATTGGCACTGATCACCGCTGCCATCTCCTATCAAGCCAGAGTGGTATTACAGCTGCCCCTTCTGAGCCAGAGCGAGGATAGAGGACATCATAGCAGGCCTTCACGGCATCCAAAGGGTGCTTGAGGCTACAGACTTCTTGTCTTTCGGGGCCATGTCTTCTTTGCTGCCGCCCTGGGTTGGAAGCACTGAGCATGGCTGTACTTTAAATGTGGTGCCTGGGATGATGAATCAGCGAGGTGACGGCGTGGCAGGCGAATCAGAGGCCACGCACCATTGAAGTGGCATGTATCCCAGGAATGCATAATTAATGCAGCGGGTTTGGGATGATACAGAGTGAAAAGACGCCATTGCGGCCGGCGGGTAAAACATCATTTTACCTGCCCGCTACCACACTTAGTGCAAATCTGGGACGATTCTGCCCAAAGTATTTGTTTAGTTTCTCTGCCATTCCTTATTTCCCTGTCTCTGCCTGTAATGAATGCATATTTGTCTGTGCTAAGCTTTTCCATTTTACATACCTATAGAAGCTCTTACAGTTTGTTTTTATGTTTCTCGCTGGTTTACTCTCATATTCTATTTTCTCTTTCTTTATCAGTTTCTTGGTCCTCCTTTATTGAATTCTAAAAAAGCTCCCAGTCCTCAGGCTTACTTCTTTTTTGGCAACTTTGTAAGCCTCTTTCTTTGACCTAATATAATCTTTAATTTCTCTTGTTAGTCACAGATGAATCACTTCTTCTGTTGGGTTTTTGTGCTTCAAATGGACATAAATTTGTTGTAAACTATGTATTAATTCTTCACTTTTGGCTGTCTGCTATCATACATTTTAACGTAGTTTCCCAATCTACCACAGCCAACTTGTTCCTCATACCTTCATAGTTTCCTCTGTTTAGATTTAAGACACTAGTTTTGGATTGAACTATTTCAAACTTGAAGTAAAATTCTATCATATCATGGTCACTCTTCACTAAAGGTTCCTTTACAACATGGCTATTAATTATCCTTTTCTCATTACAAAATACTATTGTTAAATAGTCTGTTCCCGAGTTTGTTCCTCCTACTATTCTAGAAAACCATCTTGTATACATTCTAGGAATTCATCCCCCACAGCATTATTGCTAATTTGGTTTACCCAGTCTATTTGTAGATTTAAGTGCCACATGATTACTGTTACATGCACCTCTAATTTCCTGATTTACACTGTGCCCTACATTGCCACTATTGTTTGGTGCCCAATAAATAACTCCCACCATTGTTTGTTGCCCCTTGCCGTTTCTTAGCTCTATCCAAACTGATTCTCTGAAGAAGGGTCACACAGACTCGAACTGTTAACTCAGTTTCTCTCTCCACACATGCTGCTAGACCTCATTTTCTGTTTTTGTTTCAGATTTCTAGCATCCACAGTATTTTGCTTTTATCTTGATTCTACACTTTGATCATCTGATCTAAGATCCTCTCTCACTAATGTACTGATATCATCCCTTATTAACAGCGCTACTGCATTGCCTTATCCTTTTTGTCTATGCTTCCTAAATGTTGAATACCCTTGAATAGTCAGTTCTCAGCCTTGGTCACCCTGCAGCCATGTCTCCATAATGGCAATTAGATCATACCCATTTACTTCTATTTGTCTGTCAATTCATCTACTTTGTTGCAAATGCTGATTCAGACAGCATACTTTGAACCTTGCCTTTTTAACATTTTTCTGTATTTTGACCCTATTCGATGCTGGCTTTTGTTTCTGTTGACTTTCCAATCTTGCTTACTACTTTTCTTTCTACCATTACCAGCTTTGTTCTTCTCCTATTGGAAATTCCTCTCTGGTTCCCAACCCCCTAACAAGCTAGTTGTGCAACTGACTCACCTGTGGTACGACAGACTTGACTCTGGCTTCTCTCCTCTGAGGAACCATAGCCCTCATCTGTATCAAAAAGGGAAAAGCAGTTAGTGAGTGAGATATAAACAGGGGATTCCTAAACCACCTGCCCGGTCTTCCTAGACTGTCTGGCAGTCACCCATTCTCTCTCTCTGCCTGTAGTCTCTTAACCTGCGGTGTGAACATTCCTCTAAACATGCTATCCATGTAGTTCTCAGCCTCACAGATGAGCACAGTGACTCCAGCCATCACTTGGGTTCTGAAACGCAGAGCTCAAGTTTCTGCAGCTATTGACACTTCCTGCACATTTGGTCGTCTGGGCCACAGGAAGCTTATACAGCTTTCCACATGTTACAGGATGGGCATTCCACACAGCCGAGCTGCCTTGCCATGCCTTAACTTTACTCTACAGACTATTTATTATAAACTGGAGACTAGAAACCTAGACCCCACTGCTCCTAATAAGCTTTACTACTGCTAGTAAACCTTACTACTAACAATAAAACATTACAATTACTCCTAAATTACCCAAATTTTAAAAGATAAATGTGCAAAATACTCAACAGCCAATCACTTACCTAATTCCATGTGATGTCACACTTTGAATTTGTCTCAGAATGCAGCCAGTCCACAGATTGAGCCCCTTGGCTCTTTTAAATTAGTCCTCTGCTCTCTGGTCTCTTTGAAACTCAATGTGAAGGTAGATACTTAAGTGAACAGTACTTCCTCCTTCACTCACCAAGTTCCCAAACTCACACTTTGTGACTAGCTACACTCAGTGACCAGCTGCTATCTTCATGCTTGCTTGCTTTGTGCTCTTTGCAAAAGCACCTCAATTTATCCTAGCTGAAATTCTGCAGAGATGTGTGAGCACTGCTGGCTAGAGAATCGAGCTCAAACTAGCTACCTAATTAACTAACTGCAGCTGCCTCTCCTATAGGGAGCCTGTTTACCCCGACTAAGGTTGAAAGAAACTTAATTTTAACAATAAATTGTAGTTAAATTCTAAATATAACCCAGATTACATTTTAGAAAGAGGTTAAGCTTTAAAATTAACCCTTAAAATTTTGTCACACCAAATTCCCAAGCTCACACTCCGTGCGAGCTGCATTCAGTGAATAGCTGCCGTTTTTGTGTTTGCTTACTTCTTTACAGTATTGCTGCTGCTGTTGTGTTTCTCTCTCCCTGTCAATTGCTACTGCCAATCCATTAGTTCAGTGAAAACCAGGGAGAAAAGTCAATTGTCAATGTTGCTTTTGTCCTCTCCTGCTGATTAGCCTCTTGATGGCCTTGTATTTAAATAATTTTCTCCAGACACTCCAACCTTCGGTAAAAGATAAAATCAGATGAGGCATAAAATGAGTGCTGATCCAATCCTAAATAGTTTCCTGCCAGGGAGATTAGGTTAGAATCTGTTTATTTTGTACAATGCTGTAATTTAGTATTATTATCACTGGCAAACAAATTTTAATCAGGCATATGAAGCCGACAAAAAATACTGCTCAGCAAAATGGCACTGAAATCCCACAATTTCCCAACCAATACGTCTCTCCTGCCTTGCTGCAAAAAGTAAAGTGGTGATACAAAAGCAGAAAATTCTTGAGAATAGTATACCAGATGAGTAGCACTCATCTTATGCAAATAAACCCCATCGGGCTGTCAGATTGGCAATGCTGCTAAAAATCAAAGAAATATATATCTGGTCTATTAATGACACAAAAGAGATGTAATGCACTGAACCCAGATTTCCTCAATCATTTTTAGTGTAATGACTGTGCAAATACTGAAGAAAGTCAGTAAGTTCAGGGCCGCTATCCCAGGTATGAAACCTGCAAGTCTCATGCGTGAGACATGAAATTTTGTGAATATGGTTTAATGATGGATTGTTTCTCTATTTGAATTAATTTGGAAACAAGCAATTCTTAATGTCATTTGTTTGTAAACGGCATCTGTTTCCTTTCTGCTGGAAATAAAATTAAAATATATTGGCTAATCATATTATGACTGCTTGTAAAAGAGCCATGTAGATCTTTGCTTTTAAACCACTAATGGGTACATGCTGTGATCACCCATTGTTCCATAATATACTTTCATAAAAGAAGGTTTAGTGGCATAGTTGGAAAGGCAACTCGGTGTACAGTCTTGAGATCTTACGGTTTGCCCACTATATGTGGCAGTCAGTATAAATGAGAATTTTCTTTGCTTGGAAATAATCCCCCATTTGGGTACTTCCCACGTTTTCTAAATATCCCAATAATGATTTAAGTGAGAGAAAGATATAGCAGTCTGGTTAGTTTCACCTTTTGAGAGCTAAATGGGGCTGAAGTGCACTGCAGCAGTTTAACAAGATGTAAATACTTCACACTTCAAGATATTCTTGAAGTGCCTAAATAGTCAGCATAGCTAATACGTTTTAAGTAGCACGTTTGAACTTTGTGCTTACAGCGTTGGTGAATGGTTAGCATCATTTGCCAGGTACAGCTGTCCAGGATAAGCAATAATGGCATGATGGGGACTGTTTATATTTATTTATAAATGTAGATAATAGACGTAACAACATAGATAGATAGACAGACAGACAGGCCAAACAAGCAGACCAGGCAGACAATAGTTCTGCCCGCTGCTTTGACTTTACTTTTTAAAAATTCATTCAAGGGATGTGGGCGTTGCTGGCTGGGCCAGCATTTACTGCCAATCCCTAGTTGCCCTTGAGAAGGTGGTGGTGAGCTGCCTTCTTGAACTGCTACAGTCCATGTGGTGTAAGGGAGTTCCAGGATTTTGATCCAGTGACAGTGATATGTTTCCAAGTCAGGATGGTGAGCGACTTGAAAGGGAACTACTAGGTAGTGGTGTTCCCATCTATCTGCTGCCCTTGTCCTTCTAGATGGCAGTGGTTGTGGGTTTGGAAAGTGCTGTTGAAGGAGCCTTGATGAATGCCTGCAGCGCATCTTGTAGATGGTACACACTGCTGCTACTGCGCGTCGTTGGTGGAGGGAGTGACTATTTGTGGATGTGGTGCCAATCAAGTGGCCTGATTTGTCCTGGACGGAGTGTTGTGGGAGCATTTCATCAAACTTCTGACTTGTGCCTTGTAGATGGTAGACAGTTTTTGGGGAGTCAGGAGCTGATTAACTTGTCACTGGATTCTTAGCCTCTGACCTGCTCTTGTAGCCACAGTATTCATATTGCAATCCAGTTCTTTCTCTGGTCAATGGTAACCCCCAGGATTTTGATAGTGGGGGATTTAGTGATGGTAATGCTGTTGAACATCAAGGGGCAATGGGTTGGATTCTCTCTTGTTGGAGATGGTCATTGCCTGACATTTGTGTGGCGTGAATGTTACTTGCCACTTGTCAGCCCAAGCCTGGATATTGTCTAGGTCTTGCTACATTTGGACATGGACTGCTTCAGTATCTGAGGAGTCGCAAATGGTGCTGAACATTGTGCTATCATCAGCGCACATCCACACTTCTGACTTTACAATGAAAGGAGGATCATTGATGAAGTAGCTGAAGATGGTTGGGCTGAGGACACAACCCTGAGGAACTCCTACAGTGATGTCCTGTAACTGAGATGACTGACCTGCAACAACCACAACCATCTTCCTTTGTGCTAGGTGTGACTCCAACCAGTGGAGAGTTTTCCCCCGATTCCCATTGAGTCCAGTTTTGCTAGGGCTCCTTGATGCCACACTTGGTCAAATGCAGCCTTATGTCAAGGGTACTCTCTCCTCACCTCGGGAGTTCAGCTCTTTTGTCCATGTTTGAACCAAGCCTGTAATGAGATCAGGAGCTGAGTGGTGCTGCCGGAACCCAAACTGGGCATCAGTGAGCAGGTTATTTCTAAGCAAGTGCTGCTTGTTAGCACTTTTGGTGATGCCTTCTATTACTTTACTGATGATCGAGAGTAGTCTGATGGGGCAGTAATTGGTCGGGTTAGATTTGTCCTGCATTTTGTGTACAAGACATACCTTGGCAATTTTCCACGTAGCCGGGTAGATACTAGTTTTGTAGCTGTACTGGAACAGCTTGGCTAGGGGCGCTCCAAGTTCTGGAGCACAAGTCTTCAGAACTATTGCCGGAATATTGTCAGGGCCCAAAGCCTTTAGAGTATCCAGTGCCTTCAGCCGTTTCTTGATATCATGTGGAGTGAATTAAATTGGCTGACGACTGGCATCTGTGATGCTGGGGACCTCTGGAGGAGGCTGAGATGGATCATCCACTTGGCACTTCTGGCTGAAGATTGAAGCAAATGCTTCTGCCTTATCTTTTGCACTGATATGCTGGGCTCCCCCATCATTGAGGATGGGGATATTTGTTGAGCATCCTCCTGTAGCACCACCACCACCATTCACGGCTGGATGTGGCAAGACTGCAGAGCTTAGATCAGATCCATTGGTTGTGGGATCGCTTAGCTCTGTCTATCACTTACTGCTTATGTTGTTTGATATGCAAGTAGTCCTGTGTTATAGCTTCACCAGGTTGACACATCATTTTTAGGTATGCCTGATGCTGCTCCTGGCATGCCCTCCTTTACTTTTCATTGAACCAGGATTGATCCCTTGGTTTGATGATAGTAGAGTGAGGGATATGCCGGGCTATGAGGTTACGGATTGTGTTCGAGTACATGGATGCCTAGTCTTGAGTTTCTAGATCTGTTTGGAATCTATCCCATTTAGCATGGTGGTATTGCCACACAACACAATGGAGGGTACCCTCAATGTGAAGCAGGGACTTCATCTCCGCAACAACTATGCAGTGGTCACTCCTACCGATACTGTCAAGGGCAGATGCATCTGGTGAGGATGAGGTCAAGGATACTTACTCTCAATAATGACCATTCAGATGACCATGTGTGCAGTGGTTACATGATTAGAACTTTTTTTGCCAAACTATTCCAAATTGTAGATTCAATCTTGCTTCTAATTGAAGCAGACCCTTGGAAAGAGCATTCACAGTGACACTAACTGAGTAATCTCATTTTATTTTGCCTCACTGATGGTTCTAGTTCTTGGCCTTGGCCATTGCACGATTATTGAGCACAACATGAAAAATGTTGATTCACAAACATTATAATCATTCACCTGATGAGAACACTTAATGTTATGGGGGTGGTGGCACTGTGATAATTTCACTAGACTAGTAATCCAGAAACCCAGGCTAATGCTTTGGGAACACACGGCAGAATCGTCCCAGATTCGCACTAAGTGCGGCAGTGGGGGGGAATTCAACGTTTTATCTGTCGGCTGTAATGGCTGCTTCTCACGCTGTACCATCACAAACTCACCGCATTTATTATCCATTCCCAGGAAACACAACAGTTTGATGGTGGGCAGGTTTTCATTCGCCTGTCAAACTATCACCTCACTGCTTCATTACACCCGGCGTCACATTTAAAGTACAGCTGCACGCACACCTCTCAGTGCTCCTGGCATAAGGCTGCTGCACAGAAGTCAGGGTGGCCTCGAAAGGCAAAGGGACTGCAGCCCCCCGGTTTAGTTGTGCATCTCTCGAGTGCCTTTTGATTGCCATGGAGGCCCACCATGATGTTCTCTACCCCTGGTAGCAGGAGGGGCAGCAGCATCACCACTCCAGCATAGGAGGTGGTAGCAGCGGTGATCAGTGCCAATGCCCTGCAAAAGAGGACAGCCACCCAGTGCCACTACAGGATGAATGGTCTCATCCGTTCCACCAGGTTAAGTCACTCTTCTCATCACTCTCAACTCACACATTCACAAACCCATCTCACATCCACAGGGATCTTACACCTCAAGGGGCAAAGCCATTAACTCTCACACACACCCTCACATCTCCATCAGGCTCATATCCTCTAAAGCTCGCGTCCTCATCCTGTCCATAGCTCCGCTATCTCTCCCCATCTGTCTCCATGCAGGGGAAATCTGCTCACATCAGCAGGGAGAGATCCCAGACTGGAGATGGAGTGGCCCACAATAGGCCCCTCACTCACTTTGAGGAGAGTGCCATTGTGCTGACTGGTGAGGACATGGACCCTGCCTGCGGTCATGGTGTAGTCAGCAGCAAACACCCTTATGACCACATCATTTGTCTCTCAACGCAACTGTGAGTGCTTTCTCTCCTGATTTTGGCTGTGCTGCCATGCACTAATCATCCCTACTTTGGTTCATAGGGAGCTCTGTCAAACGACCAACACCCTCAGACAGCCAGTCCCTCAACTCCATCCAGCCAAGAGGACATCTCCTCCATTGAAGAGCTGGAAATGAGCAGCCATTACAGCGCTTACCCACACCCTCCACTTGTGCAGAGACACACACCTCAGTGGGACCTAGACCTAGAGAAGGGTGGGTTCACAAGCTGGTGGTCACCGCATGGAGATATGTTCACAGCAAGGAGAGGCAGGTTCACCGAGCTCTCCAGCACTCGAAGACTGCTGGGGAACAGGCATCTTTGAAGTCCAAGTCAGATGACAAACCTCTTGATTTGGCCTTCCAACTCCTCTGGGAGAATCGGCAGAAGTTGTGGGAGCATCACGCAGAGCTGTTGGAAGCCCTCAACAGAATGGCTCACAAGCTGAAGGAGTACATCCCCCTGCGCTCTGAAGTGGTGCCCACAAGAGCGTTTATGGAGGTCTCAATGGGGAGGATGGCGGACGCCAAAGAGACCCTGGTCCAGCAGAATGCGGAAATGTGTGCAGACCTGCGCTCCATCACGGGAGCCATGGGTGAGTTCCTGCAGTGGCAGCGTGAGAGGGAAATGGGGCTCCCCCATTGTTTATCCTCTCCCAGTTCCCCATTTTCTTTCCCCCATCACTGTTGACCCCCCTGGTATCACCTTCCACCTCCCCTCTGTGACATAGCAGCCACAACCCTTTTTCTTCAGGGATGTCCAGTTGAACATGCGTGGTCCCTTACTTCCCGAAAATCCCACCCCATTCACAAGAACCATCCCAAACTCCTCCTTCCCATCCGAGTCAAAACCAACCACCCTCGCCGTCCTTTACACTGCTACCTTCGAAACCTCACCCTCCCACCCTACTGCCTCACTCCACCCTCAGTCATTCTCACCATTCCCTTGTTCCACACCCACCCTCAGTTTGCTCCCCAGGAGGCAGTCATGGACTCAGCAGAGCCCTGTCTTATACATTCATTTGGACATCCCTCTGCACGGACATCTTGTCCCATCAGACCCCTTTCCCCCCTCCAGACTCCCATCTTCCCACCTTAGTCCTCCCCCAAATTCCCCAGATTCCCCCCGCCCCGTTTAGTCCTCCCCCATCCTGATTTCTTCCGACACCGTTACTTCTTCCACCACCTTTAGTCCCTTCTCCCTCCTGACTATTTCCTCCAGCCTTACTTCTTTCTCCCCCGAGTCACCCTCCCCTCTCCGCATTCCTTCATCCCCCCAGACTAATCTCTTCTCTGCACTACTTCCTCCTCCTGGGCTCCCTCCCTTCTTCACACTCATTCTTCTCCCTGGACTCCTTCCTCTCTCTACACTCCTTGCCCCCCCACTGAATAGCTTCCCTTACATCTTCCAGCCCCCTTAAACTTACCCCGCCTCAGTTGCCATCTTCTCCCCATTACCCCCTCCTTCCCCCAAACTTCCTCCCCCCTCCCAACCTCTCCCCCTCACACCTTTGTTCCTTCCTTCCCAATCACACCCCGCCCCCCCACCACAGCCATCCCCCTGCCAACACTGCTTCATCTCCTTGTCAATCCTAGACATTACTCTCCCACTGCCTGGTACATCTTCCTCTCCCAAACACAGCTGGACCTTCCTTTCCACCCTTTGTCCATCATCTGTTGTGAGTGAACCCTCAATTGTGACTAGCCCAAACTTCCATGGGCTGCTTCACAACAGAGTCATGCCCATGAGGATCCACCTAACATGCCTTGGATGTTCCACTAGTGTGCCGTTGGTGTCAGGCTCCAGTTTCTTCTGCTCCTCAGATGTCCACGATGTGAGCAAGGCCCTGGCGGTAAGTCCTGACTTCTAAATGTCTCACTTGTCAAGGCGAGTTCTGCCCTGGTGTGTTTTCCTGCCGATGTGGGCAGACAATCCAGTGCAGGGTGGTGGGGGGTGGGAATGATTCCAGTGGGCTGGCCTTATAATGATATGCAGATGTACTACAATGAAGTTCCTAACATCTGATGGTGGGAAACGCAGCCCGCCAAGGACGGGCTGAGTGGCGATCGCAAACTGATTTCACAACATTGTGAAACCAATTTTTGGCCTTCTCGCCATATTGCCCGCTCATACTGCAGAACACGCCCGACACCAGCAGGCACAGAAAATTCCACCCTTAGGTTCAAATCTCATCATGTCAGCTCGTGAGGTAGAATTCTCTCCCCTGTTGGGGGTGTAGGTTTAGGAGCGGGTGCGTGGAGACGTGCCTCCGATTGGCGCCCCCAATTGCAGGCACGTTGCTATTTTACATGGGCGGGCTAATTAAGGCCCGCCCAGCGTGACGTCCACCAGGAAGCGCTATGCGCTCCCTGTGTGGGCTGTGGGGGTGGGGAGGTTCCCTGAGTCGAGAGTGCGCTCTTTCATGCATGCGCACGGAAGAGTGCACTCATCTCCCTGAGGCTAAGTGCTACCTCAAAGAGATCAGTTCCACAATAAAAAATCTTAAAAATAGAAGAAAATTCTCTGACATGTCCCCACTCATGTGACACTGTCACATGAGTTGGGACATGTCCATCACTTTCAAAGACACTTTTATTACATTCTTAAAAACCTACATGAAACCTCATCCCGCCCGTGGATGAGGCTTCATGCTTTTTCTAATGCCCACCAGGGCTCCTGGCCTGCCTGCCAACATTAAGTTTGGACGGGCAGGTCCACTAATTACTTTAATCAGTTTGTCAATGGCCTCAATTGCTGATTCTGCTTAACCCCCACCTACCTGAAAATTGAAATGGGGTGGGGTCAGTTCCGCCCAACGTCACCCCGCATCGTTTTATGCATCGGTGAGCAGGCCCCGCCTCCCACTCGCCGACTGGGAAATCCTGGCTATGGATTTCAAATTCAATTAATAAATCTAGAATATAAAGCTAGTCTCAGTAATGGTGACTATGACAGCCATCATCAATTGTTGTAAAAACCCACCTGGTCAGCAATCCCTTTTAGGGAAGGAAATCTGCCATCCTTACCCAGTCTGGCCTACATGGTTGACAGT
This sequence comes from Carcharodon carcharias, assembly GCF_017639515.1. Lineage (NCBI taxonomy): Eukaryota > Metazoa > Chordata > Chondrichthyes > Lamniformes > Lamnidae > Carcharodon > Carcharodon carcharias. The sequence continues at coordinate 75,785,189 of NC_054469.1, read as the reverse complement.
TATCTGCCCACTGCAATGGCCTAGCAAGTCATTTAATTCAAGGGCAATAAGGGATGGACAACAAATGCTGGCCTTGCCAGCAACACCCACAGAAGGAATAAAGGGAAACAATATGCACATTGTTATGACCGGTTCCTGGGCAAGGTCCCCAATTTGTTATGATACCAGATGAGGTACCCCAAGTTGTTGAGTTCCGGGTGAGGAGGAATGAACGGGCTCCCTGTCTTTATTCAACCCTCTCGGTTGGTCGCAGCAAGGTTAATTTAAAAAGGATCCCTTCCCTCATTGATACCTTTTCCCAATGCAAATCTATTTATTTTTTAAAAGGAGCCAATTTAACTCGGCTTTCTTGAGTCAAAAAAGTGTGTCTATTAGTTAATAAAATGCGAGAGAAAATAAACGCAGCGCACATACACGCAGATTATAAATGAGAAGTCAATCCAGAAATAAAGGTTAAAAAATAGTTATATGAATCAATCTTTTGGCTTGTCTGTGAGGAGTAGATGGTGAAACATTGCATCTGTTAAGTTGGGTGATTCGAGAAGAGCTGATTTTGGCAGTTGAGCAGTATATTTGGAGATTCTTGGTTCTGCAGGTTAGCTGAAAGAAGTTTTCCTTTTTCTTTTTCGTCTGTGGCTTTGTTGACTTATGACTTGCTTCCAGCAATCAGAGAAAAAATACTTTTTACCTGTAAGCACAAGGATGCCTAGATGAAATTCTTTAGCTGTAGCCTCCACAGCAAACACTAGCACCAGAACAGAACACCAAAACTATCACCCAAAACTAGGGCTGTAGTTGGCTTTTTAAACCCCTCTCCTTGTAAATTCCTGGAAGAGAAAAAAACAAATATGTCTTTTGCTCAGGTCTGTTTCTTTTCAACTCAGTTCATGTTCACAGCCTGGGATTTAACTCAACAGGAGCTGGTTTCTGCTGAGATGGTAATCAGTTTTCATTATCTCCACAAACACAGATTATAATTTACTTTTACCATTGTATCTTTTCCTTTAAATTGCCTCTGTCTGAAGTAGGCCTTATCACACCTCTTTAGGTGCAACATTCCATTCTCTCTGGACCAGTTGGTCAAGTAGTCCACATAGGAATTTTCCAGCAAGTGGCTACTTTATAGTCTCACTTGTAGGTCCTTTTGAAAAAAAAACCTTACTTAAAAGTTCAATATGCCTATAAGTAATTCGGGGCTATGACCCATGGTCATAACAACATAAAAAGTGATGCACTATTAGTCAAATATTTTTGGAAACTTATTAATAAAAGATTGATTCAGGTGGGCAGTGCTGGAGAAGGGCATGAATGGAAACCCATTTCATCCCAAATCAGGATGCAAAATAACTAAACTGAAATGTCCTGCAGAACAGCAGAACAAAAGAATATTTCATTATATTAACCAGAAGATCTAAATAGCAAAAGAACAATGTGTGTATGGTGTTATCAAGAACAAATGTGTTGTGGTTTGATTCCAATTGATCTCAAGATATCAATTTCAGCAAAATCAATGTTCCATCTCATTCCTCCTATTTAAAAGCCAGAATAGTTGTAGCTCTATTATTGCTTCTTGTAACAACAAAATTCAAAGCACCAACTTTCAACATGTTCTAATAGCAGCCCCCAGGTAATTAATATTTAGGAATTATCTTCAGTGAAACGTCTACAGCCCTCTAGATAATGGCTTCCTCTTTCATTATGCACTGCTCATGTTACGAGCTTCAGCAATTTCTGCCTTCTTCAGAAGGAGGTTTTACTATTCTCTAAATTATGTTCACGCTTTTCTTCACAGACCCCAATAAAAGTTGAAAGCTTCTTCCAAAGCACAAGTTGAGATCCTTCGACTGACATATTTTACTTCACTGATGGATGCATATAAATGCACTTTCTACTTCAATGTGCTGTAGTTTGCATTTGTTTGAATTAAACTTCTTCTGTCATTCTACAAAATTATTTTGTCTGGCACACTGTAATTTTTGAGCTGCTTCTTCTGGTTTCATTAAACCTCCCAGTTTAGTATCATCAGTAAATGTGAGTTTCTGACTCTAGGTCATTTATATAAATGACAGATAGGCTTTTGGTAGTACAACATTAATGAGCAGGTGATTTTCAGCAATATAAATGGCAAGTAATTGTGGTCCCAATGTTGAATGCTGAAATACCCCACTCAGTGCATTAACCTCATCCATGATCCAGCTTCCTTAAAGAGTATTCGTTTATTTCTACCCTTCAACTAATTGCTTATGCACTCTCAGGCTCTACTCTGAATCCCCATAGCTTTGAGTTTGATTAATAACCTTTCATGAGAGGCTTTTTGAAACTCCTTTCGGAAATCAGAAGTCATGTAGGCCTTTCAATCCATTTTGAATGTTATTTGTTCAAAGAAGTCAAGAATTTGGTCTAGTGTCTCTTACAACTTCTGGATCCACGCTGTCTACAATGGAAAGTAAATGGAATTTGTGTTGAGGGCAAATGGGTGGCAAATCCAATACTGTCAGTTTCCGTCTCCGACAACTTGTCAGTTTCCTGATGGGTGGGTTAGGCTAAAATTATTCCCAAGGTCTCAGACGATGAGGTTGTTAGAAAAAATAAGTAAGATAGCCCGGGCTAAGAAGTGATTTACAAGCCCTGAAGAGATTATGGCTGCTGGGGTCAGTTTTCTCAGAAATATGAACAGACATGTGTCTCATAAGGACAATACCCATGGGATGGTGATTTGGCTACCTGGGACTAGAGTAGTACATATTAATGAATGATTAGAAGGACTACTGAAAGAACGAGGATAGGATGTAACAGTGTTCATCCACATCAGGGTGTACAACATAGGGCAAAATTTTAGCCTGTCGGGCAGGCGAGCACCCAACCCGCGTGAATGTAAAATGACACACATTGATGTCAAATGAGCGTCCCGTCATCAAAGTGCAGTCGCGTGATATTTTGTTCGGTGGGCGTGCGCCTGAGTCAGCAGCACGCCCGCCTACAAATAAAAGGCCTGTTAAGACAATTAAATTATCAATTAAATTGAATTTTTCATTGCTCATCAACCTTACGGTTGGCAGGCAGGCAAAAAGACTTTTTAAGAAACCTCATCCACGGGCAGAATTAAAATTAAAATTAAATTAAGCCTTAATTTAAATAAAGTTTTAAATTTTTTAAACTTAATTAATAACATGTCCCTGCTCATGTAACAAAGTCACATGAGGGGACATATTTCATTACACTTTTATTTTCTTTATCTTTTTTACATAGCTCTTCATCTCCCCGAGGCAGCTCTATGCCTTAGGGAGATTATGGAGCATGCATTTACGCATGTGTGCAAAGGTCACGCTCACCCTGCTCACCCTCCTCTACTACCTCTGCACCGCCCAACCCCCCCCCCCCACAAAAGCAGCATTGAGCGCTGTCGATCGCATTTCACACTGGGTGGGCCTTAATTGGCTGACTGTTTCAGTGACTGAGGAGTCGCGAATGGTGTGGAAAATTATGCATTCATCAGTGACTACCCCCACTTCTGACCTTATGAGGAAGGAAGGTCATTGATGAAACAGCTGAAGGTGGTTGGGCCAAGGACACTACCCCGGGGAACTCCTGCAGCGATGTGCTGAAACTGAGATGATTGACCTCCAAGAACAACAACAATCTTCCTTTATACGAGATATGACTCCAACTAGCAGACAGTTTTCCCCCTGATTCCCATTGACTCCAGTTTTTCTAGGCCCCTTGATGCCACATTTGGTCAAATGCTGCCTTGATGCCAAGGGTAGTCACTTTCACCTCACCTCTGAAGTTCAGTTCTTCTGCCAATGTTTGCACCAAGGCTGTAAAGAGGTCAGGAGCTGATCGACCCGGGTGGAGCCCAAACTGAGAGTCAGTGAGGAGATCAGTGCTAAGCAATTGCCCTTAAGCACTGTTGATGATCCCTTCCATTACTTTATAGAGTCATAGAGGTCTACAGCACAGAAAAAGGCCCTTCTGCCCATTGAATCTGCATCAGTCAAACAAGTACCTAACTATTCTAATCCAATTTTCCAGCACTAGGCCCATAGCCTTGTATGCCATGGCATCGCAAGTGCACATCCAAATACTTCTTAAATGTTATGAGGGTTTCTGCCTCTACCACCCTGTCAGGCAGTAAGTTCCAGATTCCCACCACCCTCTGGATGAAAAAATTCTTCCTCACATCCCCTCTAAACCTCCTGCCCCTTACCTTAAATCTATGCCTCCTGGTTATTGACCCCTCCCCACCAACGGGAAAAGGTCTTTCCTGTCTACCCTATCTATGCCCCTCATAATTTTATACACCTCAACCATGTCCCCCTCAATCTCCTCTGCTCCAGGGAAAATAATCCCAGTCTATCCAATCTCTCCTCATAACTAAAACTCTCCAGCCCAGGCAACATCTTGGTAAATCTCCTCTGCACTCTCTTTATTGCAATCTCTTCCTTCCTATAATGCGGATTCCAGAACTGCACGCAATTCTCTAGCTGTGGCCTAACCAGCGTTTTATACAGTTCCAGCATAACCTCCCAGCTCTTATATTCTATGCCATATGCCTTCTTAACCGCATTATCTACCTGTCCAGCTACCTTGGGGGACCAGTGGACTTACACACCAAGGTCCTCCTGAACCTTGGTACTTCCCAGGGTCTGACCATTCATTGTGTATTCCCGTGCCTTGTTTGTCCTGCCCAAGTCACACTTATCCGGATTAAATTCTATTCGCCACTGATCAGCCCATCTGACCATAGAAACATAGAAACATAGAAACTAGGAGCAGGAGTAGGCCATTCAGCCCTTCAAGCCTGCTCCACTATTCATTATGATCATGGATGATCATTCAATTCAATAGCCTGCTCCCACTTTCTCCCCATACCCTTCGATCCCTTTCACCCCAAGAGCTATATATTCATCCCAAGAACTCCTTGAAAACATGCAATGTTTTGGTCTCAACTACTTTCTGTGGTAACGAATTCCACAGGCTCAACACTCTCTGGGTGAAGAAATTTCTCCTCATCTCAGTCCTAAATGGTCTACCCCATATCCTCAGACTGTGACCCCTGGTTCTGGACTCCCCTACCATCAGGAACATCCTTCCTGCATCTACCCTGTCTAGTCCTGTTAGAATTTTATAGGTTTCTATGAGGTCCCCCCTCATTCTTCTGAACTCCAGTGAATATAATCCTAAAACGACTCAATTTCTCCTCATATGTCAGTCCCGTTATCCCAAGAATCAGTTTGGTAAACCTTCGCTGTACTCCCTCTTTAGCAAGAACATCCTTCCTCAGATAGGGAGACCAAAACTGCACACAATATTCCAAATGTGGTCTCACCAAGGCCCTGTATAATTACAGCAAAACATCCCTGCTCCTGTACTCGAATCCTCTGGCTATGAAGGCCAACATACCATTTGCCTTCTTTACCGCTGACCAGCCCGTCTATATTCTCCTATAGTCTAAGGTTATCCTCCTCACTATTTATCACACCACCAATTTTCGTGTCATCCGCGAATTCACTGATCAAACCTCCTACATTCAAGTCTAAATCGTTTATATATACCACAAACAGCAAGGGACCCAACACCGATCCCTGTGGAACCCCACTGGACACAAGCATCCAGTCACAAAAACACCCCTCGACCATCACCCTCTGCTTCCTGCCACTCAGCCAATTCTGGATCCAATTTGCCAAATTGCCTTGGATCCCATGGGCTCTTACCTTCGTTATCGGTCACCCATGCGGGACCTTATCAAAGGCCTTGCTGAAGTCCAAATAGACTACATCAAATACATTGCTCTCACCTACACTCCTGGTCACCTCTTCAAAAAATTCAATTAAATTGGTCAGGCATGACCTCTCCTTAAAAAAAATCATGCTGACTGTCCTTGATTAATCCCTGTCTCTCCAAGTGCAGATTAATTCTGTCCCTCAGAATTGCTTCCAATAGTTTCCCCACCACTGAGGTTAGACTGACTGGCCTGTAGTTCCCTGGTTTATCCTTTCCTCCCTTCTTGAATAACGGCACCACACAGGCTGTCCTCCAGTCCTCTGGGACCTCTCCTTTGGCCAGAGAGGCATTGAAAATTATTGCCAGAGCCCCTGCTACCTCCTCCCTTGCCTCACTCAATAGCCTGGGATACATTTCATCCGGGCCTGGAGATTTATCTTCTTTTAAGCTCGCCAGACCACTTAGAACCTCTTCCTTTTCTATGCTAATTTCCGATTTTAGGAAACCACCACCACCACCCCCCCCACCCCACCCCCCCACCCTACCCGCACAGGAAGCGCATAGGGCTTCCCTGCAGACGTCACACTGGGCAGGCCTTAATTGGCCCGCCCAATAAAAATGGCAGTGCGCCCCCCCGATCGGGGGTGCTGATCAGAGGGCCGCCCGCCCACGTCTGCCCCCCAATTCCCCACCCCCCCCAACCCCAACAGGGGTAAAATTTTGCCCATAGACCCATAGATGTTTACAGCACAGAAAGAAGCCATTCAGCCCATTGTATCCACACTGGTCAACAAAGATCTAACTACACTAATCCCATTTTCCAGCGCTTGGCCCATACCCCTATTCACGCAAGTGAATAACTAAATACTTCTTAAATGTTACGAGAGTTTCTGACTCAACCACCCTTTCAGGCAGTGAGTTCCAGACTCCCACTACCCTCTGGGTGAAAAAATTTCTCCTCAACTCTCCTCTTAGCCTTCTACCTCTTACATTAAATCTATGCCCCCTGGTTATTGTCCCCTCTACTACTGGAAAAAGTGCCTTCCTATCCTGCACCTCTATCAGGTTCCCTCTCAACCTTCACTGCCCCAAGGAAAACAACCCCAGCCTATCCAATCTTTCCTCATAGCTCAGACCCTCCAGCCAAGGCAGCATCCTGGTAAATCTCTGCACTCTCTCCAGTGCAATCACATCCTTCCTATAATGTGGTGACCAGAACTGCATGCAGCACTCTGTTCTGATGAAGAAGCATACAGGCTCGAAACGTTATCTGTATTCCTCTCCACAGATGCTGTCAGACCTGCTGAGTTTTTCCAGCTATTTCTGTGTTTGTGTTGATGCAGTACTCCAGTTGTGGCCTAACCAGCATTTTATACAGTTCCAACATAACCTCCTTGCTCATGTATTCTATGCCTTGGCTAATAAAGGCAAGTATCCCTTATGCCCTCTTAACCACCCTATCTACCTGCCCTGCTACCTTCAGGGATCTGTGGATATGCACACCAAGGTCCCTCTGATCTTCAGTGCTTTCCAGGGTCCTACCATTCATACTGTAATCCCTTGCCTTGTTAGTGCCCCCTAAGTGCATTACCTCACACCTTTCCGGGTTGAATTCCATTTGCCACTGATATGCTCACCTAACCAATCCATTGATATCCTGCAGTTTATTGCTATTCTCCCCACTATTTACCACCCTAGCAATTTTCAACACATCCGTGAAATTCTTGATCATACCCCGCTACATTTAATTTTAAATCATTTATGTACACCACAAACAGCAAGGGCCCCAGCACTAAGCCCCATGGAACCCCACTTGAAATAGACTTCCAGTCACAGAAACATCTCTCTTCCATCACCATTTGCTTCCTGCCTCTCAGCCAATTTTGGTTCCAACATGCCACTTTGCCTTGGATCCCACAGGCCCTTACTTTCTTGACCAGTCTGCCACAAGGGACCTTATCTAAAGCCTTGCTAAAGTCCATGTAGACCACATCAAATGCATTACCCTCATCAATACTCCTGGTTACCTCCTCAAAAAATTCGATCAAATTTGTCAAACACAACCTTCCCTTAACAAAAACCATGCTGACTATCCCTGATTAATCCGTGTGTCTCCAAGTGCAGATATATTCTGTGTCTCAGAATTCTTTCTAGTAACTTCCTCACCACTGAGGTTAGACTGACTGACCTGTAATTTCCTGGTCTATCCCTTCCTCCCTTTTTTTAATGTTGGGACAATGTTAGCAATCCTCCAGTCCTCTGGCACCTCAACTGTGGCCAGAGAGGATATGAAAATTACTGCTAAGGCCCCAGATATCTCTTCCCTTGCCTTCCTCAATAGCCTGGGATACATCTCATCCAGGCCTGAGGTTTTATCCACTTTAAAGGCCACTAAACCCACTAGTACCTCCTCTCTCTATGTTAATTTCCTCTAATATATCACAGTCCTCCATCCTGATGTCTATACCTGCATCATCCTTTTCCATTGTGAAGCCTGACGCAAAGTATTCACTAAGGATTGTACCCACGTCTCCTGGGTCCACAGATTACCTCTATGGTCCCTAATTGGCCCTATTCTTTCCCTAGTTATTCTCTTGCTCTTTATATATTTTAAAAAACCCTTTGAGTTTTCCTTTATTCTACCCACCAATGCTTTCTCATGCACTCTCATAGCTTTCCTAATTTCTTTTTTAAGTTCCCCCCTGCACTTTTTAAACTCCTCTAGGCATTCTGCTATATTGAGTCCTTGGTATCTGCCATAAGCTTCTCTTTTTTTTCTTAATCCTAATCATTATGTCTCTTGACATTCAGGGTTCTCCGGACTTGGTCCCCTCCTTTGTCTTGATAGGAGTATATTTGCCCTGTACATTCGCTGTTTCCTCCTCGAATGCCTCTCACTGCTCTGACATAGTACTATCTACAAGTAGCTGCTCCCAGCCCACTTGGGCTAAATCGTATCTCATCTTAGCAAAATTAGCCTTTCACCAGTTTAGAACTTTTATTCCCAGCCCAACCTTACCCTTTTCCATAACCATCCTAAATCTAGCTGAGTTATGGTCACTATCTCCAAAATGCTCCCCTACTGATACGCATTCCACCTGCCCAGTCTCATTTCCGAATATTAGGTCCAAAACTGCCCCCTCCCTTGTTGGGCTTTCTACGTACGGCTAAAAAAGTTCTCCTGGATGCAGTTTAAGAATTTTGCTCTCTCTCTACCCTGCACACTAAAAATATCACAGTTAATTTTTAGGTAGTTAAAATCCCCTACTATTTCTGTCTTGTTTTTCTTACACTTCTCTGAAATTTGATTACATATTTGATCCTCTATATCTCCCTGACTGCTTGGTGGCCTACAGTATATACCCAACAATGTGTTTGCCACTTCTGTGTTTTTAATTCTACCCATATGGCCTCATTCAATGATCCTTCCAGGATATTATCCCTCCTCACTGCCATAATTGATTCCTTGATCAATATTGCAACCTCCCCCTCCTCTTCTATCCCCATCTCTAACCCGTCAGAATACCCTTTAACCAGAGATGTTGAGCTGCCAATCCTGCCCTTCTTTTAGCCAAGTCTCAGCCATGACTATGATATCATACTCCCACATGCCTATCTGTGCCCTCAGTTCATCTGTCTTATTCCTCAAGCTCCTAAATATATTTAGCCTTGCTAAACTCACTTCTTTCTTATCTAAGCTATGTTTCCTCTGCCTTCCAGATTCACTTACTAGCATTTTAACTTCTAATTCCATCTCAGCCTCTCTCCCCTCTGATCTACTTTTCAGGATCCCATCCCCCTGCCAGTTTAGTTTAAATCCACCCCAACATCATTAGCAAACCTCCCTGTGAGGATGTGGGTCCCATTCCTGTTCAGATGTAACCTGTCCAACTTGTACAGGTCTCACCTCCCCCAGAAACGGTCTCAAAGCTCCAGGAATCTAAAGCCCTTCCTCCTGCACCATCTCTACAGCCACACATTCATCTGCTCTATCCTTTTGATCCTATACTCACTACTGCGCGGCACTGAGAGTAATCCGGAGATTACGGCCTTTGAAGTCCTTCTTTTCAGTTTCCTAAAGCCTGCTTTCAGGACCTCATTTCTCTTTCTTCCTAAGTCATTGGTCCCAACATAGGCTGTGACGTCAGGCTGTTCACCTTCAGAATGCCCTGCAGCCGTTCTGTAACATCCTTACCATGACACCCGGGAGGCAACATGCCATCCTGGAGTCACGTCTACGGCTGTAGAAGTGTCTGTCTATTTCCCTCACTAACAAATCCCCTACCATTATTTCCCTTCCAGGCTTCTTCCTCCCCCACCACCCCTGAACAGCTGGACCACCCACAGTGCCGTGGCCTCAGTTCTGGTTGTCTCCACAGAGGAACCATCAATCTCACCGTTTTCCAAGGCCAAAAAACGGTTTGCAAGCGAGATACACTTGGGGGATTTCCTCACTACCTGCCTGGCCTCTTCTTCTGTCTGGCAGTCACCCATTCCCTCTTTGCTTGTACTTCCTTAAGCTGCAGGGTGACTACATCCTGAAACGTGCTATCCACGAATCTCTCAGCCTCGTGAATGCACTGTAGCGCCCCCAGCTGCCATGTAAGCTCCAAAACCCAGAGCTCGAGTTGCTCCAGTTGGAGGCACCTTCTGCACACATGGTCATCCAGACTGCCAGAAATGACTAGGATTTCCCACAGAGCGCAGGATATGCAAATCACTAGACTGAATTCCCCAGACACATTTTAACTAAATAGAATATGGACCCTTGTTTTTATTTTACCCTTACTCCTACTTGAGCATAGACTAGATGCTAGATACTTTAGGTAGACTAGATCTTCTAGGTCCTGCCGACTGCCTGTCCCAGGGTCCTCTGCTCACATTCTCCTCCAATGTATCCAGTGCCTTCAGCCATTTCTTGATATCATGTGGAGTGAATCAAATTGGTTGAAGACTGACATCAGTGATGCTGGGGACATCCTGAGGAGGCTGAGATTATCATCCACTTGGTACTTCTGGCTGTAGATTGTTGCAAATGCTTCAGCTTTATGTTTTGCACTGCTGTTCTGGGCTCCTCCATCATTGAGGATGGGGATATTTGTTGAGCCTCCTCCTCCAATGAATTGTTTAATTATCCATCACCATTCATGACTGGATGTGGCAGGGCTGCAGAGCTTAAATCTGATTTGTTGGTTGTGGGATTGATAAGCTCTGTCTATCGCTTGCTGCTTATGCTGTTTGGCATGCAAGTAGACCTGTGTTGTAGCTTCACCAGGTTGACACCATGTTAAATCCTGTTTTGCCGGCAGCTGTCCCTATTACTTTGTTCTGTGCCAGTCAAGAATCCCAGTACCTTTCAACCAGATAGATATATGTCTGGGTGCATACTGGGAGAACAATGATTGCCTGCTGCTATGGCATTGCATAATAACTGTGCAGATGTCCACCACATGGCGAGAAACGATGTAACAAGGCCCATATGACAAGCCACATTAAGACTGAGGACACTATTGGAATGCTAGAGGATAGATTTGGGTGCCTTCATTGCTCAATGTTATGGTTTTGTTTGTGCCTATTGCAAGTTGCATAATTATGTATACAAATAAATGTACACACGGTTCCAATATGAGCTTCCAGTGGGAGTGTGAAGTCAGAAAAGTGACTTCTATAGTCACCTTCATTTTTCCTGACAATTTGTTACTTCGTCACATTTGATATCATTAATAAAGTTTGATTTCTACTCCTTTCTGTCCATATCCAGATTATTTACATATATGGAAAACAATAGAGATCACTTATCACTGATCGATGGGGACATGGGTAACAACTGAAGAATATTCATTTACTGTAGCCATTTGCTTTCTGCCTTTCAGACATATCTCTATACTGCACTTATTTTTTTATTCTTCCATGGAATGTGAGCAACGCTGGTTAGGCCAGCATTTATTGTTAATTCGTAATTGCTTGAGAAGGTGGTAGTGAGTCGCCTTCTTGAACTGCTGCAGTCTAACAGGTGTAGGTGCACCCACAGTGTTGTTAGAGAGTTCCAGGATTTTGACCCAGCAACATTAAAGGAACAGTGATATAGTTCCAAGTCAGGATGGTTGTGACTTGTATGGGACCTTGCAGGTGTTGGTGTTCCCTTGTGTCTGCTGGCCTGCCTCCTGCCACTTTCCTCTTTATGCCATAAGCAACTACTTTCCTGTCCATTGGAGATGAATGTGGGAGCGTGTGAGGTGGGAAAGATCCAGGAAGTCATATTAAATCGGAACCACCAAGATCCCACCCTGTTCATGCTTTCCCCATGGCGACATTGAAATCAAGTGAGGAACCCCTTTGGATCTGTCAGCAAAGTAATTTAGAGTTTGTTGAGGTTTTTAAGAAGCCAATTGTGAGGACCCTTAGCCCTGATTCCTAGATTTCCTGGCCATGGAATCTGACCAATATTATCCCTCAATCAGCATCAGCATAACAGATTATCTGATCATTATCATATTGTTGTTTATGAGAGTTCGCTGAGCACATATTGGCTACTGTATTTCCTACATTACAACAGTGACCACACTTCAAAAGTACTTCATTGGCTTGAAGTGTTTTGAGACGTCAGGGTGGTCTGAAATGTGCTATATAAATGCAAGCCTGTCTTTCTTTATGAAATGCGTTTCCCAACCTGTCAACAACCCGCAAGGTCACTGAAGTGAGTGCACAGCAGGAAGAGCACCTTCAGAAAACCTGATAAGCTGGGAAGGCTTTGATCAGTTACATTGAGCAGCTCGAGCCATGGCCAGGTCGGAGACTGCTGTTCAAATAACTTGCCTCAGAGAGAGCTTTCACTGCTTGACAGGTGATTTGCAATTTGCATCTACTCTGCTGCCAGTCTTCACCAAGGTCTGGGACTACCTTACGCAGCTCCAGCTTTCATCTCTGCTGAAGGCCAAGTACAGAGCCCATGTCACAACCAACTATCCCAGCAGTAACAAGAGCAATGCCATCAGCAGCAGCAGTCACCTTCTCCTCAGCTGCATGAACCTTCACAGGGCTGATTGGAAGGACACTGGAATCCAGCTGAAAGAAGGTGAGACCCCAACACAGGGGCCTCAGAAAGAGGATCGGTTCTCTTGACATGTCTGAACACCAATGTTTGAAGAGACTCAGGCTCTGGCAGAAGGTCACTGCTGACATCTGCAGCCTGCATGAATAAGACTTACACAGTGGTCCAGCTGGGCATGTATTGCCAATGACTGACAATGTGTATGTCACTGGAGGGCCACCAACTGCCACCCACCCCCACTCCACCCCCCAACCACACCCTCCCTCCCCCACAATGGGTATCTGCCACTTGCCAAGTTGTGTGCTATTTCCTCTTTCAAAGAGAGAAAGCAGAAATGTGTGAACGCTCATAATGGTTTGTGTGTGAAGGAGGGAAGGATGCAATTTGTGGAAGATGACTGTGACTATGGTTGGGAGAGGGCAATATGCTGAGGATGAGTGTGAGTGTTGGCTGCTCAGGTGGAGAAGTGAGGTGCCTGCAAATAAAAAGCATGGAGCTGCAAGGTGTGTGGGCCTAAGGAGTACTATCAGGAAAATGCTGTGAGAATCAGGCTTAGCACCTGAAACTGCAACACGACCTACACTCCCCACGCTCCTGAGGTCCTCTTGGTGCACTTTCTCCTGATGGGAGGGAGCACACTTCTGCTGCTGACTTCCTCAGTCACTTTCTTCCACACCAGCTTGGTTTGAGGGGGGTCATCCTTTTCCTCACATCTTCCAGAGGGCTCAACACACTGCAGCCTTCCTGATCTATCCAGCTAAAAGTGAGAGACTGGAGGCGGTATGTGGGGAAGGGGGGGAGCTTTCCCAAGTCTCCTCTCCTTTCCTGTGGTTGCTGCAGCCAGAAAATTCCAAGTACTGCTGAGTTTTGCTAACACATGACCCAGTCCCTGAAATTAAAAATCCTTCATTTGACAGAATGGATGTGTCATTCCACCCTTCCAACTTAATTGGTCAGAGAGCCTGAAGGCAAGCTGTTACTTGGTTTTCTCTAGCAAAGAGCAACAGTTAGGTTCCAAACCCATAAATGATCCCATCATTTTGCCAAGGACTGAATGGTAAGAATCTGCCCCATGTGTCCTAATTTTACCAACAATTTTTAATTTGACACTAAATATTTCTTAAAGTCCATACGAACTGCACCTATTGCATCCTCTCCCATCTTTACTTTCCATTAAGCTCTTGACAAATTCTATTATGTTAATCAAATATGACCTCTCCTTCATAGACCCATATTGACGCTTTATAATCTGTCCGTGTCCTTATTTTACTCTACTTATAGTCTCTGGTAATATTTCTACAACTGGTGTAAGACTCACCAGTAAACAGTTGCTCGTTTATGAATGGATATTTGCCAATCTAAGTGGACAGATAATCAGGGAGACTCTGATATATATGTGTAATCCTCCCTACCCAATTTTTCATTATGTGCTGCATTATTCCAAGGGAAGGACCCACCATCTTTTTAAAATTAAAGAAAAAGCATATAATTGCACAAAGATGGGTAGCAGGTCAGAAGATTGGACTTAATATAACAAAAAGCAAACAATGACTAAAAGATTAATAAGGAGGGAAAAGTTAGAGTATGAGAGTAGAGTAGTTTATAGGAATTTCAGCAAAGCCTTTGACAAGGTCCCACATGGGAGACTTATAAAAAAGTCAAAGGCACATGGGATACAAGGTAATTTGATAAGGTGGATTCAAAATTGGCTTAGTTGTAGGAGGCAGAGGGTGATGACAGAAGGATGCTTTAGTGACTGGCAGCCAGTGTCCAGTGGTGTACCACAGGGATCTGTGCGCAGTCCTCTATTATTTGTCATTTATATAAACGACATAGATGACTAGGTGGGGGGTAGGATTAGTAAGTTTGCGGATGACACAAAGATTGGCTGAGTGGTTAACAGTGAGGTTGAGTGTCTTGGCTACAGGAAGATATAGATGGGATGGTCAAATGGGCAGATAAGTGGCAGATGGAATTTAACCCTGAAAAGTGTGAAGTGATACGCTTTGGAAGATGTAATTTGACAAGGAAGTATTCAATGAATGGCATGGCACTAGGAAGTTCTGAGGAACAAAGGGACCTTGGCGTGTGTGTCCATAGATCTCTGAAGGCAGAGGGGCATATTAGTGGGGTGGTGAAAAAGGCATATGGGACACTTGCCTTTATCAATTGAGGCATAGATTACAAAAGTAGGGAGGTCATGTTGGAGTTGTATAGAACCTTGGTGAAGCCAAAGCTGGAGTACTGTGTGCAGTTCTGGTCGCCACATTATAGGAAGGATGTGATTGCACTGGAGGGGATGCAGAGGAGATTCAACAGGATGTTGCCTGGGATGAAACATTTAATTTATGAAGAGAGGTTGGATAGACTTGGGTTGTTTTCGTTGAAGCAGAGAAGACTGAGGAGCGACCTGATCGAGGTGTACAAGATAATGAGGGGCATGGACAGGGTGGACAGGGAGCAGCTGTTCCCCTTAGTTAAAGGGTCAGTCACAAGGGGGCATAAGTTCAAGGTGAGGGACAGGAGGTTTAGGGGGGATGTGAGGAAAAACTCTTTTACCCAGAGGGTGGTGATGGTCTGGAATGCACTGCCTGGGAGGGGGGTAGAGGCGAGTTGCCTCACATCCTTTAAAAAGTACCTGGATGAGCACTTGGCCTGTCATAACTTTCAAGGTTATGGGCCAAGTGCTGGTAAATGGGATTAGGTGGGTAGGTATTTCTCACTTGTCGGTGCAGACTTGATGGGCCGAAGGGCTTCTTCTGCACTGTGATTCTGTGATTCTGCATGACATAAAGCTAGCTAGAAATGTAAAGACAGATAGTAAGAGTTTCTATAGATATTTAAAAATGAAAAGTTAACAAAGTGAGCATTGGTGGGAGTGAGCCTGGGGAATTAATAATGAAAATAAGGAGAAGGCAAATAAATTGAACAGGTATTTTGCATTGGTCTTTGCTATAGAGGATACAAATAACATCCCAGAAATAGCTGCAAATCAAGAAATGGAAGGGAGGGAGGATCTCAAGAAAATTACAATCACCAGAGAAGTGGTATTGAGCAAATTGTTGGAGCTGCAGGCTGACAAGTCCTTGGGTCCGAGCATCTTAAAAGAAATGACAAGTGAAATAGTTAATGCACTGGTTTTAATTTTCCAAAATTCCCTAGACTTGGGGAAGTGTCCTTTAGAAAATAGTAAATGTAACTCCTTTACTCAAAAAAGGAGGTAGACAGAAAGCAGGAAACTACAAGCCAGTTAGCTTAACATCTGTTAGAGGGAAAATGTTAGAAACTATTATTAAATACATTATAGCAGGGCACTTAGAAAAATTCAGAGTAATCAGGCAGAGTCAACATGGTTTTGTGAAAGGGAAATCATGTTTAATCAACTTATTGGAGTTCTTTGAAGAAGTAACAGACCATAAGACCATAAGACGTAGGAGCAGAAGTAGGCTATTTGGCCCATTGAGTCTGCTCCACCATTCAATGAGATCATGGCTGATCTGATAATCCACAACTCCACTTTCCTACCTTTGACCCATAACCCTTGATTCCCTTACTGATTAAAAATCTGTCTATCTCCGCCTTGAATATACTTAACGACCCAGCTTCTATAGTTCTCTGCTGTAAAGGATTCCACAGATTAACTACCCTCTGAGAGAAGAAATTCCTCCTCCTCTCTGTTTTAAATGGGCGCCCCCTTACTCTGAGATTATTCCCTCTGGTCCTAGACTCACAAGGGGAAACAACCTCTCAGCATCTACTTTGTCAAACCCCCTAAGAATCTTATATGGCTAAATAAGGTCATCTCTCATTCTTCTAAACTCCAACGAGTACAGGCCCAACCTACTCAAGCTCTACTTATAAGAAAATCCCTCCATACCCAGAATTAACCTAGTGGACCTTCTCCGGACTGCCTCCAATTCCAGTATATCTTTCCTTAGATAAGGGGACTAAAACTGATCACAGTATTCTTACTAGTGCCTCATATGGTTTTAGCAAGGCTTCCCTATTTTTATACTCCACTTCCTTTGAAATAAAGGTAAACATTCCATTTGCCTTCCCTATTACCTGTTGAGCTTGTAAGTTAGCTTTTTGGGATTCATGCACAAGGACTCCCAAATCTCTCTGTGCTGCAGCCTTCTGCAGTTTTTCTCCATTTAAATAATATTCAGCTCCTCTATTCTTCCTACCAAAGTGCATAACCTCACATTTTCCCACATTATATTCCATATGCCATTTTTTTGCCCACTCACTTAACCTGTCTATATCCCTCTGTAGACTCTTTGCGTCATCCTCGCCACTTGCCTTCCCACCTATTTTTGTATCATCTGCAAATTTGGCGAGAGTACATTCACTTCCCTCATCTAAGTCATTAATATATATTTTAAATAATTGA
The DNA here is from genome assembly GCF_017639515.1 of Carcharodon carcharias. Classification (NCBI taxonomy): domain Eukaryota; kingdom Metazoa; phylum Chordata; class Chondrichthyes; order Lamniformes; family Lamnidae; genus Carcharodon; species Carcharodon carcharias. Next base: position 75,768,021 of record NC_054469.1, on the reverse strand, counting down.
GGCCCCAGCACTGATGCCTGGGGCACTCCACTAGTTACAGGTTGCCATCCTGAAAATGCCCCCTTATTATTAACAGGTGCTGTGGACAAAGAGGAACCAGTGGATGTGCTGTACTTAGATTTCCAGAAGGCATTTGATAACATGCCACATCAAAGGTTATTGCGGAAGATAAAAGCTCATGGTGTAAGGGGTAACATATTGGCATGGATCGAAGATTGGCTAGCTAACAGGAAACAGATAGTAGGCATAAATTGCTGGTTGGCAAGGTGTAATGAGTAGTGTGCTACAGAGATCGGTACCAGGGCCTCCACTTTTTACAGTTTACATAAATGATTTGGATGACAGGACCGAAGGTATGGTTGCTAAATTTGCTGATGACACAAAGATAAGCAGGAAAGTAAGCTGTGAAGAGGACATAAGGAGGCTACAAAGGGACATAGATAGGTTAAGTGAGTGGGCAAAGATCTGGCAAATGGAGTATAATGTGGGAAAATGTGAAATTGTCCATTTTGGCAGGAAGAATAAAAAAATAAGCATATTATCTAAATGGTGAGAGATTGCAAAGTTTTGGGATGCAGAAAGATCTGGGTGTCCTAGTACATGAATCACAAAAGGCTAGTATGCAGGTACAGCAAGTAATTAGGAAAGCTAATAGAATGTTATTGTTCTTTGTGAGGGGAATTGAATGCAAAAGTAGAGAGGTTATGCTTCAGTTATATAGGACATTGGTGAGACTGCATCGAGAGTACTGTGTACAATATTGGTCTCCTTATTTAAGGAAGGGCATAAATGTATTGGAAGCAGTTCAGAGAAGGTTTACTAGGCTAATACCTGGAATGGGAGGGCTGACTGATTAGGAAAGGTTGGACAAGCTGGACTTGTATCTGCTAGAGTTTAGAAGAGTAAGATACTTCTTGATTGAAACATATATGATCCTGAGGATTATTGACAGGGCAAATGTGGAAAGGATGTTTCCTTGTGTGGGAGAATCTAGAACCAGGGGAAACTATTTAAAAATAAGTAGATGCCCATTTAAGACAAGATAAGGAGAATTTTCCTTCTCTCAGAGGGTTGTGAGTCTTTGGAACTCTCTTCCTCAAAAGCAGTAGCAGCAGAGTCTTTGAATATTTTTAAGGCAGAGCTAAATTGATTCTTTCTTAAACAGGGGGTGAAAGGTTATTGAGGGTAGGTAGAAATGTTGAGTTTAGGTTACAATCAGATCAGCCATGATCATATTGAATGTCAGAGCAGACTCAAGGGGCTCATAAGTTCGTAGTAATACAACTACAGTAAAAGGAAAATCTGCCCCATGGTACCTAAGTTATGACCCCAAAGTGTAATAGAAACAGAGGAACATAGCTGCAGGAGTAGCCCATCGAGTTTGCTCTGCAATTCAATATGAGCATGACTGATCATCAACTTCAATGCCTTTTTCCCACACTATCCCCATATACCTTTACGTCATTGGTATTTAGAAATCTGTTAATTTCTGCTTTAAATATACTTATAGACTGAGCTTCCACAGCCCTCTGGAGTAGAGAACTCCAAAGATTCACAACCCTCTGAGCAAAAAAGATTCTCCTCATCTTGGTCCTAAGTGGCTTCCCCCTTATTTTGAAATAGTGTCCCCTGGTTCTAAACTCCCCAACCAGGGGAAACAGAATGGACAGAATATGTACATTATTAAATGTTACATTCATAGATAAATAACTTTTATTTTTTAGCTTTCTTTTAGCTTTTTCCTACTGCTATTCCTGTCTGCAAGATTTAATAATAGTTTTATCCATCTGCTTCTATACATATGCATGAGTTCTACAACACATTCAAAAATGGATCTGTCTAAATCATTTTTCCAAACCTGTGGTGCTACATCATCTGTGCTAAAGGAGTGCTGATATTGTGGTGATATGGCAACATGCTTTGTGCCTTGGATTCTAAATGATGCACGTTTCTATGTGGAGGTGAGCAATGATTTCTGGTAGCCAATTTGGTAACTCAAGTGTTTGAGTTCCAGACTACCATGGGAACGAGTTCCACAAGGCAGTCTAATTCCAGTTTAAAGGAAGTGGCAGTATTTAACTCATGCCCCAAAAATTGCATTCTCTATTCGATGGTGATTGAGTAGTATTGAAATAAAGAAAACAATTTAAATGCTGGTTAACATTTTGAATTTGTCATGAAACACTTTAAAAGCAGAAATATTGACAAAACTTTTCTCTTTAGCCTAAAAATCTGGTCCAGATTTTTCTCTCAAAATAATGGTGAGGCTAATGGCACTCGCCATTATTTATGAGCAAATATGATCATGGCTGATCTGGTTGTAACCTAAACTCAACATTTCTACCTACCCTCAATAACCTTTCACCCCCTTTTTAAGAAGGAATCAATTTAGCTCTGCCTTAAAAATATTCAAAGACTCTGCTTCAGAAGAAGACAGGTGCAGAGTTATACCCGGGTATCAAAACATTGCTGTCCAAGTTGCAACACACCAGCATCTTGCTGTCTGGCTCAACATTGAAATGCATTGACTGACGATGTTGCTGCATTCGCACATTTGATACAAACCAAATTCACCACAGAAAATGAAGTTTTGTCAGTTCAAGCACTAGTACCATATTAACGACATGATAGATGCAAATTACTGCCAATCAGTTTCCCTGGCATTGAAAATTAACTATTACAAGTGTGAATTCACATTCCTTGAGATATTAATTGAAGCTGGGAATTAAAAAATGTGAAATTTAAACATTTCTGCCTTTTTTCCCCTCTCTATTAATCCAATCTTTATTTTCCTCTCTCTATTTCTCTTCCTGTACCTCATTCGACATTGAATTTACCCACTCTAAGGGCAAAATTTAATGCACCCCTTGAAGGTGAGTTTGAAGGCAAGGGGCCATTTGATTGGGTGAGAGGATGCAGGGTGGAGTTTCCACCACTTTCCCAGCTCTCCCTCCCCAGCAAGCTCTGGACAGGAAGGGTGGAGAACGGCCTTCCTGCTTGAAGCCAATTGAAGACCTTAAGTAGCCACTTATGCTTCATATAAGGGCCTTATCCCAACAACGCTGGCATTCAACCAACGGCGGCCAGGGTACTCACCACCTGGGAACACCACCCAGCAACACCTGTCGGCCGGCCAAGTGGAGGGGGTTGGGGGGTCCGTCATTCTCAGGCACTCTGTGCATGGAAAGCCACACGCCTGCCCCTGCATTTGCCACGACCCCCTCCCCTTAAACCTTCCTCCCTGTGAAACCTATTCTGCCCACACTATCCTTTTTCCAGGGATCCAGTGTGAACCTTGGTGAAAGCTTGATGCAATACCAACAGTGGCCGCCACTCCTAGTGGTGCTGCCAGTATTGGAGAGCTGCCAGCCTCTGATTGACTGGAAGCTCTTGGGGGTGGCATTTCCACCTTGCTAGGGGCTTAATTCGACTGAAGGCCCGATACTGTTCCGTTAAGTGCCTGATTCTCATGGAATATCATTGTACTTCCCGAAGAAAAGCAGGAACAGTGTTCCTTCCAGTTTTCTAGTTGATAGGTGGGCACCCCATAGCTAACATTCAACTCAGCCCTAGTTACATTTCCCTCTCAGTCCTTGGATTGTTTATTTCAGAATCCTTCAATCTGATTTGCTAAGGAGATACACAATTGTTAGCCTTCCTCACTAAGGTTCCAAATGCTTTTATTTCCCACATTACAACACTAGTAGCTTGCACTTTCAGCAACTTGCCACGCTAAAATTTAAAACCCTAAATGTGCAAGAGCTAATCCATTGCTGATGCCTTTCATTGCCTTTTTACAGAAAATTATGGCCCATTATGTTTATTTCCAGCAGTTTCTGCTTTTCTCACTTCAGTCTTATTTCTCAGGGGAGAATTTCCATTGGCTTCTCTCAATCTCCCTCTGTAATTTTGGCAGTTAACTGTGAAGAAACCCCCTAGAGGGTTTCTGCAAATCTTTAGCCAAAGTTATTCCAGGTGCTTGTTTTCCTAGCTAGAAGGTTAAGTGACAAAAGTAATAAATGGTCGGGGAGTGGGGGTTGGGGGGGGTGGGGGTGGTGGGGGCTGGTGGGGGTTCAGTAGGAAATGAGGAGCAGAGGAATAAATAATGCATCGAATGTAGCTGTAATATCATGAAACACAATTTTGTTCCTTTAGTGACTATCAGAAAAACAGTAAGCATACTTCTTCACACAACTAAAGTACAGTCAAGCTGCACAGTTTGTTGTAACTGGCATTGTTCAATCTTGGCTGAATACATATTGTTCTGCATCTGTAGTGTTACAATCCCTGTAGAGACCAATAACTTTAAACAAGAGATTTGAATTCCCAGTGATCAACTTAAAGGAATTGGATGGCAAGATTTCACGTTTTAAGACATTTACTATAGCAAACAAATGAAAAGCAACATGACTAAACATTACCTATGAGGCAACTAATACTCTAGACTAAAGCTAACCCTTATTATTGTCTTAACATTACCGAAGAGCCCATATTGCAGATAAATACTTTTATAGCACACCTTCCACAAGATTACAGTCTTAATAGGGAACAGTCCACAGTCACTCCAAACTTCCAATGGGTTCAAATCTCATTGTTTCGCTGAGTCACAATATCCAGCAACTGTCAAAGATCCTTTCCCTCAGTTCTCTGAGAATTCCCGAACTGACTTTCAATAGTAAGATCCACTCCAATGAATTCTTTTCCAGCCTTGCCAGAGCAAATCTTCAAATGGCAATCATGAGGTTGCCATAGAATGTGTCCCTTTTTGACCAGAGACCATCCTCTCCACATGTTCTGCCTGGTATCTCACAGTACACCAGCAGCCTTCTCCCCTCTGCAGACTATACCAACTGCAGCCTTTGCCTCCGTGAGAGTCCGCGCTCTTGTTTTGTTGAAAACCTCTCAGACAGAGGCCAGGACTTTCTGTGCCCGCTGGCGTTGGGCGTGTTTGGTGGCGTGAGCAGACAATATGGCAAGAAGGCCAAAAATCAGTTTCACGACGTTATGAAACCAGTTTGTGATTGTCCGTTCTGCCCGCCAATGGCGGACCGCGTTCTCCACCATTGGATGTTGGAAACCTCATTGTAATACATCAGCATATCACTATGTGGCCACCCTGCCACCCTTCCCCCTCTGCTGGATTGTCAGCGGGAAAACAGACCAATGTGTTTCACAACAGCATGTATAAGGCGTGCACTTAGCGAGCTCCACTTCGCTCGTGGCTAAATATCTAGTTTCATAAGTCATATGTTTTTTTAATGGTGTAACTTCTAGTTTTAGGAATTAAAGTGTTAAGTGTTGGACAAATGGAAAAGAAGAAATTTATAAACAACCGTACTGTAAAGGCAAACCAAACAAGCCTAGGTTAATTAATGTGTGTTTATCTGACAAGGTCAGAGTTAAGGTTGCCAACCCTCCAGCATTGGCCTGGAGTCTCCAGGATTTAAGATCAATCTCCAGGACACTGCTATGTTCAAATCTGAATAAAAAGCATAGGGACATTAAAAATATAGTTACCTTTGTCATTTTCTTTGAGCTGTTCAAGGCTGTTCAGCTGGCAGTCAAGCATCATCCAATTGGCTAATTGTTATGTTCTGCTGTGAGTCGCTTTGCTTGTGAACCTGTTGCATGCTTATCTGTTGGCAGGTGAGTTGATAGCAATATATTGCAGATGCAGAGACCAAAATGAGGTGAAGCACATGCTATTTATTTACACAGACAACAGAGTACTGATGTGTGCTTCTCCAACCAGACCCTTCTCTAGACTACCATTAACATTGTAGCCTGCACTACACAGCTATTGTAAAGTAACATGGTCAATCTGCTCACATTCTCTTAAAGGTATGGTGTACCTTAGGTTACCATATCCCTCCCCCTTTACTTGAAAGTACAATTTACAATATATTAACTATTTACATAAATAAATTTTTACAAATTCAGTCTCTCAAGAGGCTTTTTTCAAATGTGTTGGCCATCGTAGCTCTATGACTTCGGCTGGTTTATCTGAGGCCTCCCTCTCAGGAGTTATCTGTCCACTAGGATCCCCAGTAAGAACCTGTAAGTCTTCCTCTCAGGCTCAACTGACCCTACAGGTACTTCCAAAGCAAGAGGAGTTCCTACAGTTGTGGTGTAGGCTACAACGGGAATGTTTTCACCCTCTTTCGGGCCCCGTTGCATGCACTCCTGCTGCCCCTCCCCTCCTAGTTCAACAATATGAAGGCCAACTGTCAGGCAGGTTCTGAGAATTAGGATGTTGGGCAAGGCTAAATTTAACATGGAATGATCAGCTGCTTGCTGTGTAAAAGAAAATTTGGGGGCCTTGTCAGTAATTCTGTTTTTTCTTCCCAGGTGTCTTCATTTGATGGGTTTTCTTCTTGCCAGTGCTAATTTTAATCTCGGCCTTCTTTTCAATTTCCCTGTTGGCCAGACTAGGCTCAGGTATGAGCTCAACTTGAATGAGCTCAATGATTGAGTCTTCCAGCATTTCCTCATCTGTCAGCTCCTTTGAAAACTCAGGGGTCTCTATTTTTAAAGCTTCTTGGCTTCCATGTAGCTGATTCTTCAGCACTTCCAGTTCTTTTTTATATTTGCTAGTTGTTTCCTGGAGAATTAAGTATTGTTGTGCTTTCTTGACTAATTGATTCTTCATCTTGGCAAGAGATGTGCTGAATTCTTCCTGTTCTTCCTCATACCTTTTTAGTGGTATAAATTGGGATCTGAGGGAATCTTGCAATATGTGAAAGTCCTTCGGCAGGTTTTCTTTTTCTTTTTGGAGGTTACTGACGTCAACTCGAACTCTGTCCTGAAGCATCACCTCTATGAGTTCCTTTTGTTAAATCTTTACATGCACCTTTTTCCAAACAGCAACATTTCCTGCTTCTAATTGAGATCTTAGTAGTCTCTTAAGATTGACCTCTCTTAACCAGTTTCTACCGAGGAGACTCGGTCCTCTGCCTTCCATCACCATTAGGGGTAGATTGGCAGAGTGGCTTTTATATTGTACTGGAACCTTACATATACCTCTTACTCATATATCTTCACCAATGTATGTCTTTAATCTAGAAACTGAATTTTCCAACTCCAGTGAGTGGCCTCCTCCATTTAGATACCCAAACATGTGCTCCCCTATAACTGTGGAGGTACCCCTTCAGATGGGTTTTCGTTGATTTCTACTGTCATGTAGATTGGCTCTGTTTTATCCATTTTGATGTTGTGTAGCGAGTAAATATCTGACTCTGTTTCTTCTGGTTCCTCCATTATATGAATTTCGCTATTTTTGCCTTTTTGTTTGAAATTTGTCTCAATCAGTCTTTGTAATATCGCCTAATGTGCCCATTGCAATGGTGGTAGAAACTCCCCATTCTTTTAAATTGCCATTCGTTTGCAGGCTGTCTGGTTCCGTTTCTGTCGTTATTAATATGGATTTTATCCGTTAAATCAATGCTTTTGACTGGTCTGTTACACCTTTCCATGGAGCCCTGTGCTTTCGCACCATTTCTAACCGGTGCTTCCCACCCAACATGAAGGATGGCGCCATTTTGTGCTCCCTTGATTGCTTCTGAATCCCTGACTGTGCTCTCCATTGCGAGCACCAACTTCAGCGCCTTGCTGAAGAATAAACTTGTTTCTGGCAACAACCCTTTTTTGAATGGCGTCTTCGTTAATCCCACATACTAATCGGTCTCTAACATGTCATTAATCGATGTCCTGACCTCTCAGTGCTCTGTCAATTGTTTCGAGACAGCTACATAGCAAGCGACTGTCTCTCGAGGGGCACGACACCTCAAATTGAATTTAAAACACTACGTGGTTACCAAGGGTTTCGGCTGAAAGTGGCTTTTCTGAAGATTCATCAACTTATCAAAGCCCTTGGAATTTGGGGCGTTGAGTGCTGTTAGACAACGAATTAGGCCATATGTTTTACTGGCAAAAGTCGATAAGAGGATTGCCCGCCTCTTCTCCTCCCTCGGTTTGTCATGGCCAGACAGAAGAACGTGAGGCTTTCACTATGATGTGGTCTGATCAAACGGTTCGATAGGGCCAAACTGTGGCCTGCTGGAGGGCTTCAACGATTATGATGAGGGCTGTGCTTACAATTGGCCTGCAAGGCACGGCGGATTCGCTTTAGTTGAGTTTTCGCGGCTTTCCTTGGTGTCGTCAACTGGTCGCGTTTCTCGGCACCGGTTGTTATGTTCTACTGTGCGGTCGCTTTGCTTGCGAACCGGTTGCATGCTTATCTGTCATACAGTGAGTTGACAACAATATACTGCAGATGCAGAGACCAACATGAGGTGAAGCACATGCTATTTATTTACACAGACAACAGAGCACTAACATGATGTGTGCTTCTCTAACAAGACCCTGCTCTAGACTAACATTAACATCGTAGCCTGCGCTACACAGCTATTGGGCCAATCTGCTCACATTCTCTTAAAGGTGTATTGCATCTCAGATTACCACAGTAATGAGTCTTTTTGCTTTCCAACTGGCATAGGGAGGCAGTCTGTCACAAGTTGGCTGATTAATGACTGGAGTGGGGGGGGCAAGTCACATGATGAAACCCCGAGGAATACTTTTTAATCACAGTTAACTACCATAGTCAGAATTAGTTGTAAGAAAACTTAAATAACGGATGACCCATCTCTGGACTTCTTTCAAAGATCAGAAGGTCTACATTTATCTCAATAAAATATTTTAATTTTTCATGTAATTCTTAGATGAAAAGAAGCTGAGGCTGGTTGGTAAATGAGGGGGTTTTTTGATGGACCCAGCAAGTCAGGAGAGAAGGGAATCATGTTCATGAGGGATATGATTTATTCTGCGCAGACCTCAGGGTCAAGAGCTTTGGTTTTGAAGCTAATGGGGGTTAATTAATGTAAATGTCTATTGGACATCTCAACTGACCTCTGTTGCCATAGCAATGAATGATTCAGGGTGAAACTTTGGTTAGAATTCTGGGAAGCTTGCTGTGGGATTTTTCCAGAAGGTCTTTGCGGTTGAAGCTGCAAGCAGCCAAGTTGGTGAGTGTAAGCCCTGAGCTCTGCAGCCAGAGAAAGAGAATCTGCTAAAAGCTGAAAAATAGCTGTCCACCAGAAGCAGAAGGGTTATCAAAAATCAAGGGTATTTTTGAGGTGAAGGCACTAAGCAAGTGTGAAGGGAAGCCCTCACTTGAGCTGGGGAGTCCATAGTTGTGAAGTACTTAAGGAGGAGTGGAGGGTCATTCAGCTGGAAGGCTGTGGAAGGACACCAAAAAGGCTCACACTTCTGAAGATAGCAGGAACACTGAGGATTCCTGAGAGATGTGGACTTTGGTTTAATCCTAGAAAGTGAAGGAACCTTCAAGAGCCTGATAAGTAGCCAAAGACATTCTGGGGGAAGTCATAAGGAAAAAGGGGAGGTTCAGTTGAGAATTTTAGTCTAAAGTATATGTAACTGTGTTTCATTATACTTTTCGATATAAGATATAAATATTCACCTAAGACAGCGTTTATTTAGTAGTGTTTGCTTCACTGTTTCATGTATAGTAAAATCCATTTAATTTAACTGTGGAATCTTGTGGCGTAATTTTTTCCAGTTAATCCCTGGGCATTTGAATTTCTCTTTAAACATTAACAGTCCCTACTGGAATCATAACACAGTTTAAAACATGACAATCTTATAAAACCTCACATTTGGAATAGTATTGAGTAGTAATTGTATTTGTTTTCAATTAGGGTAGAATACAGTGTCCAATAACTCAATTCATTGCCATGCTATCAATTATGATATATCACTTCAGTCAAAATAGAGAAATAATTAATACCTCACTCTTAATATTACTTAAAGTTATAAAAAATTAAGAGCTACAATATATACCAAAATGTGTATTTTTGCTGGTTGCCATAGTTGATGATATTTGTACTGTATGCAATATATTTTTCATGGGTATTAGTTAAATATTTTACCACAACTGGAAATTATTCTTTTCTTAAATGGATTTTAAAGTCTGATTTTTGCATTAGTCTTTCTTCATGTGTGCAGTGGACAAAATGAAGATGCAGAAGGCAGATTAGTGCAGTGGTGCTGAACAATAATAGTCTAATGCTCAGTGTCAAGGGGTAGGGCATGTCAGGTTCAATCCTACAGTTCAGTCAGTCCTTTAAGAGTGCCAAGGTTGAATCTGCTAAATGCAGATTGCAGGCCTCACTATGTGGAAAGAGAAATTGGATTGAGATGCTTAGCTCATTGTACCTAAAACCTCCTAGTGGCTGCCAAAGTTGGGGATAGGGTATTTAGAAGAGACCCAGGAAGTATGGCACAAGACTTAAAAAGAACTTCATTCAGAAAAGGTTACATGAGTGATTTTTAAAAAATGAAAAAAAAGGATTGCTGCTGTGTCCTTTCTTCACTGATGTGTCTAACAAAACACATCACAGAATTCAGATAACTAAAATATTTTGCTGCGAAAATCCATGGGGTTATTTATGGCAATGTTGGTCTGTGGAAATGGACCTTACAACCACCAACCCTCATCAACGTCATAAATGGCAGAGTCACTTCTTTTCAATATACATTAGTGCAATTCCCATGTGCACAGAGGCAGTTCTTGGAAATTAGGAGTGCAGTTTTTTTAAAAAGCTAGGACTGGCTGAAGATTGGCAAATTGGAGAGCAAGAGTTAATTCGCAAAAATGCCTGGCAAAATCAGGTAACTGGGCATGGTGGCTGCTGTGTGATTTTGTGCTGTTTTGAAAGCATGTCTTCAAGTGGAGAACCTGACAGAGGCCGTTCCCACTCCTTCTGCATTGTCCATATGGACAATTCATGGGCTGTTTTGTCCAACAGGCACTCTAGTTCTCTGTCTGAGAATCTCTTCACACCCTTCCAACAATACAGGAGGAAAAGAATTACAATTCCTACTGCTCACCATCTGCGCTGATGAAGAAGAAAGCATGGTCCAGCACCATACTTCAGTTTACTTGTACAATGAGAAATACCAAGTCCTTACCACAACCACCATCACCTTTTTTCTTTAATTTACCCAACTTCAGCAGCTCAGTGCAACAGAATTTCTTTATCCATTTGACATTTTAGTTAGCTCCGTCACTCACAGCTATTTCCTTGTCACGAATCAACATCACAGATTGACCTATTTCACTAACTTAGCTACCTGGCAACTATAAAATTAATCAATTATTCATGTGTTGCTGCAACAAGCCACTTATTTATTTATTGCCCCCTTTAATTTTTTTGCAGAAAATTATTCATGGGCCGGAAATGAATTATATTGCATAATCACACATTCGTAAAGTACCCTGTAATTCAACGCAAGCAATGCCAGAGTTCTGCTAGGTTTATTTCAAAGCTGATTAGGTCTGATCAATGGGTTTTGTGCAACGCAGCATTTATTGCCAAAATTAACTTGACTTTAGGGCATTAAAAATCAGCCACTTAGTGTGTGACTGGAGTCACATGTAGGTTAGATTGGAATAATCAATGCCTTTTTGTTGTTTCAGGAAAAGGCAAGCTATAACCAGGTAGAGAGGGCACGAACAGGCGGAGGTCAGCCCAACCTTCTGCTGCTCAGCAGATTCGAGCAAGATACCCAGGAGCTTGAGAGATGGCACAGTCGCCGTACAACGAGGCATGGAGAGGTGTGGGTGCCAGATGAAGGTAAGAGTGCAGTGCACAGAGGTGAGACTTTCAGCTTGTGCAACCATTCTAGTGTAGTCTCTTCATTGTTGTGAACCTCGAACCTGGAGTCTCCATTGATCATTGAAAGACGATGGCACCATGATGCAGATCTCTGTTGTCTCACCAGGGTGCCTGGCATGCATAGTGACAGTGTGATGACTTTAACTAATGACATGTCCTTGTTCTGCCTTTTAGGTTTGCCAGCATGCGTTCGCTCTGCAGACCCTGAAGGGCTACCCCTAACACCAGAGGACCACCGAGCTTCTGTTACATCTGCGTCACACCCGCTCTCTGAAGTGCAGATACCAGCACCTCAGTGGGCATTAGATTGGCAGCTAGTATCTTGGTGCACATAGCTAAGGGCAATGCACACTCGCTTGAGGCGCAGGCGGAGGAAGAGAGTGCTCAAGGTGCTGGCAGTTGGAGGACTGCTGGGAACCAGGACAATGCTTAGTTGAAAGCTGATGATGAGCCTCTGGAGTCATCGATTAGGCGGCAGATGCTGGATGTCCAGTGAGATGTGAGGGAGGATCTGGCAGAGGTCCATGAGGGTTTGCATACCATGATCTCCATTATAAGAACACAAGAACATAAGAAATAGGAGCAGGGGTAGGCCATTCAGCCCCTCAAGGCTGCCCTGCCAGTCAATAACATCATGGTTGATCTGCCCCGGCCTCAACTCCCCTTTCATGCCAGCTCCTCATTGCCCCCAAATCCCCAGTAATTCAAAAATCTACCTCCTCTTTAAAGAGGAGGATTTATGGAGGAGTCCGTGCGGAGCATGAGCACTGTGTTGACCCTCATGGCCAAGCGCACTGCTCCCTCTATAGAGAGAGTGACATCTCTCATAGAGAGGTAGCTCCAGGAACAGAATCAGGGGTTCCTGGGGTTGCGCTCAGACCTTCAAGTCCTCACATAGGCACAGAGCTCAGGTGGTCAGTGTCAGTGTGGGAGATGGATGAGGCACCCAGTATTACAGTTAGGTGCCCGTCCATCAATAGTGAGTAAGGAGGTCCAGAGCAACCTCACATAGGTGTCCGAGCTGCTTGTCATCTCTGTGGGCTCCTCTCAGGGTGGTTTGGATGATGGCAGCAGCTCCTCCGTCCCTCTGCCAGTGGCTGCCACATTTGATGAGACTGTGATGGCTGGGGACATGCCAGCTGTGGCACTGGCTGCTCCTTCCAAGGCGGGGCCAGTGCAGGCTCCACTGGCCAGAGGATGACCACCAAGGTCACTAAGGCCAACAAGACAGCAGAGTCAGCAGGCTACCTCTAATGCCGCTGCCAGTGAGGGGAGGGGGTGGTGGGGGGCACCAAGACATTGCACTCGCAAACATAAGCACCATGAACACAAGAGGGTGATCTGATGTTCATTTATGTTTATTTTATCTACACTGGTCTGGGAAGGAAGGCCAGAGAAGTTTATGTAAATAGTTTTGAATTGTCAAAATTAGTTTAATTTTGTTTTTGTCCTCATGGCCTGAGTAAGCTTCACCTTTTTATTTCATTGGTGTGTGGTACACCAGTATTTAATGCTGGACGTAGGTGGCTCTGAACTTTATTGCACAGGCACTGAGTGTTCTTTGGGCTCAAATGAAAGGGTCCTTTCAGACATCCAGGATGAAGGCAGCAGCCCTGGCATGAGGTGGAAGCTGATCTTTGGGAGCCTAGGTGAAGGAGCATTGGATCAAAGCATCCCTGGTGTTCCTGTCTCCCTGCAGGTTACCAAGGTCTGCCTCCATGCCCTCAGCATTCTCCTCACTGTGCTCATCTTTGGACTTACTACTGGATTCATCATCTGTGGCCTGTGCAGCTGCGTCATGATCCTCTTCCTCCAGTGGGTCCCCCCTTGCCAGTGCCAGATTGTGGAGAGTGCAGCATGCAACCATGATCAGCGACACCTGCTCTGGGGGGTATTGTAGTGTACCCCCTGAATGGTCCAGGCATTGGAAGCGCATCTTGAGGAGACATAAGGTCCTCTCTATCACTGCCCTTGTGGAGGCTTGACTTGTATTGTAATGCTGCTCTGCCTCTGTTCTTGGATGTCATCAGCCACCTCTTTAACAGGTAGCCTTTGTCACTGGCAGCCATCCATCCAGTTGGGCTGTAGCACTGAAGAGCCTTGGCACCTGGGAGTGTCTGAGGATGTAGGCGTCATGGGAGCTGCCAGGGTACCTCGCACAGACTCTGCATCCTTTGGTCACACACTATCTGCACGTTCATCTGCACATGCCTTCCTGTTGACGAAAGCCCCCGGCTGACCCGTTGATGCCTTGATGGCCACATGTGTGCAGTCAATGGCACCCTGGACGTGGGGGAACCCAGCAATTGCTGCAAAGCCTCTGGCTCGCTCAGCCTGGCAGGCCTTGTCTGTACAGTAAAGAATAAAGGTCAGTACCCGCCTGAACAGAGCTTCTGTCACCAGCATGATGCAACTGTGAATAGCTGAATGGGAGACTCCACACAGATCCCCCTCTGAGCCCTGGAAAGAGCTGGAGGCATAAAAGTTAAGGGCCACTGCGACTTTCAGAGCCACTGATATGGGGTGTCCACCCACACAGACGGAGCTGATCTCAGGCCTGATCACCTGACAAATGGAGATCACTGTCTCCCTTGAGAGGCGGAGCCTCCTTCGGCATTGCACCTCAGACATATTGAGGTAGCTGCATCACCACCTGTAAACCCTGGCAGCAGGATAGTGGCATCTTCTGCGGCCCCTTCTGCCTTGGATTCCTGCTGGCCCTGCGCCCCTTGTGCTTACACCTCTCCTCCAACAGTTCGCTCCCCTGCATTGGAACATCTGGCCTCCTCTCCCTTCTGCCCCTCTCTTCCTCCTCAGAGGAGGTGTCACCAGTGGAGACCACAATCCCCATTCCCAGGGTAACAGAAGGCCATACCGCCACCAGTGAGTCCTGAAATGAAGCCCGGAAATGCCAAGGATGAAGCCCCAAACAGACATGAAGCTACCAAGTACCAATAAGCAACCAGCTGCAAACTATCTCCAAAACTCTTCACTACTGACACTAGCAATGCTGCTGACCTTTTTTTATCCTGCCCTTGGATGAGGTTTTTGAAAATGGTGGCTGGCTGCCTGCCAATTTTATTCATGCCACAAGAGCGAAATCGCACAGGCAATGAAAAGTCGCTGTCGATTGGACTGTTAATGACCTCAAGTGGCCTCTTAATTAATGGCAGGCACGGCTCAGGCACCCGCTCATGCCAACCGAGCAAAATATCGCACTTGCGTGATGACATCAGGACACTCATCCGATATTTTAGAAGCAAGAGAGCGCCTAAAGAAGGAAAAATGCGCTTTTCAGGCAAATGAAGTCATTTATTTGGGCCATCAGGTAGAAGCCCAAGGGTTACACGCAGTTGAAGAGAACGTTCCAACAATCAGAGAGGCACCTGCACCTAAGAACATCTCTGAACTTAAATCATTTTTAGGGATGGTAAATTATTATGGCCAATTTCTACCAAATTTATCAACGGTTCCAGCCCCTTTGTCCTTCACTGCTAAAGAAAAACCAGTTTTGGGTTTGGGAGTCACCCCAAGAAGAAGCCTTCAATAAAGTAAAACAACTCTTGCGCTCATCAAATTTGTTAGTCAGTTATGACTCAACAAAAGAATTAGTGCTAACCAGTGATGCATCCCCCAATGGAGTGGGAGTGGTACTATCTCACAAGATGGACAATGGTACAGAGAAGCCACTATTCTATGTATCCAGGACACTTACCAGAGCTGAAAAAGGATATTCTCAGATCAAAAAGGAAGGTCTGTCGATTATTTTTGGTGTAAAAAGTTCCATCAATACGTGCATGGGGGACATTTCACAATAGTATCAGGCCACAAGCCACTTTTGGGTCTGTTTATCGAGGAAAAGGCTATACCTTCCATAGCTTCTGTATGAATACAAAGATGGGCCTAATTTTGGTGGCAAATAAATACATCTTTGTGCATAGGCCAGGGATCCACACAGAAAATGCTAGTGCCCTAAGTCACCTTCCTTTGCAAGAGAAAAATGACCATGTCCCAATTCCCCAAGAGCTCATATTAGTGATAAATTTCCTGGATTCCTCAGCAGTCTGTGCCAGGCAGATAAGAAACTGGATGAGTCCTGTCTTGAGTGAGAAACCAAGGGTGGGATTTTCCGCACCGGCTCACTACTGCGATCTTTTGGTCCCACCGCAAGTCAATGGACTTTTGACTGAGGCACCGCCTCACCTGCGGTGGGTCCCGCCCACGACGGGCCCGGTAAATCCCAGCTCAAGTGTTACATAGTTGGTCCCAGGATCCAGTCTCTGATGAACTGAAGCCATTTTTCAAACCAAGACATGAGATGAGCAGTCAAGGTGGTATTCTATTATGTGGTGCATGGGTAGTAGTTCCTTCATAAGGAAGGGAACCACTCTTAATGGAGCTGCACAGTGCCCACCCAGGGATCTCCTGAATGAAGCGTGAAGTTATCTTTGGTGGCCGGGGATGGACAGCTATATTAAAAAGGTGGTAAAACATTGTGCGCAATGTCATCAGCTCAAAAGTTGCCAGCGGCATCCCCATTACACCCATGGGAGGGGCCTGGTAGACCCTGGGTGAGATTGCACATAGATTACGTAGGTCCTTTCCTTAGAACTATGTTTCTACAAATTATAGACGCTGATTCCAAGTGGTTAGACATTTATGGGGTAAAGTCGCCAACGTCAGGCAATACTATAGAAAAACTACTCCAAAGCTTCGCCATCCATGGATTGCCAGAGGTAATCATCTCAGATAATGATACTGTGTTTACAAGCACTGAGTTTCAACAATTTGTCAGCCTCAATGGTATCAACCATGTGAAGACTGCATTGTATCATCGTCATCTAATGGACTGGCAGAAAGAGCAGTACAAACTTTTAAGACAGGAATGAAAAAGTTAACAGGTGAATCATTGTAAACTTGTCTTGCTCATTTCCTATTTTGCTATAGGACAACACCCAAAACTATGAGAGGAGCAACTTCTGCAAAATTACCGATGAGGCACCATCTTCAAACAAGACTGATGCTTACGATTTGGAGGGGAAGGTGGAGAAATGTCAAGGGAACCAAAAAGCGACTCATGATTTGCATAGTCATGAGTGACAATTTACTGCTGGAGAAGCAGTATATGTAAGGAATTTCAGTGGAGGACCGAAGTGGTCACCTGGTAAAGTAAGCTCTGTGACCAGACCATCGTCTTTCCACATGGAAGTGAAGGGGCAGATCACTCACAAGCATGTGGATCATTTAAGAATAAGGGTGATACCCCACCTGTAACCATTGCTGAAGCTGTGGTTCCTGTTGAAGTTGCTCAACCAAGGACAGACAAACCCGATGTCTCTGTTAAAGCGGAAGACACTGAACTGCCTGTGCCTAATCAGGAACCTGAAGTTAATGCAGTTCCAGAGAATGTGGTTCCTGTCAAAGAATCGGAAGTAATTGAGCTACGACGTTCCACATGGATCGGGAAACCATAGAACCATAGAACACTACAGCACAGAAAACAGGCTATTCGTCCCTTCCAGTCTGTGCCGAAATATTATTCCGCTAGTCCCATTGACCTGCACCTAGTCCATAATCCTCCAGACCTCTCCCATCCATGTATCTATCTAATTTATTCCTAAAACTTAAGAGTGAGCCCGTATTTACCACGTCAGATGGTAGCTCGTTCCACACACTCGCCACGCTCTGAGTGAAGTTCCCCCTAATGTTCCCCCTAAACCTTTCCCCTTTCACCCTAAAGCCATGTCCTCTCGTGTTTATTTCTCCTAATCTAAATGGAAAGATCCTACTCACATTTACTCTGTCTAAACCCCTCATAATTTTGTAAACTTCTATCATATCTCCCCTCATTCTTCTATGCTCCAAGGAATAAAGTCCCAACCTGTTTAATCTTTCCCTGTAACTCAACACCTTAAGAATTGGCAACATCCTAGTAAATCTTCTCTGCACTCTCTCAATCTTACTGATATCCTTCCTATAGTTAGGCGACCAGAACTGCACACAATACTCCAAAGTTGGCCTCACCAATGTCTTATACAACCTTACCATAACATCCCAACTCCTATACTCAATACTTTGATTTATGAAGGCCAGTATGCCAAAAGCTTTCTTTACATCCTTGTCTACCTGTGACGCCACTTTCAGGGAACTATGTATCTGAACTCCCAGATCCCTTTGTTCCTCCGCACTCCTCAGTGTCCTACCTTGGTTTGACCTTCCAAAATATAACATCTCACATTTTTCCGCATTAAATTCCATATGCCATTTTCTGGCCCATTTTTCCAGTTGGTCCAGATCTCTCTGCAAGCTTTGATAGCCTTCCTCGCTGTCCACAACGCCTCCAATCTTAGTGTCATCAGCAAACTTGCTGATCCAATTCACCACATTATCATCCAAATCATTGATATAGACAACAAACAACAATGGTCCCAGCACAGATCCCTGAGGCACACCACTAGTCACAGACCTCCAGTCTGAGAAGCAATCATCCACTACCACTCTCTGTCTTCTCCCACACAGCCAATTTCGAATCCAGTTTACAACTCTCCATGGATACCAAGTGTCTGAACCTTCTGAACTAACCTCCCATGTGGGACCTTGTCAAAGGCCTTACTATAGTCCATGTAGACAACATCCACAGCCTTTCCTTCATCTACTTTCTTGGTAACCTCCTTGAAAAACTCTACAAGGCTCGTTAAACACGACCTATCACGCACAAAGCCATGCTGACTATCCTTAATCAGCCCTTGGCTGTCCAAATAATTATATATCCGATCTCTCAGAACACCTTCCAATAATTTACCTACTACTGACGTCAGGCTGACGGGCCTGTAATTACCTGGTTTACTTTTGGAGCCTTTTTTAAATATTGGAACAACATGAGCTACCCTCCAATCCTCCGGCACCTCACCCGTGGCTAAGGACATTTTAAATATTTCTGCCAGGGCCCCTGCAATTTCTACACTGGTCTCCCTCAAGGTGCGAGGGAATATCATTTCAGGCCCGGGGAATTTATCTACTTTTATTCACTGTAAGGCAGCAAGCACCTCCTCCTCTTTAATCTCTATATGTTCCATGAAACTACTGCTTGTTTCCCTGCCTTCCTTATACACTATGCCAATTTCCTGAGTAAATACAAAAAAACTGTTTAAGATCTCCCCCATCTTGTGAGGCTCCACACATAGACAACCACACTGATCTTCAAAGGGATGAATTGTGTCCCTTACTATCCTTTTACTCTTAATATACTTGTAGAAACCCTTCGGGTTTACCTTCACATTATCTGCCAAAGCAACCTCATGTCTTCTTTTTGCCTTCCTGATTTCCTTTTTTAGTATTTTCTTACATTTTCTATACTCTACAAGTACCTCATTTGCTTCTTGTTGCCTATACCTGCTAAAAACCTCTCTCTTCTTCTTAACCAGATCGCCAATATCCCTTGAAAACCAATGTTCCCTACGCCTGTTAACTTTGCCTTTAATCCTGACAGGAACATGCAAACTCTGCACTCTCAAAATTTCGCCTTTGAATGCTTTCCACTTACTGAACACATCCTTACCAGAAAACAACTTATGCCAATCCACTCTTCCTAGATACTTTCTCATTTCCACAAAATTGGCCTTTCTCCAATTTAGAATCTCAACTCGAGGACCAGACCTATCCTTATCCATAATTAGCTTAAAACTAATGATATTGTGGTCATTGGACCCAAAATGTTTGCCTACACATACTTCTGTCACCTGACCTGTCTGGTTCCCTAATAGGAGATCAATTATTGCATCGTCTCTCGTTGGTACCTCTATATATTGATTTATATAGTGATCTGAAAGATTGAACTTCTAATTTCATGACCTGTGTAAATATTGTAATATCATGAGATAAATATCCTTGTAAATACAAAATGTACAGAAAAGTTAAAGGGGGAAGAATGTAGTAATTATTGTTTTGATAAACATAGGACTGTAGCTTTAAGAATAATCCTGTGTTGTAAGATCTCATGATCTGGGTAAACTAATGCGTTAGCAGCGCAGGGAACCTTGAGGCCTTGAGGAGAGAGCTCTTTCTTTAGTTGGAGGGCAGGATTTTACATCCTGTGGGTGGACGCGTGACCGACCTGATCGGGTGTAAAATCACGCACGATGACGTTGGGCAAGTGTCCCGACGTCATCGCGTATTCTTGTGATCCTTCAGTTGGTGGGTGCACGCAAGAGTCGGCAGCACGACCGCCGACAATTAAGAGGTCGATTAAGGCCCTTATGCAAGTAATTAATATATATTTTCTCTACCCATTTGGTTGGCAGGCGGGAGAATAGGTCAGGCAGCCTTCGCATTTTTTACAAACCTCATCCACAAGTGGGATGAGATTTCTAACAGTAAGTAAAAAATCCAGAAAAAAATTTTTCAACTTAATTTTAAACATGTCCCTCTTCATGTGACTCAGCCACATGTGGGGACATGTTTATATAATTTCTAAAATCTTTACTTTCCTTTGTACAATTCTTCATCCCCCTGAGGCAGCTCTGTGCCCTCAGGGACCTTTCAGCACATGCTCCCCCGGGCATGCCCAGACTTCCGCACTCACCATCCTCCCAGCCCTACCCCAGCAGCGCGGAGCATTTCAGCTTGCCTTTCATGCTGACTGGCCGCTAATTGGCCAACCAGCTTAAAATCACGGTCGGGGGTCGATTGCAGGTGGCAGACCTTTTCCCGGCCACTCCTGGGTCTGCCCACCCGATGAATGGAAAATCCTGCCCATAGAGTTAGCTGCACACATGTAGCTGCTGCTGCCTTTTAAATAAAGTTCAATGTTTCTACCAAGAAAAGTTGCCTGGAAGATCAACTGCATAGCAGTTACATAAAGCTACACTAAACAGTACATTACATTGAATGATAGGAAACACTAGGTAGCTGCCAGATGGCTCACTAACATTTCAACAGCTCTGTTAATGTTCACACTTATTTCTCCTATTCCACTCCCCCGCACCCCCACCTGCCCCGCCCCTGCAAGATCATTAACCTTGTTTCAGCATTATACCCATATCTTTGGCATGGTGCTGATGGCCTCAGCACCCCCTTGCCCTGCCCTCTGTATCATTGCCTTTACTATATTTCTTCCACGATGGGAAATATCACAAACCTGCTCTGCTCTATTTTTTGCAGCAGCTGTTCAATGGCCTCATCATCAAACAAGATGCCCTCCGAAAGACTGTCAGCTACTTTTATTTATCACTGCTTGAAACCTTGTTCCTTTGCACTTCCACTTAAAGTGTACATCTAACAAAAATAACTACTCAGGGGAATTTCAAAATATTTGTCTGCAAGTTGTTAGCTGCCCACCCTGGCTCAGGTTCACCTGTTCTCTCCACAGGCTCTCCTGAGGCCCCAAGATGTCCCAACCTTTGAAAGCAGACTCAGGCATTTGCCCAGGAACACCCAAACCATGCAAATTAACCCTAGGAGGAAAATGTGGCACAGAGGAGTGGCATCAGGTGTAGGATTATGCCCTTGTCCTGCCCACCAGTCATTTGTTTCCATGAGCCTCAGAAAAATCAGACATTATGGGCTGGATTTTACGATTGCTGGAAGTGAAAGCACATGGCATCTGCGCCATCTCAGTTTCCTCATTGCGATTAAGTGCCAGCCAGCCAATAGCGAATTAGCAGCCAGCTAGTGAGACTGCTGGCCAATTAGCACTTGGCCAGGGGCTGTTGCAGTCAATTGGCGGCCGAGAGCAGAATGTCATGTGGCGGCATGGTCGGGCTGTGAATTGGGAGGAGATTCTGGCACAAGTTTTAATGTGCCGCCAACAGTGGGGAAGACATCCTCAGGCAGCATCTGGCACTTGGCTACCCATCGTCACAGAGGAAAGGCAGGACCGCTTGCAAAGAGTGAGGAGGAGAGTGAAGCTGTAGGGAAGAACATTTGGAGTCACCTTGGTGGCTCCTGTGACAGCAGCAATCCTTGCCATCTCTGGATAAGAAAGAAGGAAAGAAATAACAACTGCTCCTCTAGGGCACATCTCTGACCTCCCCCACCAGCCACCCACCCCACCCACCCCCCCCCCCCCCCCCCCCCCCCACTCCCCCAAGTCACGAAAAGGCCAGAGGTCCATGGTTTGATGATGAACATATGCATCTCCTCTGTGACTGCAAGGCGGGATGGGAAGAGAAGTCATCCCTGACAGACCAAACAAGGCAGGGTGGAGGTGGCAGAGGAGGTCAGCAGCCTTGGGGTTGTTTAGAGGATGTGGCTGCAGTGCCACATGAGGCTGAATGACCTTCTCCATTCTGCAAGGGTGAGTGACAAACCTAATTCCTGACGGGGATTCACGCCAATTGGAGGATATAAGGGAAGTACATGGGAAGTGAGAAATGGCTAGCAGCTTCAGAGGGAATAAGAGGATGGGGAATGGAAAGGAAGGCTCTCATGTTGCTGGAGTTAGGCAGCATAAGTTGTGGGCTCAACTCTGAGGGTATGACCTTTCCACAAATGAGACTTATCATTGTTCCATTGTCTTCACAGGAGAAGAGGGTCCATAATGCCCATGAGGGGTTGAGGACCAGTGGGGTTATGCCCAACCTGACATTACCTGGTGATGGAGGAGAACATTCTGCAGCTGGCCAGTAACCAGGGGTGCAGATCTGTTGGCAGCTGGGAGGCTGGATTTCGTGCTGGAGAGGGGGATGAGAATCTTAAGGACCATCACTCAGCTGAGGGGGAAATGTGGCTGTGTTGCTTTGACAGGGGAAGGAATGAATTTGTATTGCCTAAATGCTGGGAGCGCATCATTCTGTGTCATGGGCTAAATGGCAGAGGTGTCTGTCTGAAATGTGGCGATCTCTTTAACAACTTCAGCTACATTGTTGAGTGGTGCTAATCATTCAATTTTCTCCAAAAGGTCAGTCATCGGCCAAGCAATCACCATCTCTGAGGGACTGATGTTGATCTCTGAGGAAGAAGAGGGAACCTCAGAGGGCATGCCCTCCCATCCCCACTCTGCACCTCCCCCCAGCTCAGATATCGGTGCGCATTGGTGGGTTTCCATGTGTTGGAAGCAGGACACCAGCACTGGACTAGCTGTTGGAGGCTGCAGCAATCCAAGTACTTGACAGTGTGAGGGCTGTATGAGTGGAGGTTGAGGCTGAGGCCCAGGTAGATGCCATCCTCTGGAGTTGTCTGTAAGGGACGTCAGTTGGAGGCACATGAAGACCTGGCAAAGATTCCAGAGGGTATGCGTGCTGTGGCAAGGACAGTCCACGAGTGCTGCGATTACCCTCTTGTCTGCGCATATGGCTTCCTCCATCAAAAGACGGAGGCTCTCATGGACAGCCAGATTTAGCAGACCAGGCAGTGGCTGCTGGAGATGCAGACCTACATTTTATCGCCTTGTCACTGACCCCAAGCAGCCAGTGCCAGGGTGAGAGAGAGATGAGGCACCTGGAGTCTTCAGCCGATCCTCTTCCCTCTCAGGTAAGCAGGGAGGATAACTGGACCTCATAACAGCAGCTGAATAACAGTTGTCTGCATGTGGGGGGCCCCTCTCATGATGACGGTGATGGAGGCAGCATCTCCTCTGTCCTTCTGCCAGAGACACCAAGTGCCATGTCAACAAAGGAGGCTTCTGTTGCTGTAGAAGAGTCCCTCAAAATGCCAGAGCACTCATAACCTCAGGTGGCCATGGTCATCCCAGCCAAAGGGGCATCAAGGTCACCAGCCTGGCTCCAATGCAGCTGGCAGTGAAGGGTGAGCACCATGGTGCAGTGCCTGTAAACAAATTAAGACATCACAATAGGCACACATAGTTCATCATGGATGTTCCTTTACTTGGTATTGCTGTGTGAGAGATTGTGTTGAGGATTTTTATTAAATGATTGAGACCAAGAATGTCTGTGCCATTGTTGGGAGTGAACTCATGGTCTGATATTGGTTTAAAGGGCAACTACCCCATGGCTACTTGGTGATGCCTAGTCTTTGAGCTTCCTCACAGGTTTCCTCAGTGATGAAATATGTGATGCTGGCCTTCTGTTGGCTTGGAATGGTCATTTTGTGTCATAGATCAGAAGACTGCAGTGCACAGATATTATTATTGAAAGCTCTTCACATGCTTAGGAGAAGCAACTCATTATGAGTGCTCCTGAGTCTCCCTGACACCCACTCCCTGTTGGCTCTTAGGTGTGATGGCTGGCCAGTCTGAATTGTCTTCCAAATCGTCTTCAGATTCATCATCTAAGGGTGTGGGCAGTCACCAGGGTCCTCTTCTGCCAGGGTCTCCCCACAATGGAGTGCAAGGTTATCGCATACCACGATAATCAGGGAGACCTGAGCCAGGGCATAATGCAGTGAGCCACCAACTCAGTCCAGGCAGCAAAATCTCATTTTGAGCAGACTGATGGTCCGCATGATCTCATGTCAATTAGGTGACATTAGCTTATAGGGGAGGTCACTTTTCACTGTTACAAGAGCTCAAAGAGTAGTGTTTCCATTACCGCAGTGATAGGGTTACAAAATTGATTCCATAGAGGAATCAGCAGAGATAGGATGATAGTAAAATGTTGCAATAAAATATATTTTAAATACTTCTATTTTACTTAATATAACTCAATCGTGCACTGAAGAATCTGTTCATAACTGAAAGAATTAAAACCAGTGTTTCCAGTAAGAAAAGGGCAAACATCTGTGTAATGATGTTGTACTGAGTGAATACAATGAATAATGTTTTGTCCATATGATCCCATTGATCATACATTTCCCCTTGGCTGTTTGTGTCTGAGGAAAATCAATTTTGGTGCCCAATCGATGTATTATTTTGTTCCATTTCTTGCTTTACTCAATTTGTTCTATTTTCATCTCTGCGTTATGAACCTTAATATTACCATATCGATGCTCAGCTTAAGTCCAAAATATAAGTCAACTTACTACAGCACTGAAGTACAGAGCAAGATTGGCAGAGCATTGGATTTTTGATGAAAAAACTGAGGTGGAGAAAGATAGATGGAATTTACAGCATATGCTGAAAATGTAAACTCATTCTGGTAAGTGACTCAATTATAATATTGGATTTGTCAGCCATTATACTGAGGCAATTTAATGAAAATATTTTTTGAAGTAACATTTATTTTGGCACTACAAAACGACATGTGGGTTTTTATTTCAAAGCCATATTTGCTCATGGCTGACTCCAGAGGAAGCTCAAATATTTGTTTTTTTTTCTGAAACTGCTGTGTGAAGGGTTGAACAGATTCTGGCATGGCCACTTGTAATATTTCCTTTTATCTGGAGAAAGAAAACTCTGGCTTTTAAACTTTCAGAATGAGATGTTGAAAATGTTGCTAAGTTACAGCAACTTGCTCAATTTTATCGATTTGGAGCTGCCCCACTGCAGATGGTGATACAGTTCCCTACCTCATTACACTCTCTCACGTGGGTTTATCAAATGTATTTCATTTTTCAGATGATGCTCAAATTCATATTTTTCATGTTGCTATCCTGGAAGCATTTATGCTGTATCAAAAGAGCTACTGTGTCATCCTCCTTATCATTAGTTTCAACAGCAATGAATAGTTTTCATCACAGCATGGGGGTAATTTTCCCCATGAGCGGTTTTTACTTAAAATCACTGAAAATGACTTTCTCTTGAAGTCAGGCAGGCTTGAAACTTCAGTGCCGGTGGCACAGTAGAGAGGTGATTTTATAAATCTGTGCTGCTACCTGGAAGCCTCGCTCACTGTCAGCATAAACTCAGAGATGTTTTGTTCATCACAGGTGATTATTGCTGCTCTTAAATTAATCGTTAAAATGAGGGGTTAGTAATTCGAAAATCATAGCCCCCAAGATCCTCAGGCCGACAAACACAAGTTCTGCACAAGTTGGATGCAGTGAGATGGAAGACATATAAATTCAAGCGGGACCCAAATTTACCAAATCTGAACATCCAAGCTAGTTTCCTCAGTTGCTTTGGAGTTGAACCACTACCTGCCACACACGGCTACCACATTAGAAGTCAAATGGCGAGTGGAGAGATCTCCCAGGCCAAGGTTTCCTGGGCATTAGTCTGAGATCCATTGGAATCTGTCCTTTCCTATCTCTGTAATCTCCTCCAACTCCACAACCCTCCAAGATAACTGCACTTACCTAATTCTGCCTGCCTGAGCATTCCCGATTTCAACTGCTGCACCACTGAGAGGCTGCGTTTTCAGGTGCCGTAGGATGTAGAATTCCCTCCTTTTACCTGTCAGACAATCTGCTCCTCATTCTTCATTTAAGACACTCCTTGAAACCTTTTTCTTTGACCAAGCTTTTGGCCACCAGTCCCTATATCCCCTTTTGTGGTTCAGTGTTTAATTTTGCTTTATAACACTCCTGTAAAGCACTTTGGGATGTTTTATTTGGTCAGTTAAGAATATAAATATAAGTTGTTATTGTTGCTGAGAGGCCAGTTCATGTGAAAGACGATAAGTATACCTTTCCCCAGGCCAGTGGAGGTAGGGGTCCTATGGGGTTCAGTAGGCCTGTATCTTGACCAGTACAGCCAATGATTAAGGCTAATATCATTCAGAACTCAGTCCAAAATAAAAAGGCTTGATATGCTCCAACTAAAAGACAACTGGGACTTGCCAAGACTATTACAGTGACATTCTGCTTATACACACCATTACCAGGTTTTTACTGCTTCTCACTACTCAAATCACAGAAAAATTCTAGCGCTTCTTTGCCATCCATCTCTCACTACCTACATGCAGAGCAAGCTTCTCAGGGGTAACTATCTGATTCCCTACAGGCTTACACTAGTATGCAATTATTAGTATTAATGAGGAGGAATGGCACAGGATGAAGCAAAGGAGAGCAGCATTTATGGAAGGAGAGAAAATGTCATGAAGTTAATGCAAAATTCCCTTCAAGTATTGAATCCTACAGAATATACTGTGTTATGTGGCATTTGGTGAAGACTTGAGGGACAATAAGTGTATGAGTAAAATCGGAAGAAACAATAAAAAATGGAAAACAAAAACAGAATTACCTGGAAAAACTCAGCAGGTCTGACAGCATCGGCGGAGAAGAAAAGAGTTGACGTTTCGAGTCCTCATGACCCTTCGACAGAACTAGGTGAATCCCAGGAAGGGGTGAAAATATAAGCAATAAAAAATGGATGTTACTTACTCTAAGCTGCAGGAACTCTCCAACTGTAACATCCTACAGCTCCTTCATGTATTTTAGCTCAATGATCTATAAGATCATATCTTAAAATGCACTCAAGAACTTGATGGTTCATGGATCTCCCCCAGTCTGTGTGTGCACCATTCTCTTCTGCAATACTTTGGTCTGTAAACAAAGAAGCAGAATTGAGAGTTTAGATATGTCAGACACATATGCATTGAGCCCACATGCACCTTTAGGACCATGGATCTGATTACATATACAACTAATGAAGCAAGTTTCAGATAGAAGGATTTTTTTGTGGTGAAAGCCCTTTAAGAGTGTGAGTATAGGAAGCTACAGCAGCAAGTTGTTGATGCAAAGAGTGTCCTGCTGTTTGAGATTTTGTGGTAAACATCTGATGGACTGGAAAATAATATGAGAGGGAGGAAGCACATTGTTGTATGTATATTTTGCCAAGCTGCTTAAAACTTTAACTCAATTCACTTTTTGCAGATAAAAGATATTGCTATGGCAACCAACTTGTGAGTTATTTTAGAACACTCTGTTACAATTCTACTCATCAATCCTCCCTGACTTGTTCTTTCTTTACAAACTTTCTGTCCTTACTTTGATTTGAAGAATTGTATTCCTTATGATCCCAATTCCCACCATCACTTTACGTGGCCCATCTCTGACACTCCATTTATTCATTGTCAGCCTTCACCCCCTGACCCCTTCAGGAGCAGAGCGTCACTGGTCACAGATGCTGACGAGATGGGAGACAGCCCCACCTCAAAGGTGCCAAGGGCAAACAGAGAGAATGAGAGAACTTTGTGACATCCGCCCACGACATTCTAGCAGCAATGACAAACATCATCAAGGTGTAGGCATCACTAATGTGTCAAGTGAGTGTGAAGCTGGACCTCACTTTGGTCTGAAATAAAGGCAAAATACTGCGGATGCTGGAAATCTCAAACAAAGACAAAAAACGCTGGAAAAACTCAGCAGGTCTGACAGCATCTGTGGAGAGAAAGACAGAGTTAATGTTTCGAGGCTGTATGACTCTTCTTCAGAGCTAAAAGGAAGTAGAAATGTGGTAAAATATATACTGATTAAAATGGGGTGGGACAGGTGAAGCTGGATAGAAGGCCAGCGATAGGTGGAGGCAAAGGAGAGTTGCAAAAGGTGTATTAAATAAAAAGTCAAAGGGTTGTTAATAGTGGTGGTGCTGGCTAAAGGAGGTGCTAATGGTGACATTAAGAGTGGAAAGCAGAATGTGATAATGGACGAGCCAGGGTAAGCACTCTGGAAAGTGACAGATGGCCCTAGTGGGGTGGGGTGGGGTGGGGGGGATGGTGGTGGGAAAAAAGATCGAAAATAGGCTAAAAGCTGGGGATAAAACAATGAATAAAAATGGAAATAAATTTAGAAAATAATATAAATGAAAATAAGTGGAAAAAAATAAAAATTTAAAAATAAAAATGAATATAGAAAAAAAGGGGATCAAAAAAGGTTGGGGGTGGAGGAGAGGGTTCATGGTCTGAAGTTGTTGAACTCAATATTAAGTCCGGGAGGCTGTAAAGTGCCTGACTGGAAGATGAGGTGCTGTTCCTCCAGTTTGCGTTGAGCTTCACTGCAGCAGGCCAAGGATGGACATGTGGGCATGAGAGCAGGGTGGTGTGTTGAAATGGCAAGCGACATGAAGATCTGGGTCATGCAAAGCGGTCACTCAGTCTGCATTTGGTCTCTCCAATGTAGAGGAGACCACATTTGGAACAGCGGACGCAGTAGACCAAATTGAGGGAAGTGCAAGTGAAATGCTGCCTCACTTGAAGGAGTGTTTAGGCCCTTGGGTGGTGAGGAGGGAGGAAGTAAAGGGGCAAGTGTTGCACCTTCTGTGATTGCATGGGAAGGTGCCTTGGGAGGGGGTTGAGGTTTTGGGGTGATGGAGGAGTGGACCAGGGCATCCTTGAGGGAATGGTCCCTACGAATGCCAACAGGGTGGTGAAGGGAAGATGTGTTTGGTGGTGGTATCATGTTGGAATTGGCAGAAATGGCGGAGAATGATCCTTTGAATGCAGAGACTGGTGGGGTGAAAAGTGAGGACAAGGGGGACCCTATCATGGTTCTGGGAGGGAGAGGAAGGTGTGAAGGCAGAGGCGTGGAAGATGGGTCAGACACAGTTGAGGGGCTTGTTATCCACCGTGGGTGGGAAACCTCAGTTAAGAAAGAAGGAAGACATGTCAGAAGCACTGTTTTGGAAAGTGGCATCATTGGAACAGATGCAACGGAGGTGAAGGAATTGAGAGAATGGGATAGAGTCTTTACAGGAAGCAGGGTGCGAGGAGCTGTAGTCGAGGTAGTTGTGGGAGTCAGTGGGCTTGTAATGACTATTGGTGGACAGTACAGCACCAGAAATTGAAACAGAGAGGTCAAGGAAGGGAAGGGAAGTGTTGGAGATGGACCACGTGAAAGTGGTGGAGGGGTGGAAATTGGAAGCAAAATTGATAAACTTTTCCAGGTCCAGACAAGAGCATGAAGCGGCACTGAAGCAGTCATCGACGTACCAGAGAAAGAGTTGTTTGAGGGGGCCTGAGTAGGACTGGAACAAGGAATGTTCCACATACCCCATAAAGAGACAGGCATAACTGGGACCCATGCAGGTACCCATAGCCACACCTTTTATTTGGAGGAAGTAAGACAAGCTTAAGGAGAAATTGCTCAGTGAGAGAACAAGTTCAGCCGGACGGAGGAGAGTGGTGGTAGATGGGGATTGTCCTGGCCTCTATTTAAGGAAGAAGCGGAGAGCCCTCAGACCATCCTGGTGGGGGATAGAGGTGTAGAGGGATTGGACGTCCATGGTGAAGGGGAGGCAGTTAGGGCCAGGGAACTGGAAATTGTTGATATGATGTAGGGCATCAGAGGAATCACGGATGTAGGTGGGAAGAGGCTGGAAAAGGGGAGGGAGAACGGAGTCAAGATAGGAAGAAATGAGTTCTATGGGGCAGGAGCAAGCTGACACAATCGGTCTACCGGGACAGTCCTGTTTGTGGATTTTGGGGAGGAGCTAGAAGCGGGCTGGCCGAGTTTGGGAGACTATGAGGTTGGAAGCTGTGGAGGGAAGATCTCCAGAGATGAGGTCAGTGACAGTCCTGGAAACAATGGCTTGATGTTCAGTGGTGGGGTCGTGTTCCAGGGCGAGGTAGGAGGAAGCGTCTTAGAGTTGGTGCTCAGCCTCTGCGAGGTACAGGTCAGTACACCAGACTACAACAGCACCACCCTTGTCGGCAGGTTTGATAATAAAGTCAGGGTTGGATCTGAGAGAACAGAGTGTGGCAAGTTCAGAAGGAGACAGGTGAGAGGAGCAGAGAAATTGAGACGGCCAGTGTCACGCCGACACCCCAATGAAAAGGTCAAGGGCAGGTAAGAGGCCAGACGGAGATGTCCAGGTGGACGGAGAATGCTGCAGGCAGGTGAAAGGATCCCTTGAACGGGGGGAGGACTCCTGCTCAAAGAGGTGAGCATGGAGATGAAGGCGACGGAAGAAGAGTTCAGCATTGTGCCAAGCCCGAAATTCATTGAGGTGAGGGCATAAGGGTATGAAACTGAGTCCTTTGCTGAGTACTGAACATTCAGCATCAGAGAGAGGAAGGTCAGGGGGTATGATGAATACACGGCAAGGGCTAGGATTAGAAGTCAGGATGGGGTCAGAGGGACAGAAAGGAGTGAGGGTCCTGGATAGGCATCGGTATCAATGAGTTGTTGGAGCTTGCGTTCCTTAGCACCTGAAAGAAAGAGACAAAGTTTCTTGTTAAGGTGTCAGATGAGATGAAGAATAAAATGAAACTGGGGGCAAGGACAGCTTTAAGATATGGTGAGTCAGTGCTGCTGGAGGGGGAGGTCGAGTGTGTTCATATGGCGATGGATGGCACTGAGTATGAATCTCAGAATGCGATGAGAACAGCAGTCCATGGAGTATTGTATGACCCGGAGATACCTGCAACCCTGGGTGGATTCAAAACATGGGGGATGGAACTTCAGTTGGAATCCACGTTGGGTAAGTCAGAGACGGAGACAGTCACTGAGGAAGGAACTTTGGTCTGAAGGTTACACACTGCACAGGGAAGAGGACCTGGACTGAGACACCTGCCTTTATCTTGTGCAGAAAAGATTCACATCCGAGTGACATGAACACTGTTTATCATAACAAGAAGCCATAGGCAAGGAGACATTCTTGGGAGTTTATTTATAATAATTAACATTATTGTACAAGTGATTAACACTCATGTCCAGGCTGTGCAACTACATCTTCTTAACGCCGCAGGAGGGTGTTGACGTGATGTGATTTCTGCCCAGTGCTCTGAATGTCAAAGTGAAGAAATTCAATGAAGCGCACTTGAAAGAGTTACATCTTCTTAACCTTCCTAACTATGCCACTACATCTTGGTGCTCCCCTGACAACCACAGTGGAGGTGGAGGCAGCCTGCTGACTGCTACACTCTGTCTGTGATGACCTTAATGGGCATCCTCTGGAGGACCAAGACCTGGAGGGCTCTGGCCTGCTTTTGGGGTCCTGCTATGTGGCAGTGGCTTGTGGAGTTGGAGCTGCCGGGATCACCGGAAAAAGGGATTTGGATAGGCCAGACACTCCCGGAGTCACCTGGGTAGATAGCCCCGGGGTGTACACTTGCTGGTCCTCCTCCCTATATGTGCCTGAGGGCCCTGGCTGACTCCTTGAGAAGACGAGGAAGCTGGAGTGAGATTGAGCTGCCCTGCACCCCTCTTGCGTTGATGCTGTTGGAGGCTAACTATGGCATCAGCAATGGAGTTCAGCCCGCACAGCATGCAGGACCGATGTCCTGGACCAAGGTGTCCATGGCTACCATCACCCTACCAGCACTGATCTTGGTGCATTGGCATGCTGGTGCTATCATCTCAGGCTGAAGGTGAATGGAATCTCCATTGTGCTTTGCGACCTGAGGAGTGCAGCAGACATCCCTTCCTGATGTTCCCGAGCTTGCCTTTGCAGCTCCAGCAACTGAGGTATGGCTGAGTCCAGAGGCTCCTCATCTGACTCAGACTCAGCAGATTTCTGGCCTCCAGCAGCCCCCTGAGTGCCAGAAACCTGGGAAATCCTTGGTCCACCTGCTGTAGATTAGATTGTGCGATGTGGTCACCTGGTTGGGACCCCGAGACTACTACACCCCACGAGGTGTGTGTCTCTGCGCATGTGGAGGGTTTGGGTGAGCGTTGTGATGGGGCTTCAATTAGGGAGTCATTAGATTCTTCTTCTGAGTTGTCTTCAGGGCTTGAGTCAAGGACCTGGTGCATGGACCCCCTTGGCTGCTTCCCAGATGTGCCTGTGAAAGCAAGGAGCGATAATTAGTGCATGGCAGGGACTGCGGAACAGGGGAACTCACTCACAGGATGGTTGTTTGATGGATGTTACACTGCTGGATCCTCACTTGGTTGATGCACCGCCAACCTCACCGTCAGCGCATGAATGGTCCAGGTCGTCATCGGCCAGCTGGGTGACTATTTTCGAAGTATGTGAGGACCTTGATGTCAGGCATTCCTCCACCAGTCTGTGACCTCTCCTTTTTGTTGTGTGCCAGCTTGTCCTGAATGAATACAGATGGAGAGAGTGTGAGCAGATCGCCTGCCATGTCAAATGAGAAAGATGCCTGGCATGTGTGGGTGATGAGTGGTGTCATGGACGGGATGAGGACATGATCCGTAGGGCAGATGAAGGCGCATGTGAGAGAGTGAATGGTGATGTCCTTTGAACTGGCAGTGAGTGAGGTCCCTGTGGTTGTGTGATGGGTTTGTGAGTGTGTGCGTTGAGAGTGACAAGAAGAGTGAGTTACCCTGGTGGAAGTGAGGAGATCATTCA
The DNA here is from genome assembly GCF_017639515.1 of Carcharodon carcharias. Taxonomy (NCBI): domain Eukaryota; kingdom Metazoa; phylum Chordata; class Chondrichthyes; order Lamniformes; family Lamnidae; genus Carcharodon; species Carcharodon carcharias. Next base: position 75,735,300 of record NC_054469.1, on the reverse strand, counting down.
TCCTCTTTCGATTCTGGGTGACTGTCCTCTTTTGCAGGGCGTTGGCATTGACCACTGCTGCCATGCTGGATTGGTGACATTGCATGCTGGTCATCGCCCAAGGCGGGGGTGGAGAACTTCACATTGGCCCTCCATTGGGTCCAGTAGGTGCCCGAGGAAGGCATCACTAATTTTGGGGCAGCATGTGTCCTCCTTTTGTTAGCCATGACTTTCCAGCAGCTTCCAACCCCTTAGAGAGTGATAGCCCTTTAAATATAGCACCTGGATTACTGACGACTTGAGGTGATTGTGGAGCAGGTCGGCAAATCAGAAGCCACTCCGGCAGCAATCTGACATGTTTTCCAGGAATGCATTATTCATGAGGTGGGTTGTGCCAGGAGTAGGATGATACAGTGTGAAAACCTGCCATTGTAGAAGGTAATTTTTACTGCTCGCTTCTGCACTTAATGCAAATCTGGGACGATACCACCCACAATCTGTGCTCTAACCCTGTCTTCAGCTTTCAGTCTTTTTTACTGTATACACTGCTCCTTGTAAATGTATCTTCTCTGTTCTTCTCCTGCTGCAGCTCTTCTTTGTCTCTGGCTCTATGGTGTCTGTATCTTAATTTCCTTCCTGTTGGTACTCCTTGCAGTTCAAAGTTTGTCAGGCCACATGAACCAGTATTTCCGATTATCCAAAAAAAACTACAATTAAGCCCTTAACAATTGATGCAAGCTTTTAAAAGTCATTTTCAAACAAGCTTAAAACCAGACATTTTAACAAACTTACAAATATTCCTCATTGCTGCTTCTGGGTCAATGGTTGTCACTGCCAACTGCAGAACCATGGTCAACTGCATAACTTAGGCACATCATAGCTACAAGGGTATTTTAGCAGCACCCCCTGCACCACCCAATCTTGGAAGATGGAATGGTCAACAATCATTCTGCCTAAGGTATCCAGAGGCTTTTCTGGGCTGAGGCCAAAATTTCAAAAAAAAAATCTTCAGCTCACTGTAATGCCATTCTCCCTTTTGATTAAAGACATCCAACCTTCTCAGGAATCAAATGTTTCAATCTTATAAAGGTTTAAGTCATACCTGTAGATATCAAGTCTGCTAAAGGTGGAATTCCCTGGGATATTCATCACGGAAGGGCTGGGCAAAAGATTTGTCTATGGCCTGCCCATCACTGCCAGATATAGTGTAAACATCTATCATGGTGATTCCAATACTTGTAAAATGTATAATTGTAAATAATTGCATCTATTTTTCAAATTCAGACATAAAATGACAAACAATATGATAAAGTAGCTCATGTGAACCCACCACATGTTAAATAATAAAATTAAGATCAAGCAACGAACTGCAAACTCTTAAACCCAAAACATCCAACTCCTATGACAGATTAGACAAGGTTTTCCCCCTCATTTTTGATTTTTACAATAATTTATACAGATTTTTTCTTTTCCCACCTATTTCCACTAATATTAAATGTATTTCCACCATTGTTTATTTCTACCTTTTAGTATTCCCCCACCCCCACTAGAGCTTCTGTACCTTATCTGTCCTGTCTTCTACTCTTAATTAGCACATTCCTTTAGATAATATCACCACCTTCAACACTTCTTTGTTCTTTTGTTTGTGACAGCTTTTGGTTATCTCTTCCTATCACTGGCTGCTTGTCCCAACAAAACCCACTCCCACCCCCACCCCCCTTAAACCAGCTTATATTTCACCCCTTTCCTAATTTTACTTAGTTCTGTTGAAGGGTCATGAGGACTCGAAACGTCAACTGTACTCTTCTCCGCCGATGCTACCAGACCTGCTGAGTTTTTCCAGGTATTTCTGTTTCTGTTTTTGTTTTGGATTTCCAGCATCCGCAGTTTTTTGTTTTTATCAAGGTTTTGCTGTAACTGGGCATCTAACAGCATCTGCCGTTAGTTAGACTTGCCTTTGCACCCTTCAACACAAAATATTTTTGTTCATTAAGCTGCTTAAAATGCGAGCTGCTGATGGCGCAACAAGTGAAACTGGGCACCTGGGACCTGAGTGAGCAGGACAAGCAGCAGGATATCTCCTTAACCTGTATGAGTTAAGAATTGGGAAATCAAGAGTGGAAGGACTGAGGAGGATAATTTAAAGGGGATTAATTCAATATCAAATCAGGTACCAGAGGAAGAAATGAAAGAGGGAAATAAAGATTGGACACACAGAGGGAGAAAAACATTGTCATTTTTAAAATTAGCTAAACTAATCCAACCTGGCTAATTACTGCCCCGTCAGTCTATTTTCAATCATCAGCAAAGTGATGGAAGGGCCCATTGACAGTGTTATTAACTGGCATTTACTCAAAAATGACTTGCTCACTGCTGCTCAGACTGGGTTCCGCAAGACCCTCTCAGCTCCTGATCTCATTACAGCCTGGGTTCAAACATGGGCAAAACAGCTGAACTCAAGAGGTGAGATGAGAGTAACTACCATTGACATCAAGGCAGCTTTTGGCCAAGTGTGGCATCAAGGATCCCAGCAAAACTCAAGTCAACAGGAATCATGTGGAAAGCTCTTCACTGGTTGGAGTCATACCTAGCACAAAGGAAGATGGTTGTGGTTGTTGGAGGTCAATCATCTCAATCCCAGGACATCACTGCAGGAGTTCCTTGAGGTAATGTCCTAGGCCCAACAATCTTCAGTTTCTTCATCAATGACTTTCCCTCCATCATGAGATTAGAAGTGGGGATGATCGCTGATGATTGCACAATGTTCAACACCATTCATGACTCCTTAGATACTGAAGCAGTCCATGTCCATATGCACCAAGACTTGGATAACATTCAGGCTTGGCCTGATAAGTGGCAAGTGACATTCAGGCCACCCAACTGCCAGGCAATGACCATCTTCAACAAGAGAGAATCCAACCATCTCCCCTTGATATTCAATGGCATTGCCATCGCTGAACCCCACTATCAACATCCTGGGGTGACCGTTGACCAGAAACTGAACTGGGCTAGCCATATAAATACTGTGGCTACAAGATAAGTCAAAGGTGGAAATTCTGTACAGAGTAACTCACCTCCTGATTCCCCAAAACCTGTTCACTTTGTAAAAGGCACAAATCAGGAGTTCAATGAAGTACTTTCCGCTCTGAGTGAGTGCAGTTCCAACAGCACTCAAAGTGCTTGACATCATCCAGGACAAAGCAGCCCACTTGCTTGGTGTATTGTTTCTTTTGTCCCAATGATGCACACAGGCTGTCGACATTGTAGCTGAGCTAACTTTATTGATAACACATTTTCCTAGTATGAACACATATCTGTAGTAACTGAATTCTATCAAGTCAGGCTCCAACATATGCTAACTGACCTTCAATCCCCAGGTCAAGTGAACCCACATCTAGTACAGAGTACGGTATAGTATCTAATACTGGAGTCCACTACCACAATCAACTATTATCATGACATTCTCCTTTTTTAAAAAAAACAAACTTCTATACAACTCAGGTACACAAATCTCTTATCCATTCTTTATCACTGTTTTGATCAGTCTGTTTTGTCTTTTACTTATCTCTGTATCTCTGTGGTTTTTTCACAATTCTTCCATTGGATGTTCTGAATGGCAACAGAGGTGATTTTGAAGGACAAGGGGCCTTCTCCAGCTCCAGGTCACTATCACCCCTTGGAGAGTTTTCAGGACTCTCAGGCTTTGTCTGTTTATCTGTTGCTACACTGGTGCATTCTGGTTTTTGATCTTCAGCTACACTTTCTGGGTCAGTGCAAGGTTGCAGTTCATTTGTGTTCCTTAAGAATTTTTGGCTTCTCCTGTACTGTTGCCCATTTGGAGTCTGCACTATGTAAGACCTTGATTCACCTGTGATTCCTGTGACAACAGTAAGATTCCAGATCCTTTCACGCTGAATCCTCACTATCTCTCCCATGTTCAGGTCAGGCAGAGGTCGGGCAAAGTACTGTTTCTGCTTCTGCTGTCTCAGTTTGAGGAGATCCTGCACTCTGTAGCTCACTGGCTATGGAAATAACAGTTGGGGCGCAGTTGGAAGCTTAGTTCTTAGTCTTCTCCCCATCAGGAGCTGTGCTGGATATGCTCCAATGCCCTTTAATGGTGTATTCTTGAAATCCAGCAGAGCCAGTTCAGGGTCTCTTCTCTCTGCCTTTGCCTTCTTCAACAGGTGTTTTAAGTTCTGCATGGTATGTTCCACCATCCTGTTGGACTGTGGATATTTGGGACTTGACGTAGTGGAAACTTGTCCCGTGGAAATTTGTGAAACTCAGTACCTGAGAACTGTAGGCCATTATTCTGAGATGAGAATTTCATGAAAGTTCCAGTACTCTTGTACAGCAAAAGGTGGTGCGTCAGTGGTAGAGGGAGTGAATGTTTGAGGATGTGGTGCCAATCAAGCAGGCTGCTTTGTCCTGGACAGTGTAAAGCTTCTTGAGTGTTGTTGGAGCTGCACTCATCCAGGCAGGTGGGGATTATTCCATCATACTCCTGGCTTGTGCCTTGTAGATGGTGGACAGTCTTTGGGGAGTCAGGAGGTAAGTTACTTGCCGCAGGATTCCTAGCCTCTGACCTGCTTTTAAAGCCACAGTATTTATATGGTTTGTCCAGTTCAGTTTCTGTTCAATGGTAACCCCCAGGATGTTGATGGTGAGGGATTCAGTGATGGTAATGCCATTGAACATCAAGGGCCAATGGTTGGATTCTCTCTTGTTGGAGATGTTCATTGCCTGGCACTTGTGTGGCGCGAATGTTACTTGCCACTTGTCAGCCCAAGCCTGATATTGTCCAGGTCTTGCTGCATTTGGACATGACCTGCTTCAGTATCTGAGGAGTCATGAATGATGCTGAACATTGTGCATTCATCAGCAAACATCCCTACTTCTGACCTTATGATGGAAGGAAGGTCATTGCTGAAGCAGCTGAAGATGGTTGGGCCTAGGACATTACCCTGAAGAACTCCTGCAGTGATGTCCTGGAGCTGAGATGACTGACCTTCAACAACGACAACCATCTTCCTTTGTGCTAGGTATGACTACAACCAGTGGAGAGTTTTCCCCTGATTCCCATTGACCCCAGTTTTGCTAGGGCTCCTTAATGCCACACTCAGTCAAATGCAGCCTGGATGTCAAGGGCAGTCACTCTTACCCAACCTCAGGAGTTCAGCTCTTTTGTCCATGTTTGAACCAAGGCTGTAATGAGGTCAGGAGCTGAGTGGCCCTGGCGGAACCCAAACTGGGCATCAATGAGCAGGTTATTGCTAAGCAAGTGCCGCTTGATAGCACTGCTGATGACCCCTTCCATTACTTTACTGACGACCGAGAGTAGACCGATGGGGCGGTGATTGGCTGGGTTGGATTTGTCCTGCTTTTTGTGTAAAGGGCATACCTGGGCAATTTTCCACATAGCTGGGTAGATGCCAGTGTTATAGCTGTACTGGAACAGCTTGGCTAGAGGTGCAGCAAGTTCTGGAGCACAAGTCTTCAGTACTATTGCTGGAATATTGTCAGGGCCCTTAGCCTTTGCAGTTTCTTGATATCACGTGGAGTGAATCAAATTGGCTGAAGACTGGCATCTGTGATGTTTGGGACCTCCGGAGGAGGCCAAGATGGATCATCCACTCGGCACTTCTGGTTGAAGATTGTAGCAAATGCTTCAGTCTTATCTTTTGCACTGATGTACTGGGCTCCTCCATCATTGAGGATAGGGATACTTGTGGAGCCTCCTCTTCCAGTGAGTTGTTTAGTTGTCCACTAGCATTCACAACTGGATGTGACAGGACTGCAGAGCTTAGATCTGATCTGTTGATTGTGGGGTCTCTTAATTCTGTCTATCACTTGCTCTTTGGCACACAAGTAGTCCTGTGTTGTAGCTTCACCAGGTTAACACCTCATTTTTAGGTATGCCTGATGCTCCTGGCATGCCCTCCTGCACGCCTCATTGAACCAGGTTTGATTACCTGACTTGATGGTAATGGTAGAGTGGGAGATATGCCGGGCCATGAGGTTACAGGTTGTGTCCAAGTAAAATTCTGCGGCTGCTGATGGCCCACAGCGCCTCATGGATGCCTGGTCTTGATTTGCTAGAACTGTTCAAAATCTATCCCATTTAGCACAGTGATAGTGCCACACAACATGATGGAGGTTATTCTCAATGTGAAGGCAGGATTTCGTCTCCATGACTGTGTCACCCCTGCTGATACTGTCATGGATAGATGCATCTGCGTCAGGCAGGTTTGTCAGGATGAGGTCAAGTATGTTTTTCCCTCTTGTTGGTTCCCTCACCACCTGCCGCAGACCCAGTCTAGCAGCTATGTCCTTTAGGACTCGGCCAGCTCGGTCAGTAGTGGTGTTACTGAGCCACTCTTGGTCATGAACATTGAAGTCCTCCTACACCCTGCAACCTTGCCATCCATAGTGCTTCCTCCAAATGGTGTTCAACATGGAGAAGCACTTGAGGGGATTACAGTACATGATAATCAACAGGAAGGTTTCCTTGCCCATGTTTGACCTGTTGCCACGAGATTTCATGGGGTCCGGAGTCAATGTTGAGGACTCCCAAGGCAACTCCCTCCCAACTGTATACCACTGTGCCGCCACCTGGGTCTGTCCTGCCTAAAGGAAATTAGTGAACCAGATGGGTTTTTACAATAATCGACAGTGGTCCATGGTTTGGCTTTTAATTCCAGATTTTTAATGAATTCAAATTCCACCATCTGCAGTGGCGGGATTCAAACCCATTATGCTGGGTCCTGGATTACCAGTCCCGTGATAATACCACTATGCCTCCCCCAGTAACACTTTAACACTGGTGCCTGAGTCAGCGTTCTCTTCAGACTAGTCAAAGCTTCCTGGTGACTTTGTTCTCAGTGCCATTCCACATAATTTTGTAGAGGTTCTCTGAGAGGTGCTGTCAGGTCTGAATTTCCCAGGATAGGTCACCATTCCCAAAAACCTCTCCTCGTCTTTTTTACATTCTGGGGGTGGCATGTTCACGACTGCTTTGATGTTACTCGGGTCCGACTTCAGTCCCTCACTTGTTAGTACATGTCCCAAGTGCTTGATTTCTCTTTTGCACTTTTCCTTCCTCAATTTGAGGTTCCTTTCTCTAGCTCTGGCCAACACCTGCCTCAGTCTGTGGTTGTGTTCTGACGGGACTCCCCAAACCAGCACATCTTTGATAGAGGTTTCCACGCCATCGAACCCTTCAAACAGCTGCTTCACTGCTCTGTGGAACACCTCCAGAGCTGAATTAATACCAAAAGGTAAGCGTAAAACCCTGCATGTTGAAGGCACAAAGATAGGAGCTGCATTCATCCTACTTGACCTGTCAGAAGACTGAACCTGCATCCAAAAACAAGTATTTAGCATCAGCTAGCTTACACATGATCTATCCTACTGTGGGCAGCTGTTAATGCTCTTTTTGTACTGCCTGGTTTAGGTCTCTGGGATCCAGACAGACTCAGAGTTTCCCATCTAATTTTTCTACAATTACAATTAGAATAACCCACTTTTTCAGTTCTTCAATTTTCTTGATGATGTGAAGTTTCTCCATTCTATCCAACTCTGCTTTCAGTCAATCTCTCGGCTTTACGGGCCTTTCATGAGTAGGTGTATTTTGGGTGTCACAGTTTCGTCAATCTTGATGGTGTGTTCCCCTTTTAGGCAACCAATGCCCTGGAACACATCTTTATACACACTCAGGATGTCATCAGTGGTGACAGGCATTATTCTCTTGATTAGCTTCAGATTTTCACAAGCTTTGATTCCAAGAATGGGTTTTGCATCAGTTTTCAGCATTATGAATGGAAGTGCTTGAGACTGTTTCTTGTAGTTCATTTTAAGTGTGCACTTGCCTTCTACAGCAATTTTTTCACCTGTATAAGTAGACAGCTTCACTTTTGTTTTAGCTAGCTATTTTTCTTTGCTTATCTTACAGTACAGGCTTATGGGAATGACATTTGTTTGTGCACCTGTGTCAAGCTTGAAATTCACCATCATGTTGGCAATTTTTAAATCAACCTTCCATTCTTTGGAATTTGTTGTTACTGCACCCATGAAAAGTTAAGTTATCAGTACCAGTGTCAATCATGTGCACTTTCTTCGATTTACACATCTTAGTGAAGTGATTTAGCTCATCACAGTTCTTACATTGTTTTCCGTAGGCTGGACAACTACATGGTAAATGCTCTGTTCCCCATTGGTTGCATTTAAATGTTTTAATAGCAGTTTTGTTCTTTTTATGTTCAGACTGTCTATTTGTTCTTTCCCGAGGCTGTTTCTGTTTAATTGCATCTAACTGCTTGACCATGTGTGGCTTATCATTTTCTGTCATCTGTTTAATCGTCTTTTGTTGTCTCTGCCACTCTGCAGATATTTATTGCTTTCTCCAGCATGAGGTCAACTTCTCTCAAAAGCTGTTCTCTCAGTGTGTCATTTGCAATTCCATAAATAATTCTCTCTTGGATGAGTGATTCTTCAAGATCTCCAAATTCACATGGTTTAGCTCATTTTCTCAGCTCAGTTACTTACTGACTAATGTTGTCACTGCCTTGTGTGCAAATTAAAAATCAGTATCTTTCATATTGAATGTTTTTCTTAGAGCTACAATATCTTTATCATTATTTCATTGAGTCATTTAGTTTCTCATCACTTTCAAACGTTAATGTGTCATAGACTTCTAGGGTTGGTTCCCCTGCTACGTGAAAAAATATGGAAGATTGTACCTGATGGTCTTTTTTAATCACTGCTCATCACTGTGAGGTACAGCTTGAATCACTATCAGAACCTCCTCCACTTCTCGGCAATTTCCCTGCAAACTGAGCTCTGTCGGTGGTTACAGAACCTCCATTGTTGCATTTTGTTCACTTCTGACACCATGAGCAGAATCTTCAGTTCAGCGAGCAGGGGTGGGGCCTGCTCGCCGACGCATAAAATGACATGCAGTGATGTTGAGCGTGCATCCCAGATGCGTGTCATTCAGATCTTGAGTTCGGTGGGCGCACACCAGAGTTGGCTGCACGCCCGCCGAACTGTCAAAGGCCTATTAAGACCATTTAAATTCCAATTGAAATAATTAACATAGCTGCCCATCCAACCTTAAGGTTGGCAGGCAGGCAAAGAGCCCAGGAGGCCTTCGCATTTATCATGAAACCTCATCCACAGGTGGGATGAGGTTTCATGAAGGTTTTTAAACTTTAATAACATTTTTCAAAAAATTTTTGACATGTCCCAACTCATGTAACACTGTTACATGAGGTGACATGTCTTAAAACATTTTCTTCCCTTTATTTAAATTTTTACATATCAAACTGACCTCCCTGAGGTAGCTTTTTTGCGTTCATGCACGACTCTGCCTACTCCCCCCACACCCCCACTGCCTGCACAAGGAGCACTCAGTGCTCTCGGGTATGCATCGTGCTAGGTGTGCCCTAATTGGCCTGCCCACGTAAAATGGCAGCGTGCAACTGATTGCGGGCGGCAAAAGAAGCTAGGCGCTTGATATGCTAATAGGTAAACATGGATGCTGGCTTAGCATGTAAAGTATGAAGGGAATTTGCATTTTTAGATAGGTGAAGGGGGATTTGGATTTCAAAGGGTTCTCAGTCTGTTTACAAATAGCCAGACAAGCAAGGCTAAGGAATGTGTTTATTTTTCCCAACGGTTACTAATAATGTAAAGTGGCAGCATGAAAGTTTTTATTATGTGAGGGACATACAAAGAACTTAAGAAAATAAGAAATAGGAACAGAAGTAGGCCATTTGGTCCCTCAAGCCTGCCCCACCATTCAATAAGATCATGACTGATCTGACCCAGGCCTCAGCTCCTCTTTCGTGCCAGCTCCTCAGAGCTCTCAATTCCCCAATATTTCAAAAACTATCTACCTCCTTTTTAAATATTTTCAGTGATCTAGCCTCCACAACTCTCTGAGGTAGAGAATTCCAGACAATCACTACCCTCTGAGAGAAGAAATTCCTTTGCATCTCCGTTTTAAATGAGTGTCCCTTATTCTGTAACTATGTCCCCTAGTTCGAGATTCCCCCACTCATGGAAACATCTTCTCAACATCTACCCTGTCAAGCTCCCTCAGAATCTTGTACGTTTCAATAAGATCACCCCTCATTCTTCTAAACTCCAATATATAAAGACCTAACCTGTTTAGCCGTTTTTGACAAGTCAACCCTTTCATCCCAGAAATCAGCCTAGAGAATCTCTTTTGAACCACCTTCAATGCCAGTATATCATTTTTTAAATACGAGGACCAAAACTGTACTCCGTACCCCAGGTGTGGCCTCACCAAAACCCTGCACAGTTGTAACAAGGCTTCTCTATTTTTAAACTCCAACCCCATAGCAATACAGGCCAAAATCCATTTGCCTTCTTAATTACTCACTGCACTTACATGGTAATGCTTTGTGTTTCATGCACAAGAACGCCCAGATCCCTCTGTACTGCACTTTTTAAGAGTCTCTCTCCATTTAAATAATAGTCTGTCTTTTGATTTTTCCTACCAATGTGCATGAACTCACACTTTCCTACATTAAACTCCATCTGACAAGTTTTTGCCCACTTACTCAACCTGTTTATATCTCCTTACAGATTCCTTAGGTCCTCATCATAAAATGCCCTCCCACCTATTTTTATACCATCTACAAATTTGGATACATTACACCCTGCCCCTTCCTCCAAGTTATTAATATAATAGTAAATAATTGACGCCCTAGGACTTGTGGCCAATAGTTATGTCTTTCCAACCTGAAAATGACCCATTAATCCTGACTCTGTCTTCTGTCTTTGTGTTAACAAATCCTCAATCCATACTAATACACTACCCTCAATACCGTGAGCTCCTATCTTGTGCAATAACCTTTTATGTGGCACCTTATCGAATGCCTTCTGGAAATCCATCTACAAGCTCTGCTTGTTACATACTCAAAGAACTCTAGCAAATTTGTCAAACAGGATTTCCTTTTCACAAAACCATGTCGACTCTGTTTGATTGTGTTAAATGTTTTCTAAATGTCCTGCTATTTCTTCCTTAATAATTTCTTCCTTAATAATGAAACAATAGAATTTACATATTGTTAGGGGATATACAGTAAGAATTTATTGAAAGAGAATTACTTAGAATCTCAAGGTAGCCAGTGCCATTAAGTACATTAACAGTTAAAGGTTACCAGATGAACCTTGCACAACCTTAGGGCCTGCAATCACCAGAAAGACCCTGGGAGCCAGTCTGGAGATGGAGGATGGAAACTAGATAGATTAAGTGTGCTCATCAAAAAATAAGGAAAAGACAGATGGTCCCAGCTTAGATAGGGGGAGAAGGCTCTGCCTCAGAGAAGGCTGAACAATGTTCTTGTCAGTGATTTAGAAATAAACTGTATACTTGTAATTTGGTAGAGTGTTACTTCAAGCTACTTTGAGGTGGTTCTCTCCTTGCAATTGCTCGAATAAACGATCATGACCTGTACCTGAGCTTCCTGTGGTTCATTTGCCGAAGATACCACAACAGTTTGGTGTAGTCGGCAGGATACTCAGTTTGGATCCTTGGGATGGCTCTGCAAAGTGGGTGAGTATACTTTATTTACCATCCATAGTTAGTGCAGTAAGCCTACCCGAGAATGGTCCGGTCAAGTATCAAAGGAATCGGGAGGAGGACTCAGGACAAGAGGCATCGAGATAGGAGGTGGAGCCGTGCTGGCGGGCTAGCGGAGCCGAAGACATGCAGCGAAGCCGGACCACCACTGAAACAGGAGATGGAGCCGTGCTGGCGGGCTACGGTTTGAAATAAAGCCATTGCCGAAGCCACGCAGGGAGGCCAGGCCTCTGGGGAAACAAGTAGACCTCAAGTAACTAAGTTGTCAGAGCCATGCGACCTAACTGTGCAAAGACAGACAGAATAGAAGAATAGAATGCCGTCAGGAAAACAGGAAAGTGCTATGGAACTCAACTGGGGAGCCGCGGACTCCATCACAAGATTCACAGCGGAACAACAGTCAAAATTAATTTCGAAATGTGGAAGGATGATTGGGGCCTGAAAGGTCCCCTGCTGAATTTTCTGTAACTTAAAAAAAAAATTGATCTAAGTTACAAGAGCTGTTTGTGTTGAAGAGAGAAAGGGAGAGAGGGAAGGAGGGTGCCCCTAGGGGGGTTAATGAGCAGTGACAGGCAGGAGCAGAGGAAATGTGAGCTTCAGTCAGTTTGATTGCCCCAATAGGTGGAGCCTCCAAGATCCCTTTATTCCCCCACTGCTACTTGAAGTTTCGTTTGGAGTATGAGAGTTTTAAGCCATTAATTTCAATATTATAGGAATATAAATACATACCTTTATGTATGTGTTTGTTTGTGTGCAAGGAATGTGCTTATATGTGAGCTTTAATGTGTTTTCTTCCCTAATTTGTCATTTGTGTGTGTAGTTCAGTGCTTTAGAGTCGAAAGTCCCATATTAGATTAAAGGAAAAGCATACTCAAACATTCCAAGGTTTTGAGTATAAAGTTTGAGTTGAGATTTCTGGCAAAAATTGCAATTTGAAGGTATTGTAAAGACTTACCTTTGTTTGAGATGAACCAACAATTTTACCACCCCCTTGTAGACTAGTAGAGCGTAACCCTTATCACCAGCTTCCAAGCTGATTGGGATTGATACATACAAGTTACATTTGCTCATATGAGTTGGTATTCTAAAAGTCTGATAGGAAAAAAAACTACCTGAAATTTAAAAGAATTCCAGGAAAACAAAAAGACATAAACACACGGTCTAGGTGGTTCCAAAGGATAAAAAGGGGTTTCTTTTGAAGAGACTAATTAAATATGAAAGGAAATCTGCATCCCAGCAGCACTGTTATTTGAATTTGGGACAACCTTGAGATGTAAAGTGTAGTGTAATTTAGAAGGTTACTTTTGAATAACTAGGATGCTATCCAAGATAAAGAATGCATCGATAAACATTTGGGACTTTTAATCTGGATACAAATTAATACACATGAGAAAGAGGTAATTTTAATTTTGATAGTGTAAATTACAGTTCTTATAAAGTTTTTTAAAAATTACAGTTTGGTTCCCAATAAAGTTCTCAAAAGGGAATTTTTATTTTAAAAGGTTTGACAACAACTGACATTAATTAAAATGCTGCAAGCTTTTGTATTTGTAAGTCTGTTCCCAAAATTTGAAGTTAAGCTCAAGACCTTGACAAAATTTGGCAGAAATCCAATTTTTGGTCGAGCTAATGAATCTGGGATAATTCTAAAATAAAGGGTCAGACACAATTTAGTGGATTACTTTTGAGATAATAAAATGTTGTTTGAGAAGAAGATAAGGAAACAAAACATGTCAATACCTGATTTCTGTTTTAAAACTGTTATGAAAATACTTTATTGGACTGTAAAGTCTCTCCAGATAACCTGAACAAGAAAAGATGGTAGTTCTTGCATATGTAAAATGATATGAGGAAAGTAGGAGGAAGAGTTAAGGAAAAAGGACACAATATCTAAACTGTTTTAAGGCAACTGAATTTGATAATCTGGCCATCAACTGAGACATTGGAACCGCACAGGGGGAGATAAGCAAGCAAAGATCTAGAGACAGAGATCCTCTTTGACATGGAATAGTTAATATGGCCTAAAGAGTAAAGAAACCTTTAAAGCGATCAAGGCAATAGAGAAACTGACCTCAAGAGAATCTTAGGATGATCATGGTCAGGGGGAAAAAAGAAGCTTCGAGGTAAAACTATGTGGAATCTGTAGTTGAGGCAATTGAAGGGTAAGGAGAAATACAAGATGGATACAGGTAAAGGGAAAGCTGGAAAAAGGCTAAATAGATGTATTACTGACTATATTAATGTGCCTGTGGTCTACAAAAAGTAAGATCACAGGATTAACACCCTGTTGACAGGCAGAGTTAAGCGGCTCCCAGAGAGAACTGCCACTGGAAGTGAAGATACTGAAAGATATTGAAAGATAGGATAAGAAGGTGCATTGTAGAATTGTGTAGACAGATTAAGGAATTGAGGTCCGACATGGGACAGCAGCAGGAGATAGTAGACTGGAAGAAGTGAGGGGTGCTTACCCAGATGGATTCAGATCAGGGAACTCATTTCACTGGAAGAGTCATTAAAGAAATGTGTAAATTTATGGGGATGAAACAGAAATTCCACATTCCCTACCACCCACAGAGCTTGGGGATGGTGGAAAGGATGAACCGAACTTCAAAAAAAAAACATCATTAGCAAAAGCAATTCAAGAGACAGGGAACAGCTGGGCAACAGTGTTGCCCAATATTCTGATGCGCCTTAGGGCTACCCCAAGCAGGACCGCCAGTTTCACCCCATTTGAACTAATGACAAGGAGAGCAATGCAGTTAGCCGAGGGAATCATAGTAGGTGGGGGAGACGTAAAACCACTAAAGGGAAGGGTGCAAGACAATGTGAGTAAGAATTGCATGAGTTAAGGACGGAAGTCAGGGACTGACAGACAATTAAGGACATGGAAACAGATAAATCCGAAAAGCAACACAGACCCCCCCATGTGGGGACCAAGGCAATGGTTAAGATAAACCCAGAATGAACGGGGTTTGCACAGAAGTGGGTTGGACTGTATGAGGTAATCATGACCAGCGATATATGCGCGTGCATGGACTTTAGGGGAAAGGGGTGCTGGATGCACTGGTCACAGCTGAAGCGTTTTACTAACTGATTCTAACCACAGAACTAATCTCAACAACCGACCGGTGATGACTGGGATGGTTATCTGCTTAAATTCACAGAATGTTAATTGCAATGTTGACGCTTGTAGACATGGCGATACTGGCAACAAGGTCGGGGATTATCACGGCTCATCCCGCACCACAGGGGGGACTTTGGTGCAGCATGGACAGAGCCGAATGCGATACACAACAGGGAATGCTAAATGTAACTGTAGGAGAACAAGTAATTTTGAATTGTAGCAAGGGTTTGCTTCAGGTCAGGCGCAGAAGTGTCAGGGATATGACATGTACAGGGATGGTTAATTCTATTGACCTGGCAACTGTTGACCAGAAGGTGTGTACCTTGAGCTCCAAGCTTAAGAACATTTTAAAACAGGGACAAGGAATTCACAACACCCAATTAAATATAGACCAGACATGACAGGGTTAATTCAAAAGCTACCGTGCTCGAAGGTCATACAATAAATTGATCAGGATAGGGAAAAATATTTCAGATGAAACAAGCAGAAATGATGTTTGCAGCACCTATGGATCTTGGGCACTGGAACAAGCCTGGGAGAATTTAAGACAGATTAATAAAGGGGTAGTTCCTTTATGGGTAACTAATGAACATTTATTTAATCTTTCATGGCATAAGGATCATGATTTGACTGGTTGTCAGCTCAGAGATTTAACACATGTATATAGAATGAATGTTGAATGTATAGTGAATAATAATATGCTAATAGGCATTGTCTTAGTGATACCTGTTATACCTATGTCAACACCAGGCAGATTATGTAGAGTAGAAAATATTGGGGTGATACAGGGGAATTATTATATTAGGTACCATGACACTCCTCCATATGCAGTAGACATAGAAGGGAATATAGTTAGCACCACATTAGAAGGGTGTAGTATAGAGACCTTCACAGTAGTATGCGCACATCCAATATATGAGAAGTAAGAAGCAAGGTGCAGATTTAAAGCAACAGCAAATTGTACAATGGAAACTATATGGGCTGCAAAAGAACTGACCCATATTGCATACACAGGGAATGGGAGATATTGCATTACCACGTAGCAGCAAAGGATCCTGTACAGGAGCAACCGAATGCACCCCATCCACAATCATTCAGTGTGCCTACACACACAGGTGCCGGCAAGGGTGGGGAAGGTGGAACTGGTTGAAATATACAAGAGAAGAGCAGCCTTAAGGATAACCTGACACAGTATTTGAACCAGTTCTCTTATGAAATTCCCTTATTATCAGAGCACCTAATCGCGATTTGGAGACAGACTCAGCAGTTATATAGAATTACTATACACTACAGCAACAGGTTAAAGCCGTAAAAGAGGATATCGACCAAATAGATTCCTCCACATGGTGGGAGGATGTGTGGAATTGGGGCTCAAATGTACAAATGGATTCAGATTATCTCCCATGCCCTGGTTGTGATTATTTAGCGTACCTGAAGGTTGCAAAAGAGTTGGGGGAATTTTAACAGGTGGAAAAGGGATTTAGCAAGTCAGAGGCCTGAATTGAAGGGCCAGATGATAGAGGTGGTCTGACCTAGTACCTTTATAATCCAAAGCTGGAAACCTGGCCAATATCAATGTGTGGCGGTACGTAAAGGGATGGACAATACCACTGTAATTGGCTACCTTGGGCTAGGCCAAGGGCCAAAAGGGGGGATTGTTGGGGGGAATACAGTAGGAATTTATTGAAAGGGAATTACTTAGAATCTCCAGGCAGCCAGTGCCATCAAGTACATTAACAGTTAAGGGTTACCAGATGAACGTTGCACACTCTTAGGGCCTGCAATCACCAGAAAGACCCTGGGAGCTAGACTGGAGATGGAGGAGGAAAAAAGATGAATTAATTGTGCTTGTCAACAAATAAGGAAAGGGCAGATGGTCCCAGCTTAGATAAGGGGAGAAGGCTCTGCCTGGGTGAATGTTGAACAACGTTCTTGTCAGTGATGTATAAATAACTTGTATACTTGTAATTTGGTAGCGTGCTATCTCAAGCTGCTTTGAGGTGGCTCTCTCCTTGCAATTGCTCGAATAAACGATCGTGACCTGTACCTGAGCCTCCTGTGGTTCATTTGTCAAAGGTACTACAACATATATTAAGAAAAGAGAAACATATATAAAGGAGAATAAGGCAATGTGTCAGGAGAAGGCATTGTGAGATCTAACAGAAGTGTGTGAAATAGCCTTAACGAAACCTCCAGTGTTTGTGCATAAGCCTGCTGTCTACCGAAACTGAAGCTAGAGAAAAGTCATTTGGAAGTCCACTGTCCAGGGTATTGTGTATTGTGTCAATTTACTGGATCTGTTTAAAATCTAAAACTCTATTCTTGGACTGTTGCCTTAAAGGGGTTTGTAAAGGGCAGTCAGGTTAATTAGGAATTTTAGGAGTTATTATAGTGGTATTTTATAGCCCTATGTATGTACTTGAAATCTTTTATTTTGTTAATACACATTTTAATTTAATTTTTGTTTAATCTCTAAAAGTCTTGGTAGACTTATTAATTATGAATTTAGAACATGCATTTCAAAATAAATACACATTGCAAAATGTTTTGATAGTGTGACCAAGTTTCCCTCACAGATCTGATCCGCCTGGCACACATCATCTTCCGTGTCATAACAAATTGAGGGGTCTTTGCGGGATATTTGAAATTCCTTGAATTGTTTGGAGTTGGTGAATCTTAAGGTTACAAGTATGAGGGGCATTTTGAATTCAGGGGAAGAATTTTCCCATCGGTGAGCGGGGGCGGGGCCCACTCGCTGACGCGTAATATGTCGGGCAAGCGTCCCGATGTCACTGTGCATCATTTAGATTTTCAGTTCAACAGACGCACAGCCGAGTTGGCTGCACACCCGTTGAACTGTCAAAGGCCTATTAATTCAATATAATGAGCTGCCCGTCCAACCTTAAGGTTGGTGGGCAGGCGAGAAGCACAGGCGGCTTTTGCGTTTTTCATGAAACCTCATTCACAGGCGGGATGAGGTTTCATGAAGTGTTTTAAAGTCTAATAAAAGTGTATACATTTACTCTTTGACATGTCCGAGCTCATGTGATAGTGTCACTTGAGGGGACATGTTTTAAAAGTGTTAAAAACCTTTTTTTAAAACTTTAGCACTGAAATAAATCTCCCTGAGGCACCTTTGTGCCTCGGGGAGTTCTCTGCGCTCTTTCGCATGCGTGCGCAAAAGACTGCAGGGAATCTCTCAGGGAAACCACCACCCCCCCACAACCCCCCCCCACCCCACCCAACCCCCCGCCCGCACAGGGAGCACTCAGTGCTTCCGGGTGAGTGTAACGCTGGGTGGGCCTTAAGTGGCCCGCCCACATAAAATGGCGGCACGTCCCCAATCAGGGGAGCCAATTGGGTTTGTGTCTGCCCCCGCACAACCACACCCACCCCCCCACCACCCACGCCACCCCCCCCCCACCCCACCCTCCACGAGGGGAGATTTCTGGCCCAGGAGTTGGTGTGAGGGATTTTCAAAGTGGTGAGTCTGCAAAAATGGCTGAATCCATGGTTAAAACATTTTTTTGGAAGTAGAAGATACAATTCTGATTGGGTTATGAAAAGTGTCTAAGGCGAATTTAACAGAGTTGGCAGATAAGTTGCAGTTGACGTTACCTGTGGAGGCTAGGAAAGCATAGTTTAAGTGATAGCTTTTGAAGTTGGAGTGATACCTAACACCAATGAGTCACAGCTGGAGGTGGTAAGACTTCAGTTACAAATGAGGAAGCTTGAATTTGAATAAGCAATGGAAATGAAAAAAAACTTGAGCAAGAGGCAGCAGAAAAAGAAAGGGAAAAAGAGAGGGTATTTCAAAGAGTAAAACAGATGTGAAAACTTGATCTCTAGAAGGAAAAGTTAATAATGGAGCTGAAGTAGAAGAAAATGGAAAGAGAGTGCCAACTTAAAAAGCTGGACTTTTAAAAAGAGGCCTCAGATGCAGAGGAAGTTTCAGAATATGAAAAACCTTCAACCTAAAACCCAGTGAAGCGATGTTTAAATTTATGCAAGGTCTTCCAAGGTTTGAAGAAAGTGACATAGAAGCGTTCTTTATTTCATTTGAGAAACAAGAAAACTGGACAATGCTTTTACAGTCTAGGTTAGTGGATAGAGCTCATGAGGTTTATGCTTCACTGTCAGAAGTAGTGTCGTGGATTATGATGCAGTTAAAAAAGACTATTTTTGAGTGCATATGAGTTGGTTCCTGAGGCATAAAGGCAGAAATTTAGGAATATAAGGAAACAGTCTGGGCAAACTTATATTGAGTTTGAGAGAGTAAAACAAAGTAATTTTGATCGGTGGATACAGGCTTTAAAGGTAAAGACAATATATGCACCTCTTAGAGAAGTAATTCTTTTGGAAGAATTTAAAGATTCAATTCCTTCAGTAGTGAGAACTCATATGGAGGAGCAGAGAGATAAAATGGTAAGACAAGCAGCAGAGATAGCTGATGACTATGAGTTATTTCATAGATCTAATTCTTTATTCATTACCCTTTTAAATCAGAGAAGGATAGAAAGTGGGAAGGTGAGAGGAAGGTAGGTGGTCAGGGAAGAGAAAGAGTAGGTCAAAATTCCCAGTAAGTTTTTTCTCAGACTAAAAAGGAAGGTGATGAGGGTAGAAGTGACACTTGAAAATTGAGGTATTTTCATTGTAATAAAGTTGGGCACACAGAGTCAATGTTTTGGCTTTTACAAGGAAAATTTGTTGTAATTACTGGGATGCAGAAAAGTTCTGAAAGTAAAAGTACTGTGGGTTCTGAGGTGTGGGCACAGGAAAAACCATAGTTTGTGTACATGTAAAGGTGGAAGAGTCAGTCATAGGTAAAGAAGTGGGAATATGTTCACAATTTACCCAAGGGAGTTCTGAGGAGCAGGTTGCAGAAACGTTAAAGATTTTGTATGTGAACAGAAAATCTTTCAATGTGTACAGGGTGCAGCAGGTAAGAATATTAAATTTTTAAGAAACACGGGGGCTGGTCAATCCTTAATGTTATGGGATAGTGATATTTGTTGTACAGAGGGAGTATTGCAGGGACAGGTAATAATAAGTGGGGTTCATAGAGATGCTAAACTTATTCCATTGTGGAAGGTAAATTTAAAGAATAAGTGGAAAACATGTGAGGTGATTGTTGGGGTAGTGGAAAAATTGCCCATTACAGGGGTTCAATTTGTTTTAGGTAATGATATAGCTGGGTCACAGATGTGGGTGATGCCTACGGTAGTTGTGTAGCCTGTAGAGGTGCTTTCAACAGAATTGTTGCAGAAAGAGCATCCTGGATTATTTCCAGATTGTGTGGTAAGAAGATCACAAGCTCACAGGTGAAACAGGAAGAAAAGGAAGTTAAAAGGCAGGGAAAAGGTGTTGAAGTTCAATTAGCTGACACTGTCTTTGATAAGATTGTTTAGTAAGAAAGAATGGAAGAGAATGCAGCTGGAGCATTTAGCTCAAGGCAGTTGGTAGAGTTACAGGAAAAGGATCCATGAATAAAAGAGTCATATCAGACAGCTTACTCAGAAACAGAGGCAGAGTGTATTCCAGAATGTTATTTACCTTAAGGGTAATGTGCTAATTGGAAAGTGTCGACCGTATCAGATTTCAGCTGATGAAAAATGGATGGAAGTGCATGTCATGAAGAGATATTAATATCTATGATGTTATTGGAAATTATTTTTTAAAATCGAGTTCTGATGGGGTCTGTGTCTATGTGTGTGTCAATGTGTATCTTAATTGGATTAAAGTCAGCTTGTCTGGGTGCTTTGATGTATGGTAGTTTTGAGAAGTTAATTAGATAAACATAAGGAGGGTAGAAGGTGAAGTGTAAATTGGCATTTATTAAAAGAAACCATTCAAGACTGTGGGTGAAATCTTACACCTAGCTAGAAGACACCTAGCAATGTGTTTATTTTTTTTCAGCTTACTAATACAATGTGATACAATGGAAAATTTAAATTCAAAGAGAAAGATATGTATAAAGGAGAAAGGAGATTGTGTGTAAGGTAGAGGCATTTTAAGATCCAACAAGTGTGAGAAGCCCCCAGCCAGTAGGCCTCACGCTGCTGTTTGCAAGGACCCAGAGCTGAAAGAAACTTATTTTGAATGTGACTATCCAGAATGTACTTTGCCAATTGTCTTTTTAAATCTATGAGATTTACTGTTGCCTTAACGGGGGTGTAACTGAGAGTCAGATTAATTAGGGGATTTTTGTAGTTATTGTAGTAGTAATTTTGTAGATGTATGTATGTATTTACAATCTTTCTTGTATTAATAAATGTTTAATTTAGTTTTATAAAAACCTCTGGAGACTCGGTGGTCTTATTACTATTGAATTCAAAGCTTGCATCTCGAAACATACAAATTGCAAAAATGGGTTATACACTTGTTTTAAGTTTTCCTCTGGGATTTGAACAGCTCAGCCTTTACCATCAGCTGTGTCATAATAGTGCATCAGATTGTTATACCATCTGGATATAGGAATAAGATATTGAGAATAGCTCATAAGATTTCAATAGGGGGCACTTAGGAATTAGAACGACACAGGCAAAAATACAAAAACATTTTTATTGGCTTGGATTGCGTAGAGATGTAATCAAATTCTGTAGAACATGTCACACGTGTCAGGTGATAGGGAAACCATAGGCAGTGGTTATGCCGGCACCTTTAATTACAATTCAAGCATTTGAGGAATCTTTTATTCGGGTCATGACTGATTGAGTGATACCCCTCCTTAAGACTAAAAGTGGAAATCAGTACTTGCTGACAATAACGGATGTATCTGCAAGATTTCCTGAAGCAACACCTATGCAAAATATTACAACAAAGATCACTTGTGCAAGAGTTGACTAGATGTTTTATAAGGCACGCTTTACCAAAAGAAATACAATCACATTTCATATCACAGCTGGTTAAGGAAGTAACGAACAGTTCTGGGATAAAACCGTTTATGTCAACAGCTTACCACCTTGAATCACAAGGGGCTTTGGAAAGATGGCATCAAACTTTAAAAACCATGAGGACTTATAGTCAGGGCTATCCACAGGATTGGGATGGGGGAATTCCATTCTTGTTATTTGCTCTTAGGGATGCCCCTAATGCATTGACTGGATTTAGTTCTTTTGAATTAGTCTATGGTCATGAGGTAAGGGGACCACTAAAGTTGATTCATGAGAAATTGGTGGGTCAAAATTTGGAAACTATTCTCCTGGATTATGTATCAAACTTCAGAGAAAGATCAAACAGAGCATGTGAGTTAGCTAGGAAACATTTAAAGATATCACAACAAGTGATGAAAGTGAAGGCAGATAGGTCAGCCACAGCTCATAGTTTTGTTGATGTAGGAAAAGTGTTAGTTTTGTTACCAGTACTGAGTGGCTTGTTAAAGGCAAGGTATAGTGGGCCTTACAGGATTGAAAAGAGACTGAATGAAGTAAATCAAATCATTTAATAAATACTCCAGATAGAAGAAAGAAGCAGAGCGTGTATCATGTAAATGCACTTAAAAAGTACTTTGACAGGGAAGAGGACCAAAGAGGACCAAGTGTTAGTTTCTTTTCAAATGGTTAAATTTAGCTCATAGTTTTGTTGATGTAAGAAAAGTGTTAGTTTTGTTACCAGTACTGGGTGGCTTGTTAAAGGCAAGGTTTAGTGGGCCTTACAGGATTGAAAAGGGACTGAATGAAGTAAATCATTTAATAAATACTCCAGATAGAAGAAAGAAGCAGAGCGTGTATCATGTAAATGCACTTAAAAAGTACTTTGACAGGGAAGAGGACCAAAAGGAGATATTAATAGATGAGGAGAAAGAGGTAGAAACGAAGGAATATGAAATTGATTTTCCTCTAATCAAATTGGATAATGAAGGGGTACTTAAAAAATTTAAATGTAACATTGAGTTACCTTCCAGATAAATGTCAAAGTGATTTGGCAAAGCTATTGCAGTCACACAAAGCTATTTGGAGGAATAAGCTGCAAAGGACAAATTTAGCTATGCATGATGTAGGTGTAGAAAATTCATCTTCAATAAGGCAACATCCTAATGGGAAGGTGATGGCATTGTGGTATTGTCACTGACTGGTATTCCAGGGGCAGGTTTATCAGGTCAGCTAGTGGGGGCGGGGCCCACACGCTGACATGTCAAATAATGCAGGGATACATCAGGCGTGCGCCCCAACGTCACCCTGCATCATTTAGACTTTCAGTTCAGTGGGCAAGTAGCCGAATCGCCTACAAGCCCGCCAAACTGTCAAATGCCTATTAAGACCATTAAAAGACTAACTAACTTAATTGATGGACATGCCCGTCCAACCTTAGGGTTGGCGGGCAGGCTGGGAGCCCAGGTGGGCCTTGGAAAAAGCATGAAACCTCAACCATGGGCGGGATGAGGTTTCATGAGGGCTTTTAAATGTTTTTCAAATGGTTAAATAAACGTTAAGGACAAGTCACAAGAAGGGACATGTCAGGGAAATTTTTTTATTACCTTTCTGTCAACTTTTGAATCAGAGCCAATCTCCCTGAGGCAGCGCTTTGCTTCAGGGAGGTCTGTGCGTTCTTTCATGCGCACTGCCAGCTGAGCAAATCCCCACCCCCCACCGCCGCCTGCACAGGGAGTACATAGTCCTGGCGGACGTCACACCCACGTAAAATGGCGGCGGCGTCCCCCCCCCCACCGACGGGGGACGCCAATCAGAAGGCTGGCCACCGGCGCCCACTCCCACGCTTCCCCCCCAATAGGGGGGAAACGTTCACCCAGGACACAAGATAATGCTCTGGGGACCCGGGTTCAAATCCAAGCAAAGTAGATGGTGAAATTTGAATTCAATAGTAAAATGACCTTGAAACATTGATGATGGTCATAAAAACCCACCTGGTTTATTAATACCCTTTAGGAAAGGAAATATGCTGTCCTCATCTGGTCTGGCCTACAAGTGACTCCAGACCCATAGCAATGTTGACTCTAAAATGCCCTCTGAACAAGCAATTGTCCAATGGGCAATAATAAATGCTGGCCTAGCCAGCAACACCCACATCCCATGAGCGAATTTTTAAAAATCCTTATAGATTAGGTCCAGTAAAGTTATCACAAGTACAGAAAGAAATTGAATTCATGCTTCAAAATGACATCATTGAGTTTAGTTGCAGTAACTTGAGTTCACCTATTGCGATGGTACCGAAACTGGATGGAACATTTGCGTGGACTATCAAAAGGTGAACGCAGTGACCAAAAGTGGATTCATAACCTATACCACAGTTGGAAGATTGCATTGAGATAGTGGGACAATCAAAGTCTATCACAAAGGTTGCCTTGCTGAGAGGATATTGGCAAGCACTGTTATCAGAGAGAGAAAAGGAGATATTGGCTTTTGTGGTGTCGGGTGAACTTTATCAGTTTAAAGTCATACCATTTGGTATGAAAAATTCACCAGCAACATCTTAAAGACTGACAAACAAAGTAATTGCATGACTGAGCAATTGTGCTGTTTATATTGACGACTTAATAGTTTTCAAACAAATAAGGGTGGAGCATTTACAACATCTGGAAGAATTATTTAATTGACTACAAGAAGCTAATTTGGTGATGAACTTCGCTAAATGTAAATTTGCAAAAATGCAAGTTACATTTCTAGGCCATACCATTGGACATGGTAAGGTGGCCCAAAAGATGTGAAAGCCAAAGCTTTCGTGGGTTGCCCTATCCCTACAATAAATGAGAAGTTGTGAGATTTTTGGGCATGAGTGGGTTTTACTGGAAATTTGTACCATATTTTAGCAGTGTGGTTACTCCATTGACTGAACTATTAAAAAAGAACAAGAAGTTTCAATGGACAAAGAAGTATCAGAGGGCATTTAACAGTTTAAAAACCGTATTGACTATGACACCAGTTTTGGCAGTGCCTAATTATGCCAAGTAATTTAAGTTGGACATTGACGCAAGTGATGTAGGCATTGGGGCTGTACTGTTGCAAGAAGATGAAACTGGAACTGAAAAACCGATAGGGTATTTTTCACAGAAGTTGAATGTACAACAGAGAAAATATTCAAGGATCGAAAAGGAGACTCTGGGTCTGGTGTTAGTGTTGCAGTATTTCGAGGCTTATGTTGCAAACAATTCATCAGAAACAATTGTTTATACAGATCATAATCCTGTATAAGTTCTGGGCAGATTTCAAGGCTGAAGTACAAGGCTGTTCAGGTGGAGTTTATTATTGCAACCATTTAATCTACAAGTTATACATGTGGCTGGACAAGAAAATCTTTTGCAGATACATTGTCGAGAGCTTAAAGCTCAAAGGAAAATTGGACATTTAAAACCTGGACAAGGGACTGAAATGACCTATGTTGATGTCAAGGTTTTGTGTATATATATATATATATATTTAATGCATACATCTGGTAATGTAATAGTGTGGGTATATAGATAAGTATAGTAGGTAATGTCAGATGGGTTAAGAAAATAAAACCGTGTTTGTAAATTATTTTCTCATAAGAAGGGAGAAGTCATGAGAGTATAATAATTTCATAATATTTTTCTGGTTTATTGTAAGGTAGGTCTATCAGGGTAAGAATGGTTATTTCTGTGATTTAATTGTATTTGGAGTCAGGTAGGCTGCAGGGTTTTACTCATCAAAATAAATTAGGTGCTTGATATGCTAATTGGCAAACTTGGATGCTGGTTTAGCATCTAATGTGTGAAAGGAATTTGCATTGAAGGGGGATTTGGGTTTCAAAGCGACCTCAGTCTACTAAAGACAGCCAGACAAGCAAGGCTAAGGAATGTGTTTATTTTTCCCAAGGGTTATTGACAATGTATATTGACAACATGATATTGACAACATGAAAGTTTTTATAAAAACAAAAAAACTGCGGATGCTGGAAATCCAAAACAAAAACAGAATTACCTGGAAAAACTCAGCAGGTCTGGCAGCATCGGCGGAGAAGAAAAGAGTTGACGTTTCGAGTCCTCATGACCCTTCGACAGAACTTGAGTTCGAGTCCAGGAAAGAGCTGAAATATAAGCTGGTTTAAGGTGTGTGTGTGGGGGGCGGAGAGATAGAGAGACAGAGAGGTGGAGGGGGTTGGTGTGGTTGTAGCGACAAACAAGCAGTGATAGAAGCAGATCATCAAAAGATGTCAACAACAATAGTACAATAGAACACATAGGTGTTAAAGTTAAAGTTGGTGATATTATCTAAACGAATGTGCTAATTAAGAATGGATGGTAGGGCACTCAAGGTATAGCTCTAGTGGGTTTTTTTTTATTTTATATAATGGAAATAGGTGGGAAAAGGAAAATCTTTATAATTTATTGGGAAAAAAAAGAAGGGGGAAACAGAAAGGGGATGGGGATGGGGGAGGGGACTCACGACCTAAAGTTGTTGAATTCAATATTCAGTCCGGAAGGCTGTAAAGTCCCTAGTCGGAAGATGAGGTGTTGTTCCTCCAGTTTGCGTTGGGCTTCACTGGAACAATGCAGCAAGCCAAGGACAGACATGTGGGCAAGAGAGCAGGGTGGAGTGTTAAAATGGCAAGCGACAGGGAGGTTTGGGTCATTCTTGCGGACAGACCGCAGGTGTTCTGCAAAGCGGTCGCCCAGTTTACGTTTGGTCTCTCCAATGTAGAGGAGACCACATTGGGAGCAACGAATGCAGTAGACTAAGTTGGGGGAAATGCAAGTGAAATGCTGCTTCACTTGAAAGGAGTGTTTGGGTCCTTGGACGGTGAGGAGAGAGGAAGTGAAGGGGCAGGTGTTGCATCTTTTGCGTGGGCAAGGGGTTGTGCCATAGGAGGGGGTTGAGGAGTAGGGGGTGATGGAGGAGTGGACCAGGGTGTCCCGGAGGGAGCGATCCCTACGGAATGCCGATAAGGGGGGTGAAGGGAAGATGTGTTTGGTAGTGGCATCATGCTGGAGTTGGCGGAAATGGCGGAGGATGATCCTTTGAATGCGGAGGCTGGTGGGGTGATAAGTGAGGACAAGGGGGACCCTATCATGTTTCTGGGAGGGAGGAGAAGGAGTGAGGGCGGATGCGCGGGAGATGGGCCGGACACGGTTGAGGGCCCTGTCAACGACCGTGGGTGGAAAACCTCGGTTAAGGAAGAAGGAGGACATGTCAGAGGAACTGTTTTTGAATGTAGCATCATCGGAACAGATGCGACGGAGGCGAAGGAACTGAGAGAATGGGATGGAGTCCTTACAGGAAGTGGGGTGTGAGGAGCTGTAGTCGAGATAGCTGTGGGTGTCGGTGGGTTTGTAATGGATATTGGTGGACAGTCTATCACCAGAGATTGAGACAGAGAGGTCAAGGAAGGGAAGGGAAGTGTCAGAGATGGACCACGTGAAAATGATGGAGGGGTGGAGATTGGAAGCAAAATTAATAAATTTTTCCAAGTCCTGACGAGAGCATGAAGCAGCACCAAAGTAATCATCGATGTACCGGAGAAAGAGTTGTGGAAGGGGGCCGGAGTAGGACTGCAACAAGGAATGTTCCACATACCCCATAAAGAGACAGGCATAGCTGGGGCCCATGCGGGTACCCATAGCCACACCTTTTATTTGGAGGAAGTGAGAGGAGTTGAAGGAGAAATTGTTCAGCGTGAGAACAAGTTCAGCCAGACGGAGGAGAGTAGTGGTGGATGGGGATTGTTCGGGCCTCTGTTCGAGGAAGAAGCTAAGGGCCCTCAGACCATCCTGGTGGGGGATGGAGGTGTAGAGGGATTGGACGTCCATGGTGAAGAGGAAGCGGTAGGGGCCAGGGAACTGGAAATTGTTGATGTGACGTAAGGTGTCAGAGGAATCACGGATGTAGGTGGGAAGGGACTGGACAAGGGGAGAGAGAAGGGAGTCAAGATAACGAGAAATGAGTTCTGTGGGGCAGGAGCAAGCTGAGACGATCGGTCTACCGGGGCAGTTCTGTTTGTGGATTTTGGGTAGGAGATAGAAGCGGGCCGTCCGAGGTTGGGCAACTATCAGGTTGGAAGCTGTGGGAGGGAGATCCCCAGAGGAGATGAGGTCAGTGACAGTCCTGGAAACAGTGGCTTGATGTTCAGTGGTGGGGTCATGGTCCAGGGAGAGGTAGGAGGAAGTGTCTGCGAGTTGACGCTCAGCCTCCGCGTGGTAGAGGTCAGTGCGCCAGACAACAACAGCACCACCCTTGTCAGCAGGTTTGATGACAATGTCAGGGTTGGACCTGAGAGAATGGAGTGCAGTAAGTTCAGAGAGAGACAGGTTAGAATGGGTGAGAGGAGCAGAGAAATTGAGACGACTAATGTCGCGCCGACAGTTCTCAATGAAAAGATCGAGAGAAGGTAAGAATCCAGAGGGAGGGGTCCAGGTGGAGGGAGAATATTGAAGATGGGTAAAAGGATCCGTTGAACTGGGAGAGGACTCCTGCCCAAAGAAGTGAGCCCGGAGACGAAGACGGCGGAAGAAGAGTTCAGTATCATGCCGAGCCCGAAATTCATTGAGGTGAGGGCGTAAGGGTATGAAACTAAGTCCTTTGCTGAGCACTGAACGTTCAGCATCGGAGAGGGGAAGGTCAGGGGGTATAGTGAATACACGGCTGGGGCTGGGATTGGAAGATGGGGTGGGGACGGAGGGACAGGCAGGGGTGGAGGGTCCTAGATGGGTGTTGGTGTCGATGAGTTGTTGGAGCTTGCGTTCCTTAGCACTTGAGAGAAACAGAAAAAGTTTCTTGTTGAGGCGTCGGATGAGCCGAAGAATAAAATGAAACTGGGGGCACGCGCAGCTTTGAAAAAGGGTACGGCGGTGCTGCTGGAGGGAGAGGTCGAGTGTGTTCATATGGCGGCGCATGGCACTGAGAGTGGATATCCACTCTCAGTGCCATGCGCCGCCATATGAACACACTCGACCTCTCCCTCCAGCAGCACCGCCGTACCCTTTTTCAAAGCTGCGCGTGCCCCCAGTTTCATTTTATTCTTCGGCTCATCCGACGCCTCAACAAGAAACTTTTTCTGTTTCTCTCAAGTGCTAAGGAACGCAAGCTCCAACAACTCATCGACACCAACACCCATCTAGGACCCTCCACCCCTGCCTGTCCCTCCGTCCCCACCCCATCTTCCAATCCCAGCCCCAGCCGTGTATTCACTATACCCCCTGACCTTCCCCTCTCCGATGCTGAACGTTCAGTGCTCAGCAAAGGACTTAGTTTCATACCCTTACGCCCTCACCTCAATGAATTTCGGGCTCGGCATGATACTGAACTCTTCTTCCGCCGTCTTCGTCTCCGGGCTCACTTCTTTGGGCAGGAGTCCTCTCCCAGTTCAACGGATCCTTTTACCCATCTTCAATATTCTCCCTCCACCTGGACCCCTCCCTCTGGATTCTTACCTTCTCTCGATCTTTTCATTGAGAACTGTCGGCGCGACATTAGTCGTCTCAATTTCTCTGCTCCTCTCACCCATTCTAACCTGTCTCTCTCTGAACTTACTGCACTCCATTCTCTCAGGTCCAACCCTGACATTGTCATCAAACCTGCTGACAAGGGTGGTGCTGTTGTTGTCTGGCGCACTGACCTCTACCACGCGGAGGCTGAGCGTCAACTCGCAGACACTTCCTCCTACCTCTCCCTGGACCATGACCCCACCACTGAACATCAAGCCACTGTTTCCAGGACTGTCACTGACCTCATCTCCTCTGGGGATCTCCCTCCCACAGCTTCCAACCTGATAGTTGCCCAACCTCGGACGGCCCGCTTCTATCTCCTACCCAAAATCCACAAACAGAACTGCCCCGGTAGACCGATCGTCTCAGCTTGCTCCTGCCCCACAGAACTCATTTCTCGTTATCTTGACTCCCTTCTCTCTCCCCTTGTCCAGTCCCTTCCCACCTACATCCGTGATTCCTCTGACACCTTACGTCACATCAACAATTTCCAGTTCCCTGGCCCCTACCGCTTCCTCTTCACCATGGACGTCCAATCCCTCTACACCTCCATCCCCCACCAGGATGGTCTGAGGGCCCTTAGCTTCTTCCTCGAACAGAGGCCCGAACAATCCCCATCCACCACTACTCTCCTCCGTCTGGCTGAACTTGTTCTCACGCTGAACAATTTCTCCTTCAACTCCTCTCACTTCCTCCAAATAAAAGGTGTGGCTATGGGTACCCGCATGGGCCCCAGCTATGCCTGTCTCTTTATGGGGTATGTGGAACATTCCTTGTTGCAGTCCTACTCCGGCCCCCTTCCACAACTCTTTCTCCGGTACATCGATGATTACTTTGGTGCTGCTTCATGCTCTCGTCAGGACTTGGAAAAATTTATTAATTTTGCTTCCAATCTCCACCCCTCCATCATTTTCACGTGGTCCATCTCTGACACTTCCCTTCCCTTCCTTGACCTCTCTGTCTCAATCTCTGGTGATAGACTGTCCACCAATATCCATTACAAACCCACCGACACCCACAGCTATCTCGACTACAGCTCCTCACACCCCACTTCCTGTAAGGACTCCATCCCATTCTCTCAGTTCCTTCGCCTCCGTCGCATCTGTTCCGATGATGCTACATTCAAAAACAGTTCCTCTGACATGTCCTCCTTCTTCCTTAACCGAGGTTTTCCACCCACGGTCGTTGACAGGGCCCTCAACCGTGTCCGGCCCATCTCCCGCGCATCCGCCCTCACTCCTTCTCCTCCCTCCCAGAAACATGATAGGGTCCCCCTTGTCCTCACTTATCACCCCACCAGCCTCCGCATTCAAAGGATCATCCTCCGCCATTTCCGCCAACTCCAGCATGATGCCACTACCAAACACATCTTCCCTTCACCCCCCTTATCGGCATTCCGTAGGGATCGCTCCCTCCGGGACACCCTGGTCCACTCCTCCATCACCCCCTACTCCTCAACCCCCTCCTATGGCACAACCCCTTGCCCACGCAAAAGATGCAACACCTGCCCCTTCACTTCCTCTCTCCTCACCGTCCAAGGACCCAAACACTCCTTTCAAGTGAAGCAGCATTTCACTTGCATTTCCCCCAACTTAGTCTACTGCATTCGTTGCTCCCAATGTGGTCTCCTCTACATTGGAGAGACCAAACGTAAACTGGGCGACCGCTTTGCAGAACACCTGCGGTCTGTCCGCAAGAATGACCCAAACCTCCCTGTCGCTTGCCATTTTAACACTCCACCCTGCTCTCTTGCCCACATGTCTGTCCTTGGCTTGCTGCATTGTTCCAGTGAAGCCCAACGCAAACTGGAGGAACAACACCTCATCTTCCGACTAGGGACTTTACAGCCTTCCGGACTGAATATTGAATTCAACAACTTTAGGTCGTGAGTCCCCTCCCCCATCCCCACCCCCTTTCTGTTTCCCCCTTCTTTTTTTTCCCAATAAATTATAAAGATTTTCCTTTTCCCACCTATTTCCATTATATAAAATAAAAAAAAAACCCACTAGAGCTATACCTTGAGTGCCCTACCATCCATTCTTAATTAGCACATTCGTTTAGATAATATCACCAACTTTAACTTTAACACCTATGTGTTCTATTGTACTATTGTTGTTGACATCTTTTGATGATCTGCTTCTATCACTGCTTGTTTGTCGCTACAACCACACCAACCCCCTCCACCTCTCTGTCTCTCTATCTCTCCGCCCCCCACACACACACCTTAAACCAGCTTATATTTCAGCTCTTTCCTGGACTCGAACTCAAGTTCTGTCGAAGGGTCATGAGGACTCGAAACGTCAACTCTTTTCTTCTCCGCCGATGCTGCCAGACCTGCTGAGTTTTTCCAGGTAATTCTGTTTTTGTTTTGAAAGTTTTTATGTTATGAGGGAGATACAATTTCAAAGACTTATGCAACAGTAGAATTTACATATTAAGAGGAGGAAACATATATAAAGGAGAATGAGGCTATTTTGTCAGGAGAAGGAATTGTGAGCT
Source organism: Carcharodon carcharias (assembly GCF_017639515.1). Taxonomy (NCBI): domain Eukaryota; kingdom Metazoa; phylum Chordata; class Chondrichthyes; order Lamniformes; family Lamnidae; genus Carcharodon; species Carcharodon carcharias. Next base: position 75,703,692 of record NC_054469.1, on the reverse strand, counting down.
CTAACAGAAGTGTGTGAAAGGGCCTTAATGAAGCCTCCAGTATTTTGTGCATAAGCTTGCTGCCCAAAACCAGAGCTAGAGGCAAGTTATTTGGAATTCCACTGTCCAGAGTATTGTGTTAGTTTACTGGATCTGTTTAAAATCTAAAAATTTATTTTTGGACTGTTGCCTTAATGGGGGTGTAATTGACAGCCAGCTTTATTAGGGATTTTACGAGTTATTATAGTAGTAATTTTTAGCCCTATGTATGTGCTTAAAATCTTTTCTTTTGTTAATAAATATTTTAATTTCATTTTTTAAAAATCTCAAAGTCTTGGTGGACTTATTTCTTCTGAATTCAGTGCAAACATCTCGAAATAAATTGCAAAACCGTTGTGATAGTGCAGTCAAGCTTCCCTTGTGGATTTGATCAGCCTGGCACACATCATCTGCCACATCATAACAATTGTAGCTGAGCTAAGTTTATTGATAACACATTTTCCTAACATTTCCTGCAGTAACTGAATTCTATCAAGACCGGCTCCAACATGTGCTATCTGGCCTTCAATCCCTAAGTCAGGTGACCCCATATCTAATACAGAGTGTCATATAGTATCTAATACTGGAGTCCATTACCACAATCAACTATTATCATGACGCTTGGTATCCCATCCTTAAACATTCACTCCCTCCACCACCGATGCACAGTGGCAGCAGCATGTACCATTTTCAAGATGCACGGCAGCAGCTCATAAAGGCCCCTTAAACAGCATTTTCCAAACCCATGGTCTCTACCACCAAGATAGACAAGGGCAGCAGATTCTTAGAGACATCACCATCTGGAAGTTCCTCTTCTAGTCACACACCATCCTGACTTGGAACTATATCACCATTCCTTCAGTCACTGGGTCAAAATCCTGGAACTATCTTCCTAACAGCACTGTAAGTGTACCTACACCACATGGACTGTAGCAACTCAAGAAGGCAATTCACCACCAGCTTCTCAAGGGCAATTAGGGATGGGCAATAAATGCTGGCCTAGCGATGCCCAAATCCCTTTATTTAAAAAAAATCTTTAAATAGTTCATTTTTAGTGCTAGAAGGTTGATTGGCAGTTATTAGCATTTCTTATGCATTAAAAGAATGCTTAAGTTTACAATTACTCACCCTACATATCCGAGGTGAGTTTGGTTTGTATCTAGCATGCAAATACAGCAACATCACAATATTCAATGCATGACAATGGTGATGCAGGCAGTAAAATGCCATTTTTGCAAAACCAACAGTAAAGCAGTGCAACTTGGACAGCAACTTTAGGATATTCACATAGCTACCACCATCCCACCCCTGCATGAAGCTGCTGTACCATTTATACAAAATTAACGCAAGTACAATTAGCCTTTCTGATATTTTGCCAGCGAGATCTGGCCCAATCATTATATTGTATGGATCCATGCCTAGTGTGTACATGTCAAAGCCTGGAAAATTATGAGATTATTTTGGAGAATCATGTTGTCAAGAAATGGCTTTGATTTGAACACATGCAAACTGAGTGCCAGTTAATCATGCTTTAAAAGCTACAGAAAGTCACTTTTTTTTTTCAATTTCATGTATCTTATTCACACTCAGTAAGGTCAGTTCTGTGAGAAAAAACACTTTTATTTCATTTTGTTTTTGAGATAATAGGAAGGAATTTTTCATTGAATTGAATGGAATCAGAAGCAATTTCCATTAATCCTCTTGTGCTCATTGTTTTGGCTCTGATTTTGCAGTAAGGCTGATGACGAAACTATCAGCGATCTCTGTCATTACTCCTCTGAAACTGACAGCAACATCTGGAGTCTGCACATGCACAGTTAAACACAGAAATTCTGAATCACTGTCAATGATCCTAAGCATCTACAGAGGATGTGTTATTGAAGTCCTCACAGACTGTAACCAATTAGAAATCAGTGAACTGTCGGGAACTTGTCTTTTCACGCTATTAGTTTCAATGCAAAACCCCTGATAAAGTTACACCTTATTGAATGAGGTGTAACTGGGTTTTTAATAACAACAATAATTTATGTTTGCATTGTGCCTTTAACATAATAACACATCCGAAGATGCCTCACAGGAGCATTATAAAAGTATGATACCAAGTCACATAAGGAGATATTAGGTCAAATGACCACAAAAGCTTGGTCAAAGAGGTAGGTTTTAAGGAGTATCTTAAAGGAGGAAAGTGAGGTAAAGAGGTGTTGGAAGTGTATTCTAGAGCTTGAGGCCTAGGCAACTGAGGGCACAGCCACCAATTGTAGAGCAATTAAAATTGGGGATGCACAAGAGGCCAGAATTAGAAGCAATCAACACTGTAATAAGTTCATGATTACTACTGAAATAAGTCTTTGGCCCTGGGGAATTATTTTTTTATTTGTGGAATATCAGATTTCTTCATTATGATTAAAAATATTTTTAAAATATGTGGATTAAAAAAAATTGTTTACACTGTTTCATCTTCTACCTTAATCTCGTGTGTACATTCCAATCATTTATTTCATTCTATGTAAAATTTAATTGAAAATAAGGATAATTACTGCATTTACATCTCAGTTTGATGCCTGTGAGAATACTTCAATGTGATTGAATGGTTATCCTGCTTGATAACATCGTTGTTGCTAGATGTCTGTAGGTCCTTTTGACATGGCACCAGATTCTAATTAAAATTGGGAAAGGGGGGATCCATACCATAGAGATAGTTAGATCCTTTTGGGTAGCATTCTCAAGGTCAGCAGTGAGTGAGAGGTCTTTTGCATGAACTGTTGCAATCCATGCAGTGTAGGTACACCCACAATGCTGTTAAGGAGAAGTTATGACCCAACGATAGTGAAGGGACAGTACATTTCCAATTCAAGGTGATGTGTTACTTGGAATGGAATTTGGAAGTGATGATGTCCCATACACCTGAAACTCCTTTCCTTCTAATTGATGGAGATTGCTAAAATGATACTGCCTGCACATCACAAGAATGGAATCAAGGTCTCCAATGAGTATGGGGTACACTGAGGCCAATTTGCTCATTTGGTGCAAGTCATTCCTAAAGGAAATGTGAGCTTGGCCTAAATAGCTAAGTGGCTATGGTACTGGGTTTGTAACCCCAAGATCAAGAGTTCAAATCTCACAATGGCTAAAAGAAATGTGCAATTTTCCTTGCTTAGCTTAAGTGCACAATTTGCCACAGCTCCAGGAAAATTACATGTTGTAATTTAATGAGATGGAGGCAATAAAAGGAGTATGTCACAGGGGAGGGGGCTGGCAAAAAGTCTGTGTGGCTTTAGATAGAATCAGAAGGTATCACAACCATTAACAATCTTTTCAAAGGCTGGAGGGGCAAGAAATTAAGTATTAAGAAGAGAAAAATGAAAGGAAAGGGAACTCTGTATGCAATTTCAAGGCAGCAGCTGAACAGTTCTTTGCAGGAGGAAGAACAAGTCTATATCTGGCTCTATTGAGCCAGACCCTGTGAAAACATTTCCCAATTGAGTGCAGCAACATTCACAAATATGACTCATAACATCTTGGCAGGTGCAGCCATTTAGCCTTTCTTGGCTGATGATTACACTGACCTGCCTTATTTCCTACAGTATCATCTAAAGCATTGATATGCTGTAATTCAGGAGCTTCTGAAGAACAATCCCATGTAACAACTAGTCAGGCCTTCTCATTTATCCCTACCACTGCTCCTGTTGTCACAACTTATGTTGAGCATTTGTCATGAAAAGCAGAGTACAGCTACAAATTACTCATGAGTATATCAAACTTTTTAAGGAAGAGCTGTGTTTTTTTAAAGAAATACAAGCACAGACACTGAGCAAAAGGTGGCTGATAATGTAAAGTAATCACTTTCTGGAAAATACCTATGCAGATAATAGTTGACTGATTGGTCCTGAGAGAACATGGAAAAGTGTCATGGCCTTCTGCAAGCAGAAACACTTGAAAGAGAGATAGGAAATATGCAAAAGACTGAACTTTAATCTCCTGTGGTTGCAGAGACAAAAGACTGATTTGCACACCTCAACAGTCACCTAAAATCCATTTCCTGTTGATTTATATCTTAGAATGTGTAAATAGTTCTGATATAAATGCAAGATGACTATTTCCCCTCCTGGAATACACAGTGAAAAAATGGGAAAAAAGCTAGCTGCAGACCAGTGTCCTGGTGTGCTGTGTGAGTGTGTCAACAAGAAGTAAAAGCAGTCACCCCTTCAGTTTGCAGGTGAAGTCTCTCTCTATATATCTCTCTCTCTATTGCTAGAGACAAGGCTCAGCAGAAGCCACAAAAATAAAATAGGACAGTTTTTTCAGCTACCCTGCAGAACTAAGTGTCTCAAATTAACTGGAAATCTGCCAAGGTCAGCTCTATCGGAATCGCCCAACTTAACAGCCACAACGCACCACCATCTATGACACAAGGACAAGCAAAGGACTGATTTGTATATTTTTTAACTTTTGTTTGGACTCAACTTCTCATTTTTGATCCATGTGTCTGTGTTGCATTTTTATTATTTTTCTCGGGTTTTAGTAACCAATAACTTACTCTTTCATTGACTCAAGAAAACCTGGTTAAATTGGCTCCTTATAAAAAGTAAATACATCTGGACCGGGAAAAGGTATCCATGGGGAAAGGGTATTTTTAAACTAACCTTGTTCTAATCAAACGAGGGGATTGAACAAAGTGGGGAGGCAGCTCATTCCTCCTCACCCAGGTTCATAACAAATTGAGGTCCAGTCCCGATCGTAACAAATTGGGGACCTCATCTGGGGACCAGTCGTGACACATTGGATGCTCTGCCTACAACTAATCACCTGCCAACTTCTGCAGCAGTGGATGGGCACGTACTGATGGATGGATGCAGATCCCTTCTCATGGCACACTTGGAACCTTTACAATGGCCTTCCTCTTCCCAGCCATTCACACTGGGTATTCTCAACGGGAAATCAATTGAATGCTGCAATGTTTCTATGGAAAAAGTAAATAAGTAAAACAATCAAAAGCTCACGTAAACCTACGTACCATTAAACCGACACAGGCAAAGCAAAACATTTGTGAAAAAGAAATTTGTCTGTGGTTCTATAAATTTATTTACCTGCACTACTCATATCAGCAGGTAAGTCAGGATGCTCAAACTGCGATGATTGTTAGTGCCAAAAGCCTTCAGAAGATGCAAAACAGGAGAAAGGTGTGGGGAAACCTGAGAACAATGCTCCTACATCATTTAAATGATATCATTAAATTTCTTGTTCATTGAAGTGAGAGTTTCAACTGCCTGCCCTTCTCCTCACCCCATTCCAACCAGAAATGCACATCACATAATAGTGGTCATGCAAAGCATGACAATTTTACAATTCTTTCACACCAGCAAAAACACACACAAATTGCTGGTGGGCCAACTTTGAAGTGAACTATTGCTGCACTTGAATTTACATATGTTTGCCCATAAAGCAAGTTTGCAACCAAATGTAGGCACACAATTCATATTCATTGACTCACACAAAAGATTGGTATACTTGCAAATCAATGTCAATCCCCTTCCAATTTATTTCCCAGTTCCAAAGTTTGGAGACAGTGGCATTGTGGTATTGTCACTGGATTAGTATTCCAGAGACCCAGAATAATGGTCTGGGTACCTGGGCTCTAATCCCACCATGGCAAATAGTGAAATTTGAATTCAATAAAAATCTGGAATTACAAAGATGATAACCACAAAGACATTGGTGATTGGTTGTAAAAAACCCATCTGGTTCACTAATGTCCTTTAGGACATTACCTGTGTTCATTACCTTGTCTGGCCTACATATGATTCCAAACCCTCTGAGCAAGGGCATTTAGGGATGGGCAATAAATGCAGGCCTATGAATGAAAAAAAAAGCTTAGGCTAGAACCATCCTTTGCTTACTTGCTATGACCATTCTAATATATGTTCCTCTGTTTCCATAAGAAGATATGAAGAAAGCTAGAAAGAACAGGATAAGATAAACTCAAATGAAGAGGAAAATACTGTGATCTAAAGATCAGGGTCAGGTTTCTAGTTATTCAAAGAGGCAGACAAAACCCATTGTTTTATGAATTTTGCTTCCAAGAAGCTTTGCTTTATTTATGTCAGTAAATGTTTACTAGTTAAATACTTAATGACTTCAATTTCTAAACCACTTTGATTTTGTTGAAATCAATAATATCCATTCAAATATAGAGCTTCTGCAAAAAATTGACTGAATTTATGAGACATTAAAATAGAAAGGTTGCTTAATTTAATTGAAAGCAATTGCTTGTTTTTGTGCTACTCACACTCCAGATGTCATCAGGTTGTCACAATACTGCACATCAATGAATGCCCATTTCCTTATCCAGTCTCCCTCCATTATTGTTAGTTCTTCCTTGTTATTTATCTATGTCTGTAATGTGTGTTGACCAAGAGACTAGGGCCACAAAAATTGACTCTGCAGCACCCAGGTTTTCAGCACTATGTGTGCCATTGTGGGTCCAGCTCACCGAGATGCAGCCATGTCTCAGTTATAATATGTCTCATCCCAATCTCTTTGCAACCTCTGGTCACTCCCTCTGCACTAAGCTAACCCTTTCACATTGCAACATACAAGCCTCAAAAGGGAAAGAGGTATGGAGTAGCTGCCTTGCTGAATGAAGTGATTGAGCCATTTGTGGCACTGGATCCAGGTTCTCTGGGTGGCCTTGCAGCTGCTGACTTCCTCTTTGATCTCTGTCCAGTCTTGCTTGGTCATTTGGCCTTCTCTCCTCCTCATATCCATGGAAAAGAGGACCTCCCACCTTCCCCTTGCAGCCTTGAAAAGAGCCTTCAGAGAGGCTCAGCTATCAGGGTAGCACTGCTGAACGATGGGTGCCTTCCTTCTGCCATCGTGGTTGCAGACTTCCTTTTAATTCCTCTAAAGGTTTCCAGGCAGTAGTCACAAGTAAATACAGTGCTGGCAACCCTTTAATTATGTTGACAGTTGCTACAGTGTTATCTGAGCCACCTCTGCTGCTTCACTTCCTGTCTCTGAACTCTAACTGGATGGCCCCCATGCCTCCCCATTGCTAATTGGCCAGCTGCCAGAAGATTGTCTGTGGTCAGTCATCCCTGGCCCAAAGGAAGCACCCAACATCAGGAACTGTGGCCAGCCCAGTGTATCAAGCATCACAGCTTTATTAAGGAGGAACTCATTGAAATCGACTGCACAACTGCACCTCAGAGCACTGTGAGGACGGTATCACCAGTGACTGGGAAGGTGACTGTCGCTGTGAACTTTTATGCATTGGGGCACTTCTAGACTGGAACAGGCAATATTTGCAATATTTCCCAGTTTGCCATCTACTGGTGCATGAGGGAAGTCAATGAGGCTCCCTATTCCAAGTGAGCGGATTATATTTCATTCTCTCTTGTCAGAGAAGAAGCAGGCAGAGCAATTACACAGCTTCAGGAGAATTGATGCTTCCCATGTACAACGTATCATTGTTTGCACACAAGCTGCTTTGTGGGTGCCGCATGTCAACTCTGAGGTGTGCCACAATTGTAAGGTTTTCCATTCCCCAATACCAGCTGCTGTGTGACAAAATGCAACATTTCATGCAAGTCAATGTCCAGTATCTTGGCAATAGTCATGATGCCTCCATTCTGTGCCAACCTCATTTGAGCCACCACAACACACCAGAGGGCGGTGACTGCGTGACAAGGGTTATCCACTGATCGCCTGGCTTACGACTCCAATATACAACCCATGTACACGTGGGTAGCATGCAAATAACAAAAGTCGGGTTGCCACAAGAAATGTGACCATTGTATTGGTTAACAACGCTTCTGCAGCCTAAACCATTCTGGAGGAGCCCTGCAGGACTCGGCAAAAAGCATTTCGAGATTTGTAGCAATGGCTACGTGCTGTACAACCTCATCATCATGCGGGCACAGCCTTTGCCACCAGCTATATGCAGCCAGCTAAGGATGGAGGAGAAAGGAGAAAAAGAAAAGGAGGAAGCGAGGAGACAATGGGTAGGACTGTTCATGCTCATTTGGGTGGGTCAGCATCTTGGTGGACGTAAGCGGACAATATGGCAGGAAAGCCAAAAATTGGTTTCACGGCATCGTGAAACCAGTTTGCAATTGTCTGCACCACCCTTCAATCATGGGCCATCTTCCCCACCACTGGGTATTGGGGACTTTATTTTAATACATCTGTATATCATCGTAGGCGCTGCTTGCTAGAATCATTCCCCACATCAAACTTACCGTCCACATCAGTGGGAAAACATGCCAGTGCAGAAGACATCTTGAGAAGTGTGACGTGCAAAGTCAGGAATTACCATCAGGGCCTTGCTCACATCACGGACATCAGATGAATAGGAGATGCTGGAGCCCGACAGCAACCAGACTCTGAAGGAACATACGCATCACTTGTTGGCTGGATTCTGATAGACATGGCTCCGCCACAAAGCAGCTCATGGAAGGTGGAAGGTCACTGTTGAGGGCTTGCTTTGGGGCATCAGTATCTTGGCCATGGCCTGGTATGGATGATCATTGAGGAGGTGGAGAGGAAGATCCAGCTGTGAGTGGGAGAGCAAGGTCTACTGGGGGGTTGGAAGAGGAAGGCCGAGGTTTGACTAGGAAAGGAAGGTGTCCATGGGGGTGAAATTGGGAGGGGGAAATTATGGTGTCAGGGGTGAGTGAGGTTGGGAGGGGGGAATGATGGTGTTCAGGGAGGGAGTACGGTGGGGGAGGAGGGTGTAATTGGGAGAATAGGGCAACTGGGGATGTATGTGTAAGTGAGAGGAAGGTGTAAGGGAAGGAGTTCGGAGGTGGGGGGAAAGGAGTTCAGGTGGAGGAAAGAATTCAGAAGGGGTCCCAGAGGAGGGAGCTCAGAAGGAGTCCCAGAGGAGGAAGGAGTGAGGGGAATTGGAATGTCCAGGTGAACATGCAAGGGACAGGTGTGTGGAGTGGATGACTGCCTCCTGGGGAGCAAAATGAGGGTGGATGTGGTAGGTAGGAATGGTGAGAATGAGAGAGGGCAGAGTGAGCAGTAGGGTGCAAGAATTAGTGTGCAACGGTAGCAGTAGAAGGGACGGTGAGGAGGTGGGGACTCAGAAGTAGACACAGACCCTTGGGTTGGGAAGGAGGAGATCAGGGATGTCAATGTGGATAGCGGTGGGATTCTCAGGAAGGTAAAGATGTGCACATTCACCTGGACATTCCGGAAAGGAGAGGGTTCTGGTTGGTAGGTGACGTTGGGGAAGTGGAAGGTGATGCCAGTGGGGTCAACAGTGATGGGGGAAAGGACATGGGTGACTGGGGGAGGGGAAAGGATGGGGAAGCTAAAGACATATTTCACCAGTACCATCTTGCAAAATCAAAAGTGGGCGGAGCCTTGTGTTGGACGGGCACAGGTGCTGCATGGGAGTGTGATCAGTGGGTGAGTGGAGAGGCGGGTCAGCTCAGATGGACAACTGAAAGAGAACCCCAGCAGGCAGCACTCAAAATCTTGGGACAGTAAGATAAGTGTGATGGAGGAAGGAATTTAGGTGCGTGGGAGAGTGCTTGCACAGGCTGCAAAAGGCTCTACCACACATACACTTTGCCCTCCAGAGTCACTCGTGGGCCAGCTGTGTGCAACTGAACTGCTAACGGGGTGGGGGTTGGATGCAGTGGGAGGACGCGTGAAGCCTGTAAATAAAGCTGAAAGACATCATTACACATTATTCAGTGAAAGTGAATATATTTTCAAATTATAAAGTGACAAAATGTGTTCACCCACCTAACCACATTTGATCAGAAATTATTAGCTTCTCTAGACCTACCACTGCTTCTAGGTGCTGTCCTGACATCCACAGCAGCAGTGGAGTCAGCCTGTGCAATGGTTGGTCCTGTAGCCTCTGATGACTTCCGCGTGGATCTTCTGGAGAGCTGAGGCCTTGAGAGCCCCGGCTTGCCTTGGCTGTCCTTCTATGGGCTAGCTGCTCCCTCTGTGGTGACAGAGGATGAAGTTGGAGGGGGTGTCACAGGCAAAGGGGACTTGGATGGAGAGGGCAGCCTCTGAGCTGTCTGAGTGGATGACCCAGGGGTGTCCAGCTGTCGCTCCTCCTTCCTTCAGGTGCCCGAGGGCCGCGGCCTGATTCCTTGAGGGGAAGGCGCGTCTGGAGGGATGTTGAAGTGCCCCGTTTCCCTCTCATGTTGCCACTGCAGGAATTCGCCCATGGCTACTACAATGGAGTGCACGATTCTCCATCTTCTGCTGGACCAGGGTCTCCATGGTGTCCGCCATCCTTCCCATGGGGACCTCCATACGTGCACAAATAGGCACCACTTCATCAGAGAGCCGGCGGACGCACTCCTCCAACTCCCGTGCCACTCTGTTGATGGCTTCCAACAGCTCCATGTGATGTTCCCCTGACTTCTGCTGACTCTACACAATGAGTTAGAAGGCCAAATCCAGAGGCTGGTCATCTGACTCAGACTTCACTGATGCCTCTTCCCCAGCAGTGCTCCTAGTGCTAGGGAGATCGGCTGAACCTGCCTCCTCCTGCTGCAGACATGTGTTCATGCAGTGACCACCAGGTTGTGAATTCAAGCCCGCACTAAATCTAGGTCCCACCGAGGTGTGTATCTCTGCGCTGGCGGAGGGTGTGGGCAAGTGCTGTGACAGGTCACAGGCTGCTTATTTCCAGCTCTTCAATGGAGGAGGTGCCCTCATGGCTGGAGGTGAGGACCTGAATGGAGCTGAGGGTTTCGGTCACTTGGCAGAGCTCCCTGTGAACCAAAGTAAAGATGATTAGTGTATGGCAGCAGAGTCAAAAGCAGAAGAGAGAGGGGTGATGTGGTGCAGGATCCTCATGTGGGTGTTTGCCGCCAACCTCACCATCACTGCAGTCACAGTCCACGTCCTCACCAATCAGCACAATGGCACGCACTTCAAATTGAGTGAGGGGCCTAATGTGGGCCACTCCTTTGCTGGCCTGGGACCTCAGTCTGCTGTCGTGAGCTAATTTCTCCTGCATGAAAACAGATGGAGAGAGTAGGAGAGAGCAGGACGCATCGCACTGCACGGAATGTTTGTGTGGTGAGCAGATGAGGACGTGAGCTCCAGAGGGTATGAGCCTGCTGAAGATGTGAAGGTGTGTGTGAGAGTTAGTGGTGGTGACCTTGAGGTGTGAGATCCCTGTGGATGTGTGATGGGTTTGTGACTATGTGAGTTGAGAGTGTTGAAAAGAGTGAATTACCCTGCCAGAGCAAATGACAACATTCATCCTGTTCCTGCACTGGGTAGCTGAGCTCTTTTGCAGGGTGTTGGCGCTGACCACAGTGCCACCACCTCCCATGTTGGATTGGTGACCTTGCTTGCTGGTCTTCTTGCTGATAGAGGACATTGCGGCAGGCCTCCACTGGTCTATTAGGAGCTTGAGGGAGGCTTCGCTAAATTTTGGGGCAGCATGTTTCCTCCCTTTGGCAGCCATCAGTTCGCAGCAGCTTTCCTCTCCCTTGAAGAGTGCTAGCTCTGTGCAGGGGTGGCCTTTAAATATTGTGCCGGTTCACTGAAAGCCTGGGGTGATGACTGGATGGGCGATTGACAGGATGCACTGCCAGAGGCCCGGCCTATTTCCCAGGAATGCATGATTAATGAGGCAAGATTGGGATGTTTCAGCACAAAAAGACGCCATTGCTCCCAGCAAGTAAAACATCTTTTTTCCTGCCTGCTATCGTCCTTAGAGCAAATCTCGGATGATTCTGCCCAATCAAGGGTTAGTGTTATCATTCTAAATAGTATTTTCAACAGTTTTCTTATTGAAACAGATGAGTTACCATCAGCATGTCTCTTATGATCTGAAAGCCATGCTTGCTGCTTCCTTCTACACTCTGATAGCACAACTCAGCTCTAACATATAACCCAGATCATGTTAAATTATTGCCTGAAAAGCATTTGAGATTTTCGTTATATATCCTTTCAATCTGGAAAACAGCAAATATCACAATGCTAGACCGCTTTGTGGAGGCTAATCTATCAATACCATTCATTTCAAATTTAAATAAGTGATTCTCAGAAGCAAACAATAGAGGCAATCTAATAAACAGCATAATAATGGGGGAAATTTTAATGTTCAGCACTCTCTGTAGAGAACTTTGCATGCTGGGAGCATGTACCAAATATGAGCAATTCACTACCAACAACTTCCATCCACTTGTTCTAATGAATGTATTGTCATGGGCAGTTTATGCCATTTCCCAATATATTGAGAGAAAACTTGGTTTATAACTTCCTACTTTTTCTTCACCATGATTACTCAAGCTGATAACTCATGTACTGCAATCTGTGAAGGATGACATCTCTAGGCCTGGCTTTGTTAAACAAACCAAAAACTGCTGAAAACATCACAGGTTTCTGCTATACTGTTTTAACAATAGTAGGCTCAACATCTGTCATAAAATTATAACAATTTATTGCATAATTTAAAAATTACCCCCACTCCATTTTTTAAAATAATTTCCCAATTAGCTAAAATAAATTGGTTACTTTGTTCAATTAATTCTGTTGTCCTTAAATTGTCTGAGTGGTAAGCACATTCTTCCATTATCCTTTATTCGGTATGGATATTGTAATGTCTCTATGACACAAATTAGATGTCAATCTAAATGTAAAGAGGGAACCCTAAGACTAACTCCACTCATTTACAATTCTTTAATCATTTATCAAAATGCAAAGTGATATGTGCAAAATCTGTCTATTAGACATAATTTAGAATTAAACCATGTTAGTTTCAGATTTGAACAATTATCTGCATTAAAATGTTCAGAAGGATTCCAAAAAATAGATGATGAGAATTTATTTTCTTCCACAAATGTTATGTGTGACTTAATTATTAATCAATTTCTGCACATATGGATTTGGAATTTAATACAGGGTATCAAATAATAACACGTTGAGCCTGATTCTACTTTTGTGACAGGCAGTCATGAGTATTATAAGTAATCCTGTGAGATACGGTACAAAAACTATTTACTAATGTAATGCAGCACTGAGCACACTGGTTGAATTTGATATTCTTAATGAATATTGAAACCTTCTGAGGAAAGAAGGTGAAGATTAGAAGAAATTAAACATAACATTTGCTGCATCGTATTCAACTTCATACTGTTATTATCATTATTAGAAATTCTCTGACTTCTCTCTGGGCAGAATATTGCCATCGGCGTGCAGGGGCGGGCCCGACACGTCGATGCATAAAATGACGTGAAATGATGTCGGGCGTGCATCCCGACGTCATCACGCGTCATTTCTATATTGCGTTCGGGGGCACCCGCCAGAGGCGGCTGTTATGGTCTATTAAGGCCATTAAGGAAGTAAATTACCTGATTAACAACGCTGCCCGCCCAACCTTAAGGTCAGCAGTCGGTCGAAGAGCCCAAGTGGTCTTCGGGTTTGCCAGGAAACCTCATCCACAGGCAGGATAAGGTTTCCTGATGGTTTTATAAAATTAATAAATAAGTTTGGTAAACTTCACAAACATGTCCCAGCTCATGTGACACTGTCACGTGAGGGTATATGTTTAATTAATTTTTTACGTTATTTTTAAAAAACTTTTATTATCTACTTAATCTTCCTGAGGCAGCTCCACGCGAAAGGCCACAGGCCCCGACTCTCCCTCCTCCCATCCCCTGCACGGGTAGCACTGAGCACTACCGGCCGCACGTTACACTGGGCGGGCCTTAATTGACCCACCTGCGTAAAATGGCAGCATGCAGCCAATCACGGGCAGCGATCAGCTCCGCGCTGCCCACACCTGCTCCCGCCCGGCTCGTCCGTCATAGGTAAGATTCTACCCACAGTATTTCTATCTATTCACACATATATATTTACACTCATTGCTGCATATAATTCAATAGTGCAATGATATGTTCTTAAATAATCTGTTTGTAATGGAACTTCATCCTATTATCCACTATCCTGATTACTAGAAATTCTGTTGGTCAAAGCCCTCAGGCACAACCTTACCTCATTGTATGGTTTCCTTATTGCTTATATTTTCACTTTTTTGTGGTGAATAAAATGACTATTTTTCTTATTTGCATTGCCTATGTCATTTGAATCCTAGGGTATTCCTGTGTCATACACATCAGAGCAACTGTTAATTACCTCTTTGTTTCCATTATTCACAAGGGGTCTTTCCATTGTGGTAGATAATGGATGTTCCACTGTATCTTAAGTTAATGAGGTGCCTTGTAATTGTAGGGAAAGGTATTTTAGAGAAAAAATCAATTATGTCCTCCATGGAAATAGATGTACAAAAGTGGCCATTGATATTCTAGAGCTTTCAGTATGGTTTGACATCCTAACCTCATTGTGAAGTTTGCCTTTTGTGGTGTATCTAGCAAGCTGCTAAACTGAATACAGGATGTCCTCAGAGAGTGCAAACATCAGGTCATGATAAATAGATGCTTCTCTTCCCATTGCAAAACCTATGCAGAGTGCTCCTAAAGAAACATGTGTCTCTTATTCTGTCTCTTGTCTTCACAGTGCCATCAGAAATTATGTTGTTCTATTTGAAGACTGTGATACAACCCACTACAGACTTATTAACTTCCCATTTAAAAGACTGCTCAAGCATGACCTCAGATTGAAGCCAGGAACAGAACAGTTGACACTAATGTAACTCAATGATTTGCATCATTGCAAATCTTCAAGGCATTCTGCAAAGATAAAAATAAAACACAGCTGGTCAGTCAGTATGAAAACTTCAACTAGGCCCATTAGCATGTGTGGGAATCGTGATGTGCGGTTACCACATGCCCAGTCGAAAAGGGGCACACAACAGCTGGTAGAGGGGCTTCTCAAGGTCTTTGAGGGAAGAAAGAAGGATGCCAATGGAGCAATGTGCTCGAGAGTGGTCTCTCAGGTTCTCTGATACAGCTCTGGAGGTATTAGTCCAACAGGTCGAAAGGAGGAGAGAGGTCAGGTTCCACGGGGGCCATCTAGGTGCACGCTACAAAAGGAATGGGACCAGGTGGCCACAGAAGTGAATTCCAGGACCCAGGCAACAAAATGGCCTCACAGGAGTGATCAAGGTCAGTGAATACATTTTCCAATGACATCTGTTACCCAATTCTTTGTTCTATTCCGGAAATGAAGACAGTGAAGGACAGAACTAGAGCCAATATTTACACACTTTTATAACTTTTATTTAAACAGATACACATTACAAGCATGCACGTCCTAACCCAAGCACCCCAGTTTCAGTCTGCATCTGTTTATAGGGGAACAAGTTTATCCCCAGTGAATGCCCACCACCTCCATGGAATTAAACATAATTAATATATAATTAACACTCACAGCTAACCTCTCAAACAGCTCAATGCACCATATCTCCAACAATCAGCAACCAGGACTCAAGCTTAACATTCAGATGCTCTATCTCACACTCACACAACCTCAAACTCATGTTTCACAGCTTCCACATCCTTCCAGCACTCTGAAAGCCACACCACCCAAACACAGTGCAACATATTCATTGAGTCCTTCTCTCTTGCTGGTCACATATAACCACAGACACAGCAGAGAACTGCCAGGAGATTGGCACATATGCAAGTTCTGAGCCCCTTGGAAATGACAGTGCGCTGCATTAGAGGGCCAATAGTGACTGAGGCCAATGCATCTGGCATTGCCAAGAACATCAGGGTGATGATGATATGGTTCCTGCCTTATGCACTTTCTTAAATACAACATCACCCTCATCCAGCTATCCGGTATGAAGTGCAAGCTGTGGATGGTGTGACCATGGACCTCTTGCTTTCCACTTAGTCCCCTTTCCCTCAACCAACCCTCCCTTCTACATTTTTGCTTTTAGGCACCCATGACCTGCTATCTAGCCAGTTGGCGCCTTCTCACCATGAAGTGTGTGAGCAAGTGTGGGTAACAGCACTGAGGATACTCTAATGGATGATATATAGACAGGATCTGCAAGTACTGAGACATCAATCACAAGTGTGCTGTAGCCTGGTTCTGGCCGTGGCCCTGTCATTTTGCAGCCCAAGAGGGTTTGCAATGATAGCCCCCATTACTGATAGCAAGCTTTCTGCTGACAAGCCTTCAAACTCCTCTGACATCCTCAGCCATGTCCAGCACTCTTTTCTGACTCCAACAACTTTTCAGAACTCCCCCAACAACACTGAGCAAAGTACTTCCACTCACTCTGCAGCAGCAAAACAAAATCAAAAGTACCTCAGCTGAAAGTCCCACGCTGATCCCTTTAAATCATATGAGTGGGGATGGTGTTGGGCACTCCCACAAGCAGCTGAGTGCATGCTCAGCTGAAAGAATTGAACTACGCACATGTGGACTTCAGAACTTGCTGTCCGTTTCGAAGGTGAATGCTGGCAGTTCTGCCATCATTACTACCGCAAAATATAGGCCATTAATTTCATTGAAAATAATATTCATGCAGTGTTGGATCCAGTGCCCTGATTTGTTGGGCTAAAGGATCCGGGTTGCATGCTTATTTCAGGGTAATCAAGTTGGTACCAGGACAGAGAAGATCAGCAGATCGTACTTAGAAGAAATACATTCCGTTTATTTATAAAAGGAAGTCAAAAGCTACACGTCTGCCTAGAGCTCAAAACTCTGCCCTGCATTTTCCTGTCGGCGATTTGGGGGTGGGGCCCGCTCGCCGATGGGAAAATGACGCGGGCTGACATTGGGGGGAGCCCCCGATGTCATCCCGGTCCCTTTAAATTTTTAGGAAGGAGGGCAGACAGCGAAATCAGCTGTGTGCCCGCCAACCTGTCAATGGTTAATTGAGGCCATTGACAGAGTAATTAAGATAATTAAGGACCTACCTGTCCAACCTTAAGGGTGGCGGACAGGCCAGGAGCCCCAACGGGCTTCTGATATTACATGAAACCTCATCCATTGGTGGGATGAGGTTTCATGTCTGTTTTAAAAAACTTTAATACATTTTATGTGATATTTATTAACATGTCCCATCTTGTGTGACATTGTCACATGAGGGGGACATGTTAATAATTTTTTAATATTTCTTTTTTTAAAGTTTTCTGGACTGTCAGTAATCTCCCTGAGACAGCAGGCCACTGGGCGGGCCTTAATTGGCCCACCCACTCAAAATGGCAGCGGGCCCCGTTTCGGTGGCGGGGGTCGGCTGTCCACCTGCCGCCGAGCCATTGGGGCCCGCACGCCCACCAAGGGCAAAATTCTGCCCTCTGCCTTTACTCTTCAGACTCTAACTCAAGACTACCCTATGAACTAATCTGCTATAGGGTATCAAGGTCATGTGATCTTACATTACAACATTTGTCTTAAGGGTATATTACACATCAGATGACTATATCCCTCCCCCTATACTCAATTTACAATTTTTCTCAAAATATCAAATTATTCACACAGGTAAATAATTTACAAACTCAGTCTTTCTGAGGGTTTCCTTATGCGTGTAGAATGTCTCACCTCTACAGCCTCTAATGCCTTATCCGGAACCTCCTTTACTGTAATCATCTGAGCATCTGGTTCTTCAGTAGTTACCTGCAAATCTGTTTCTTCGACTCTTTCAGGTACATTCGGCCCTTAAGACACATCTACACTCGGTTGAGTTATTTCGACAGGAGACGTTGATTCAGTCACGAACACTGGTGGAATCATTTCTGGGCATTTTGTTTCTCCTCTTCTTGTATGATCCACATGTCTCCGTATGGCTCAATCTTCCACTTTCACGTGGTAGGGAAGAGGTCCTGTTACTGCACTTATTTCACCAAACAACCATGTTGGTCCTTCTCTAAAATTCTTCACGAATACCTTCTCTCTTATGTTAAACATCCTGTCACAACTGTGACAGTCATATCCAATATCTGACTTCCCTCACTTCTTTGGCAAAAGTAGGTTCAATATCAATTGGAGACTGTGCTTCATCAACAATTCCGTAGGTGTGACACCTATTGTTGTATGGGGGTGGTTCTATAATGTAAAAGAAACGTGCTAATTTAGTCATAATAGAATCTCCAGACAATTTCTTCATACCGGTTTTTAACATCTGAATTGCTCTCTCGGCCAGTCCATTTGAAGAAGGGTGGTATGGTGAAGTTCTCACATGAGTAATACCATTGAGGCTGATAAATCAGTGAAATTCAGCACTCGTAAGTGCTGTTCCATTGTCTGATATGACCATTTCAGGTGGTCTGTTGATTGCGAAACTTTGTCGTAGCTTGTCTATTGTAGCAGAAGATGTCGTTGATTTGACTTCATATATGTTCATCCATTTTGAGTGAGCACAGACAATAAGTAAAAACATTGTTCCCATAAAAAATCCCATATAGTCGATGTGTACTCTCACCCATAGCCTTCCTGGCCACTCCCAGGGGTGTAACGGAGCTGTTAAAGGTAATTTTTGTACTTGCTGACACTGCATACAACTTCTCACTAAGTTTTCTATTTCTCCATACATCCCAGGCCACCATAGATAGCTGTGAGCTATTGCCTTCATTCTGGAAATTCTGGGATGTGGACTCTGAAGCTCAGATAACAATGGCTTTCATCCTTTTGGAGGAACAATCACTCATGCTCCCCACAATAAGATAACTTCGTGGCTGGTCATTTCACAACTTCTATAGAAATACGGTTTCATTTAATTAGATTCTTGTTCTTGTGACCAACCATGAAGAACTTGATCTTGCACTTTAGATAAGACTGGGTCTCGATTTGTCCAATCTTTAATCTGTCTAACACATATCAGTGATGAGCCCAGAAAGTTCAATAACAAAATGAATCCTTGAGGAATTGGAACGTCCTCATCCTTTACTTGCATGGGCAAATGACTGAGTGCTTCTGTGTTTGCAATTTGACTTCCTAGTCAGTGAAGGAAAGTATACTCATACGCTGCCAAGATTAATGCCCATCTTTGTATTCTTGCTGAGGCTATATGGGGTATAGCCTTGTCGTCGCTGAACAATCCCAATAATGGCTTGTGGTCCGATATGATAGTAAAATAATGACTGTGCACATATTGGCAAAACGTCTTAACACAAAAAATGATTGACAGGCCTTCTTTTTCTATTTGAGAATACCCTATTCCTGCTGTATTAGGTATTCTCGACACATATCCTATAGGTCATTCTAAACTATCATCCATTCGATGGGAAAGCACTGCTCCCACTCCATAGGGAGATGCATCACATTAATAACAACTCTTTTTTGGGTCAAAATTACAACAAGTGTAGATGAGTGTAACAACTGTTTCACTTTTGTGAAAGCTTCTTCCTATGGCCATCACTGGTTTTTCTTGAGTAAGTGATACAGGGGTGCCAGTTCTGTCGACAAATTAGGCAAGAAGCATCCATAGTCATTGATCACCTCCAAGAATGATTTCAGTTCGGAAGCATTCTTTGATACTGGTGCTTCTCTAATGGCTTTCACTTTTTCTTCAACCGGGTGTAAGCCTTATGATTCTACCTTGTGACTTAGGTAAGTTACCTCTTTTGCTTGGAATGTGCACTTTTCTTTTTTTAACCTAACTCCAACCTGCGAAAAACATTCCAAAACTTCTTCCAAGATAATCAAATGTTCCTTTTCAGTGATTCCAGTCATGAGAGCATAATCCAAATAAACTACAACATGAGGCAGTCCCTGTAGTAAAATTTCCATGGCTTTTTGGAATATGGCGCAAGCTAAAGATACGCCAAAAGGTAAGCAGGTGTATTGGTACAACCCTTTGTGTGTATTAATGGTGATAAACCTCCAGGAGGCCTTCTCTAATTCCAATTGTTGATAAGCATGACTTGTAGGCAGTTCCAACTGCCAGTTTAGTGTACAAGTCTTCAATTTTTTGTATGGGGTGTTTGTCTAACTTAGCCACTTTATTGACTGTTAATCTGCAGTTCCCACAAATTCAAATGCATCGGTCAAGGTTTGAGAACAGGTACAATTGGTGCTGCCCACTCTGAAATCTTTTCCTGCATTGCATAAGGTATGGGTCTTGCCTTCATAAATCTTGGCGTTGCCTCTGGATCTAAGGACTCTTTGCTTATAACCCCTTAATCTTTCCAAGTTCATCTTTGAAAACTGAGACATATTTTTGTAGTAGCTCTGATAGCCCATTAGTTCTCAGTTGGAAGATTTCAGTCCATTCAAATTTAATTCCTTTCAGCCAGTTTCATCTGAGGAGACTAGGTCCCTTGCCTGCTACCACCATCAAGGGTAATCATTGTTTGACCTCCGTAGTGTACTGTGACTTTACATACACCCTTGACTTGTATGTCTTCTCCCGTGTAAGCTTTCACATCAGTTTCGTGCAAATTTACCTCATGATTCAGGTATTTAAAAGTGTGCTCACCTAACACTGTAGTGGCTGTTCCAGTATCCACCTCCATTCTGATAGGCCTCTCACTCACTTTCATGGTTACATAGATAGGCTCTGTTCTTCCTAGCTTTAAATTATATAACAAATAAATATCAGAATCTATTTCTTCAGGCTTTTCAATGCTGTTGATCTCATTGGGTTTCTGCTTTTGTCTGAAAGTCTGTCTGATTCTATCTTTACAATGTCTCATGAGGTGTCCATTTCAATAAAGAAAAAACATTCGATCTTTTTAAACTGTGATTCATTACAAGGTTGTCTGCTTCCACCTCTGTTACCATTATGCCATGTTTTTGCTGCTGAAATATGTCTTTTAATTTGTCTGCTAGTGGTGACTGCTTCCTGCTTCTGAGTAAAGCTTTGCATTTTCGCACTCTTTTTGGCTGAGGCTCCCCGCCCAATGTGGAGGACAGCGCCATTTTGTGCTCCCTGTATGACTTCTGAGTCTCGCACTGCACCTTCCATTGCCAGAGCAATTTCCAATGCCTTCTGAAAACCTAAATTTGTTTCAGACAGTAACCTCTTCTGAATTGCATCTTCATTTATACCTCATACCAAACAATCTCTAAGCATAACACTGATAGATGTATCAAATTCGCAATATTCAGTTAATTGTTTCAGAGTTGCCACATAACAAGCAATTGTCTCCCCCATGGCTCTATTCCTTGAGTTAAATTTGAACCATTGCATCGTCACCAATGGCTTGGGCTGGTAATGATTCTTTACGAAGTTCACTAGGTCATCAAAACTTTTTGAGTCTGGGGCACTGGGCACCAACAAATTTCGAATTAATCTATATGTCTTACTCCCACATGTGGAAAAGAGGATTGTGTGCTTCTTCTCCTCCACCGTAGTGTTGTTTGCCTGGAAGAAAAACACGAGGTGTTCAACATAATGAAACCAGTCATCTGAGGTTGGATCAAAAGGCTCAACTCTTCCAAATTGATGCAAGCTCTGAGGGGATTGCTTCAATGATTAGGAAGGAAATTTTTCTTTACTTACAACTACTGTGTGAGGTATGACCCAATTTTGGTTCTTCTGATTTCCCTTATTCTTTCTTGCTTTTTACCACCTCCTTTCGTGCCTTTTCTTGCTTTTAACTCTCATCGCGAGTTTGTTGGATCCAGTGCCCTGGTTTGTTAGGGCTGAAGGATCCGGGTTTCATGTTTGTTTCGGGGTGACCGAGCTGGTATCTAGACAGAGAAGATCAGTAGACCATTCATAGAAGAAGCACATTCTGGTTGTTTATGAAAGGAACTCAGCAGCTACACTTGTGTGTTTACAACTCAAAACTCTGTCTTTACTCTTCAGACTCCGACTTAAAACTACTCTACGGAGGTAGTCCGTGCTACTCTGTTATTGGCACCAATATCATGTGAGCTTACACTACAATATTTGTCTTAAAGGCATATTGCACATCGGATTACTACATGCAGTTTCTGTGTCAGGCATCCAATCATTAATGTTAATGGAATAACATTAGCTTTACATCGGGGAGTCAAATTGAAAAATTATCTTAAAGACTCACCTCCAACATGGGATACATGATATAGCACAATCACATTGCTAATTGAGACAGATCTAGAACCACAAAAGTTCTGTGTGGCCAGCAGCAACAGAAGAATTGAAGAATTCCTAACCTCATGGGCCAGCACATATCTCTCTTTGATCACCATCAAGCAACACTAATGCGAAGTGCAAGAGCACCACCATCCTGGTTATCTAGCTAGGATGTCTACCACATCCGGTCCAAAATGGTAGGAAGCAACTAAGCAGCTAATAGGAGAAAGAGGCTCCATGAACATCCTCATTCTCAATGATGGCGGAAACCAGCGGCTGAGTTAAAGGGAGCAGGCTGAACTGTTGGTAAGTATCTTCAATTAGTAGTACAAAGTGAATTATTCTACTTGGTATCTTCCCAAGAACCTCATCATTTATTTCATTGACTAGCCAATTTGATTAGCTGCAGCTAACAATAAGAAGCAGCTGAGGTTACTGGGCACAGCAAAATCTATGGGTCCTGACCACATATTGGATGTACCACTAAAGACCTGTGAACCAGAACTAACCTCTTCCCTAACCAAATTTTTATAATGCAGCTATGAGAGTGGTATTTACCTAACAATGTGGAACATTGCTCAGCTATGTCCAATTCTCAAAATAACAGGATAAATCTATTCCAGCCAATTACTGCCCTTACTGTCCCTTCAATCATCAGCTATATCACCACTTGTGGCCACAAAGGTGGAGGCTGGATAATAAGTGTCTAATCCCTGACTCCTCAAATCCTCTTCATCGTCTACAAAGCCCATGTTAGGAATGTGATGGAAATACTAGCCACAGCCACAGTTAAGGACAGAGCAAATTACTTGGTTTTGACAACTAAAAATACAATTTTATAGCAATAGATTACTGCTAATATTATGATCAATGGTAGCTCTGTGTTTCTATTTTTTGCCATAAGTTGTTACTAGTGCTTCAGTAGTAGCTTATTGATTTATAGTATATTGGTTCTATGGGTGATACTTGCAACATTTATGATCCATAAGTGGCATGTAGGTTCATGTGTGTATAGTGCAAGTAATGCTATCTCTGATTATCTTAATGATATTTGTTTAGTTGGCTACAAATGAGTCCGGGAATCTTAAATTAATATCAATTACTTGAAATATTAGTACTCAACTAGCCTTTGATAACTTAATAATCTCAGTAATCATCAAATAATTATAAGCAATAATTGATAAGGTATAGTTTTGTTGCTTTTGTAACCAGTAGTATTGATACAAGGGGCAGAATATCCTGTGCTCTCTGGCATCAAGCGTCATAGTGGGTGTGATCAGACAATATGGCAGTTAGGCCAAAAATGGGTTTTACAACGTCATGAAGCCAGTTTGCAATTGTCCACTCTGCCCATCAATGGCAGGCTGTGTTTCTCAACATCTGATGTCAGGAACTTCATTGTAATACATCTGCATAGTATTATAAGCCCAGCTCGCCGGAATCATCTCCCCACACTGGATCATCCGAGAACATGGGTATGATTGCATGCCAATGTGCTTCACAACAGCATATATAACACCTGGCGAGCTGGACTTTGAAGGGAACTCGGAAGTGAGAGTGCACAGTAATGTTGCGGAGTGCTCGTGAGTGTTGCCTGTGGGACCTCAAGATTGAGGCACCATGCATTCAGATGAGGGCACAGGCAAGTGACTTTTTCCCAGCTGGTTGACAGAGTGGTGCCTGTGCAAGGACTGCCCTGTGGTTAAGGTGAGTCCCGGGGTGTGGTGGGAAGGGCTGCCCTGCAGTTGATGGTCGTGCACAAGGATGGGGTGGAGGAAAACAGCTACAAATTAGGGAAACCTTGTGTAAAGTGACCATTCCTCCACAGCTGAGACAGTTCAGGCGCAGCCAAGTTGACATGCCTCTAGCTTATCTGCCCACTCAAGCAATGTAGAGGCATAAAAGTGTCACCAAATGTTCCAGAGCTTATCAGCCCTCGGGCACAGACTGCAAACTAATAAGCATTTTAGTAGACTGCAGAACAACTGGGTGCCTGCACACATTGTACAATCACCTTGCTAAAGCTGGCCATGGAGCAGTCACTGGTGGAGGCACTCACAGCCCCTTGCAATGTCATCATCCTGGTTTGGGCCAGTCTTCCCCCTGATTCAAGCTAACAGTGCAGCCTTGCAATGTGGGTTAGGAGAATACCTGCGCCTGAGCTGAGAGCACAGCATGTAGTCCCATAGGCGAAGCTGTCGCCAGTCGGTCAGGTGGAGTGGGGTGGAGGTGGGTGGGGTCTCAGGTAGTCATGCGGCGCACTAATCTCTGACCTTCCAAGTGGTAGCCAGCACTCACTGGGATGCATTAAGGGGCCTTCAGACTTAACCAGAAGAGGTTCTTAGAACACCCATGCTAACACATGCATCTCTCTATTTCAGCCTGCAGGAGGAGTACATCAGGACATGGAGCCTGGTGACCTAGCTGTATGCTTCATGGCTTACAGAGAGCGGGGACGAAGGAGAAGAGAGTGACGGAGGTGGCCTGGCTGGGCAGAGGGAGAAGCAGCACCAAGAAAATAGAGAGTTAGGATAAGGGGGTGCATTTTCAGGAAGGCAACCTGTAACTAGTTGAGTGCCACAAGGATCAGTGCTGGGGCCTCAATTATTTACAATATATGTTAATGACTTAGATGAGGGAAGTGAATGTACTATCACCAAGTTTGCGAATGACACAAAAATAGGTGGGAAGGCAAGTGGTGAGGATGACACAAAGAGTCTACAGAGGGATGTAGACAGGTTAAGTGAGTGGGCAAAAACTTGGCAGATGGAATATAATGTGGGAAAATGTAAGATTATGCACTTTGGCAGGAAGAAGAGAAGAGCTGAATATGACTTAAATGAAGAAAGACTGCAGAAAGCTACTGCACAGAGGGATTTGGGAGTCCTTGTGCATGACTCCCAAAAAGCTAACATACGAGTTCAGGTAATAGGAAAGGCAAATGGAATGTTGCCCTTTATTTCAAAGGGAATGGAGTATAAAAACAGGGAAGTCTTGCTAAAGTTATACAAGCTACTAGTTAGACCACACCAAGAATAATGTGAACAATTCTGGTCCCCTTATCTTAAGAAAGACATACTGGCGTTGGAGGCAGTCCAAAGAAGGTTCATGAGGTTGATCCCGGCTATGGAGGAATTTTCTTATGAGGAGAGGTTGTTGAGAGTAGGTTGGGCTTGCACTCATTGGAGTTTAGAAGAATGAGAGTTGACCTTATTGAAACATATGAGATTCTTAGGGGGCATGACAGGGTAGGTGCTGAGAGGTTGTTTCCCCTTGTGGAAGAGTTTAGGACCAGAGGGCATAATCTCAGAGTAAGGGGGCACCTATTCAAAACAGAGATGAGGAGGAATTTCCTCTCTCAGAGAGTAGTCGATCTATGGGATTCTTTACCGTAGAGGGCTGTAGCGGCTGGATCGTTAAGTATATTCAAGGCCGAGGTTGACATTTTTAAGGGAACTAAGGGTTGTTGGGACAAGGCAGGAAAGTGGAGTTGAGGACTATCAGATCAGCCATGATCACATTGAATGGTGGAGCAGACTCAATGGGCTGAATGACCTAATTCTGCTCCTATGTCTTATGGTCACCCTCAGGAAGAAGGGACGGCTGGGGTGCCGGCCCACGCCACTGAAGAACCACAACAAGCCATCACTGGTCAGTGCCTACCTAGGCCCAGGGTCTATAGATGCCACCTTTCATTCTTGCAGATGACCAAGAACTAGTGTTGCCGAAGACTGCATGTATGCAGGGAACTGATCAGTCACATCTGCCACTTGCTGCAGCATTTGGCGCCACTGGGATATGGAGGGCATCTACTGCCATGGGCCGTGAAAGTGACCACTGCACTCAATTTGTACACCAGTGGATCCTTTCAGGGCTCCACAGGTGACCTTTGTGGGATAGCGCAAGACTTCACCCACAAATGCATCCATGAGGTCACAGACACCATCTTTGCAAAGACACACAACTTTGTGCATTTCAACCGGAATCAGGAAAGCCAGGAAGCAAGAATGCTGGGATTTGCCCAGATCTCAGGTTATCCACAGGTGCAGGTTGCCATCAATTGAACTTACATGGCACTCAAATCTCAGTGGCAACAAACAGTCAACTAAGTCAATTGCAAGGAAGTCCATTCGCTGAATTTTCACAAACACATCCTGCAGATCTGCGCATGGTTTCCAGGGAATGTCCACAACTCCTACATTCTCAGTTGATCTCAAATCCCTGATGTCTTCCCAGGTCCACAGAGCTGCAGGGATGGCTCCTTGCGGACAAGGGTCATCCACAGAGGACATGGCTGCAGCGGCCTCAGGCTGGAGCAGAGCGATGGTATAATGAGACTCATGCTGCAGCTCACAACGCAGTGCAGCAGATCATCAGGATGCTGAAAATGAGGTTCTGGTGTCTGGGCCGGTCTGGTGGAACCCTGCAATATAGTCTACAGAGGGTATCATGCATTGTCGTAGTCTGCTCCGCCCTTTACAACCTGGCACCGCAACGGGGAGAGGAGTTGGCTGAGGAAGAGATGGAGGAGTTGGAAGTCTCCTCCAATGAGGAGGACGTCGATAGGGATGAGAGTGAGGAGGTTGTTGAAGGCTGGGATGGCAGCCATGAGGCCATATTACTGGCTAGACTGGGCAGATGCACTCGAGAGGCCCTCATAGCTGCTAGGTTTGTGGAGGATAATGGCGACATGCAGTGAGAAGACACCATAGATACTCATATTGAATTTGTGAATGTTTGACTCCAATCTGGCTGATGGCAGCGCACATACCCTCTCTGATAAGACTCCTGCCATGGAGATGCAGCAGAGGCCCTAAAAGTCACTCAATTGCAGGAGGATGATGATGACATGCGGTGAAGACACTCCATAGATCTTCACATTGCCTCTGAGAATTTCTGACTCCTGCATGGCCGAGGGCAGCTTGCTTGCATTCTGTGATCAGGGTCATATCATGGAGGCGCAGCCAGGAAACTTGAAAAGCATCTGACCCTTTGTCAGCCTTCAGCACCTGAGCCCTTCAGAAGCGCAACGTCCCTGGCCACAGATGCTGAAGAGATGGGGGCCAACCCACCACAAAGGCGCTGAGAGCATACAGAGAGAATGACGGAACCCTGTGATGCTTACACACGACATCCTGGCAGCAATGACAATCACCAACGAGGTCCAGGCACCACTAATGTGTCCAGTGAATGTAAGGCTGGACCATCACTTTGCTCTGAAGGCTATGCAAAGCACAGGGAAGAGGCCCTGGACTGAGACACCTGCCTTTTTCTTGTGCAGGAACCAAGGTTTCACATCTGAGTGACACAAACACTGCTCTTCATAACAAGGAGCCATGAGCAAGCAGACATTGTTGGGAGTTTATTTGCAATAGTGAACATTATGTACAAATGATTAACACCCATGACCAGGCCGTGCAACTACGTCTTCTTAACCTTCCGAACCCTACTGCTACATCTTGGTGCTCCCTGGATGTCCACAGCTGGGATGGAGGCAGCCTGCTGACTGCGACGCCCTGTTTGTGATGAACTTGATGGGTGGCCTCTGGAGGGCTGAGACCTGGAGGGCTCAGACCTGCTTTCGGGGTCCTGCTGTGTGGCAGTGGCACACTCCTCGGCCTGTGGAGGTGGAGCTACTGGGTCACAGGAAGAGGGGATTTGGATGGGCTGGACAATCCTGGAGTCACCTGAGTGGATGGCCCCCGGGGGGGGAACCTGCTGATCCTCCTCCCTATGGGTGCCCAAGGGCCCCTAGCTGACTCCTTGAGAAGAAGGGGAAGCTGAGTGAGATCAAGCTGCCGCGCACCCCTCTCACATTGACACTGTTGGAGGCCAACTATGGCATCAGCAGTGGAGTTCAGCCCATGCAGCAGTGCAGGAGTGATGTCCTGGACCAAGATCTCCATGGTTGCCAACATCCTACTAGCGTTGACCTCATTGCGTTGGCATGCCACACTATCATTTCAGACTGAAGGCAGACGGACTCTTCCATTGTGCCTTGCAATCTGAGGAGAGCAGCGGACATCTCTTCCTAATGTCCCCGGGCTTGGCTTTGCAGCTCCAGCAACTGTGACAAGACCAAGTCCAGAGGCTCCTCAGCTGACTCAGACTCAGCAGATTTCTGGCGTCCAGCAGCCCCCTGAGTGCCAGAAACCTGGGAAGTCCTTGCTTCCGCCTGCTGTGGATCAGACAGTGCAATGTGCTCACCAGATTGTGACCTCAAAGCTACTCTAGAACTAGGTTCCACCGAGTGTGTGCCCCTGCGCTGGTGGAGGATGCGGGTGAGCAATATGACAGGTTTTCAACTGGTCTTTCAGCAGATTCCTCTTCCAAAATGTGCCTGCGAAAGGAGAGATATTCAGTGCATGGCAGTGCCCTGTGAAAGAGGACACATCACTCATAGCATTGTTGTCTGATGGATGTTGCACTGCTGGACCCTCACTTGGTAGAACACTGCCGACCTCACCGTCAGCACAGGAACAGTCCAGATCTTCACTGGCCAGCTAGATGACTCTATTTTCAAAGTCCGTGAGGACCTTGATTTCAGGCATTCCATCACCAGTCTGCGGCCTCTCCATCTTGTTGTGTGCCTGCTTGTCCTGCATGGATAGAGATGGAGAGAGTGGAAGCAGGATGCCTGCCAGGCCAGTTGATAAAGATGCCTGGCATGTGTAGGTGTTGAGCGGTCCCATGGACAGGATGAGGAGAATGAAGGTGTGTATGAAAGAGTGAATGGTTATGTCCCTTGAACTGGCAGTGAGTGAGATCCCTGTGGATTTGTGATGGGTTTGTGAGCATGTGAGTTAGGAGTGATGAGAAGAGTGACTTACCCTGGCAGAATAGAGGAGATCATTCATCCTCTTTCATCACTGGGTGGCTGTCATCTTTTGTAAGGCATTGGCACTGACCACTGCTACCACAGCCTTCCAACCTGAATTGGTGATGTTGCTGCTCCTCCTGCAGCCAGAGCGAGATAGAGGAAATCACAGCAGGCTTCCACGGCATCCAAAAAGCATTCCAGGGACGCATCAAGGAATTGGGGGTTGCAGTCTACTTGCCTTTCGGGGACATGTCTTCCGTGCAGCAGTCCTGGGCAGGAAGCCTTGAGAGGTGTGCACGTGGCGGCACTTTAACTATGGCACCCAGCGTGAGGAAGTGGCGAGGTGATGGCATGGTGGGCGAATCAAAGTGGTGTGTTTCCCAGGAATGCTTGATTAATGAGGCGGGTTTGAGACAATACAGCATGAAAAGCCGCCATTGCGGCCAACGGGTAAAAAGTTATTTTTCCCGCCCACTACCGCAGTTAGTGCAAATCTGGGACAATACTGCCCAAGGAATTCTACATTTAATAAAGTGAATGCCATTCAACAAGGTGAGATGCAGTTTTATAGTAATAGATATGAATAATTCCTGTTAATATTATGCATATTATTGATTAATAGTAGTTTTATATTTCTAATTTTTGCCATAAATTGCTATTAATGATTCAAATTTAGTTACATAATTCAGGATAATTTTGTAAGATCAAATATCACTTAACTTTTGGAATTGGACATCATAGTGATTTATACAAAATCCCTTTGACATCTGTATTTTGGTGGATTTACCCTAGTGACGTATATCTATTTTGCTTCATTGGCTATGGTTGGAATCACTGATAACCAGCTGAGCCAGTAACTAAGGGCCAGCTGTAACATTAGGAGGCAAATAGCAGCACTTAACATTGTAGAAAGTGGATTCTTCTGTGTATTAGAGCTAACGTATGCATTAATGTGTCTAAGCAGTAACAGCACAATTACTAATTTTGCCCATGCTTCCAATTTCTCTGAGTAGTCTGGTTTAATGTCTGCTAATACAAGCAATTTTTGTTTTGGTTTGTTAAGCACCAATTAAAGATGCTTGTATAAATTTGTTCATTCTTGCCTTCCAGCTCACACCATGATTCTAAGTCAATATGAGAGTGGTGTTATGGAAGAGAATCTGCTGAGGTCCTCCATGATACACAGCACCAGAAAGTGAAAGCAGAGTCAACTAAATCAATCCACTCCACAGTACCTGTGCATCAAAAGTCTCAGTATGTTGTAGGAAGAAGAGCAAATGTGGTGGGTCTGGGAGGTCAGAGATCCTAGAAGGAGGATCACTGGGACCTCCTACCACTCTCATACAGCATGGCTACACCAGATGTCAAAAGCTACCTTAAGCCCACCAAGAAGCAATGTGTTAATAGACTTTGGGCTGAGTTTTCCAGACCTATTAGCAACCGGCTGTGAAACAGGAGGACTGGCAAAAGGATGAGGGGAAGGCATTGGGAAGGGAACTACAGCATGGGCTTCTTGGGTAACTATACGTCTAGAGCTGGAGGTGATTGAAGAAGCACACATGGTGTTAGTGTTCTGTTCTTAGTTCCAATTAACCACCATCAGTTAATCGGTCTCTCTGTTTGTATTGTTTCAAGTACCAACTAATGTGTTAATATCACCGGCCAAAGAAAACCTGATAACCAAAAACATAAAACTGGCGACAAGGATAAACTGAATCAATTGATGGCAACCAAGCCACGGTAAGCCAACTATGTTACTTTGCCACTACCTTGCAAGCTGTTTGAAAGCGCAGTCTCCTTAGTCATCGAGTATGCCACAGTTTGGGCATCGAGAACCATTCGACCCCATTTCCAATAACTGGTCTCATTGTGTCTAACGTACAGACCATTGAAGAACAACAGTAAAAACCCATGAGATTAATGAGAAAAATACATCCAGGCAGTCTGCAGGTGATCAACAGTTCAGAAATATTAAATGCTTTTTCTGCCACCGCAATGGTCACATAATGCGGCACTGTCAAAATAGGCTGAGACAGCATTTTAAAATAAAGGTAAAAGTCGTGAAATCTGTCTCCTTGAAGAACCAGAGGAAACAGAATCTGACATCCATTCATTATACAACCTGAAAGTAGGTAGAATTGAGCCAATCCAGGTAGCTATTAGAGTCAATGAACAATCCATCAAGACAGAGGTCGATACTGGGGCATCAATGTCTGTCAGAGGCGAACATGCATTCAGAAACTTGAAGAGAGGATTAAATTGCAATAGGCTGAGATTTTTCAAATCAGAACGAGCAACTTACAGGAATTTGTTACAAAAACATGCTTCCATTTTCAATGATGAGCTAGGAAGGATTCCTAGGCTACAAACCAAAATACATATAGACTTGAACATAACCCCCAGATTTATCAGAGCCAGACCAGTCCCTTCTGCCCTATGGGAGAAGGTGAAGACCGAGATAAACAGGCTGGAAAAGTTGGGCATCTTTGGTGCAATTTTCCGAATGGGCAGCACCCATAACACCCATACTGAAGCCAGACCAAAGTGTTTGCTTATGCAGTGACTATAAGTTAAATGTAAACAGAGTGGCCAAACTTGATAGACACCCGATACCTAAGATTGATGAATTATATTTGAAATTGGCAGGAGGGGCATCACATATTCAAAACTTGATATGAGCCATGCCTACCAGCAGGTAGAGTTGGAAGAAAGATCGAGGGAATTTGTGACCACCAATACACATCTGAGGATTGTATCAATATACTTGACTACCCTTTGGGGTCTCATTGGCTTGTGCTATTTTCCAGAATACCGTGGAAAAGCTGCTTCAGGGACTGCCCCCTGTCATTGTTTATCTGAATGACATCTTAATCACTAGGCGAACCGACGAACACTTAGCTAATTTGGAGGAAGTGCTGAAATGCTTCTCACAAGTGGGGGTATGCTTGAAGCAAGAAAAATGTCTTTTCCTAGCCAAAGAGGTAGTTTACTTGGGCCATTAGGCTGACGCGCATGGACTATATCCAATGGAAGAAACTGTCAAGGCTATTCGCAAGGCATCTGCACCGAGAAAACTTACAGAACTAAAGACCTTCTTAGGCATGATAAACTACTATGGGCGATTTCTCCCAAATCTATCAACTGTAATGGCTCCATTATATGCATTACTTAAGAAAATACCATAAATGGATTTGGCAAGCTCCACACCAGGATGCATTTCTGAAGGTAAAGTAATTGTTAAGATCATCAGCCCTACTGGTCCACTTTGACCCAAAGAAATAATTGATTTTAAGTTGCGATGCATCTCCTTATGGAGTAGGGGCTGTACTTTCACATCAGATGGCGGATGGCTCTGAACAACCCATTGGTTATACATCTTGCATGCGCAGTGCTGCAGAGCGATGATATTCTCAAATTCAGAAGGAAGGCTTGTCTGTTGTGTTTGGTGTTCGGAAATTCCATCAATACCACCATGGTCACCATTTTCACATTATATCCAAGCACAAGCCTCTGCTGGGATTATTTGGAGAGAATAAGGCGTTACCCCCAATCACATCTGTTCGTATCCAGAGGTGGGAACTGATATTGGCTGCTTATGAATATACTTTTTTTCACCGATTGGGAAGTCAGTTCACACATGCTGACGTGCTGAGCTGCCTCCCCCTGCTAGATAACAATGTGAAAGTTCCAATTCCCCAGGAACTTGTCATAGCACTAAATTTTTTGGATTCCTCCCTTGTCCAGGCCAAACAAATCCGTGAGTGGACAAGCCAGGTTCCACTATTATCTCACGTCCAGGAGCAGGTCTTGAATGGATGGTCAGGCGAGCCAAAGTCTGAAGACATGAAGTCCTATTTCAATCATAGATATGAGCTCACTTGCCAAGAAAACATATTGCTCTCGGGAGCAAGGGTTATTGTGCCCCAAGAGGGCAAAGGCTATTACAGGCAGAATTACATAGCGCTCACCCTGGCATTAGAGGAATGAAGATGCTCACACACAGCTACTTGTGGTAGTCAGGGACGGACATTGACATTGAAACCCTAGTCAAAATGCTAGCAGGTACAAAAACTTCCCCTTAGCTACATTGCACCCTGCATCCCTGGGAATGGCCAGGTCGGCCATGGGTATGCCTCCACGTCGACTATGTGGGGCCTTTCTTGGGCCCAATGTTCCTTTTACTAATAGATGCCCACTTCAAGTGGATGAATGTCTACAAAGTCCAGTCACCCACGTCTGCTGTCACCATAGACCGTTTGCGGCAGAGTTTTGCAGTGCATGGGTTACCAGAAGTACTCATGTCAGACAATGGGACTGCATTTACCAGCGGGGAGTTCCACAATGGAACCCTCACTGGAATAACTCATACCAAAACCTCACCTCATCACCCCACCTCTAATAGTTTGGCTGAGCAGGCGGTCCAAACTTTTAAGTCTGGGATGATTCCGTCAGCACCAGATTGTCACAGTTCCTGTTCACATATCAGACGATGCCACAAACGACCACCGGTATTACCCCCACTGAATTACTAATGAAGAGAGTCTCTGCACCCATCTACCTCTTATCAGGCTGAATTTAGGTGGAAGGGTGCAGAGAAGCCAAGAGGCCCAGAAGGCTAGACATGATGGCCATAATCATGAAAGAAATTTCATGGTGAGCGACACAGTTCTCATGAAGAACTTTGGAGATGGGCCCCAATTGGCTATTAGGCGAAGTGGGAGTCGTGACAGACCTCTCTCCTATAATGTGTTGGTAAACGGCCGTATAATTAGATGGCACATGGATCATCTCCAGAGAAGAGAGAGAATCCCACAAGAAGGAATGCCATCATCATTTGCATTTGAGTCTGCACCATAAGTGGAAGAAATGTCACACAACTTCGAAGTACCGGTGGGGCCTGTTGGACCTGAGACAGTCAAAGACACAAACTTGCCCACTTCCACCAAAGAGCCTGGTGAACCCCTAAGAGGATCTCGGAAAAACCAGCTGAGGCCATTGATCTATGACACTCGACATGTCCAAGGGAGCCTCCTGAGAGACTTGACTTGTAAACAATTATTCCTGTAAATAATTGGAATGTTGTGATGCCTGTCAATTGTACTTTCAAGTAAAGGTGTGGGATGTAGTAAAGTGGAGTGCTACGTACCTTTAAGAAAATGTGGTTAGCTGGACATGTGATTGTATTGACCAATCGCTATGCAACGTGGGCTTCTTGAGTAACTGTAAGTCTAGGGCTGGCAGACACATGGTGTGAAGAAGCACACATGGTTTTATGGTTCTGTTCTTAGTTCCAATAAACCACTAGTGTTTGTTCAGCTAATTGGTCTCTCTGCCTATATTGTTTCAAGCACCAACTAATGTGTTAATATCAAGGGCACAACTAGCGTTCACCGGACAAAGCGAACCTGACAACCAAAAACATAAAAGGAGCCTAATGTCTTCCTGCCGCTGGAAATATGGCACAACAACAGGAAAGATGGTGATAGGAAAGATAGCACCAGTAAAGCTGACAGCTTGGCCTCCCATAGGCCAACAAATTGAGCCATTTAAGTGACCAAATCAGAGCAATTTCCCACTTCTGTGGGCATTATGCGGGTGGGAACGTGGAGCAAGCCGGATAAAAACTGGAGACTGTCATGCTATTATAATGATATAATACCTTGGGCTTATTTACTGTACAAGACACAAGGCACTAATCAATCATAAGGGGTTGGGCAAGCACATTGTGGGTTCATTTATTAAGACTAGCACATGAGAACAGTTATACATAGGTATGAAGCTTGGAGACAGCAGAGCTGTGTGTGTATGTGTGCACTGTTCAAAGCAAAAGTGAATCTAAAATGGGATCACATGACACATTTCCCTGCTAGCGAAGTCATGCTGATATCCCTTAAAGGCAGATTACAACAGAAACCTCTCAGTGGGTTCCTAGAGTGGGTGGTGGTATGGTGGTGTGGGGGAGAAGGGCCTCCATTATGGGCTGCCACTGGCAAAATGCTGCTCAGGCTCCCTCTTTTGGCTCCAACAGTGGGACTTCAAGGTAATCAAAAAAATTCAGCCCTATGTCTCACTAAGGAATCCAGTGTTTTGAATTGTGTCATCTCCTGGTACTCAACTTGCAATCATGGAGCAGCATCAGCATTATGCAGCCAGCAGTAGTAACAATGCCCATGACACTCAACTTTTGTCTTATTTTCCTTATAGGCAACAGCAGGAGAGTTGCAGTTACTTAATAGTAGTAGCACTGAATTCACAAGTTCGAATCCCACCACGGAAACCTGATTGCAATAGATCTGCTAATTTGTCAGCTGGCATTAAGAAAATGACAATGGAAGCTGTTAGCTTGTTGTAAAAGCTCAAATTTGTCACTAAAGTCTTTTAAATCTGATGTCCAACTCTCTTTTAAATCTGCAGACATTACCTCTTTCCTCAAAAAGCCAATGCTCGACCCCACCATCGTTGCAAACTACCATCCCATCTCCAACTTCCCCTTCTTCACCAAAGTCCTTGTTGCCTCCCAAATCTGTGCCCATCTTTCCCAGATCTCCAAGTTTGAATCTCTCTGATCAGGTTTCCACCCCTGCCAGGGTACTGAAACTGCTCTATGTCGCTGTGTCAAAGGTCCTTCTTGACCTGTCTACAACCAGAACAAATCTAGCAGGTCAAAACTGGGCATCCATAAGAAGTGGCAATCAGGAGCATTATAACTGTATCCCACCACAATTTGTAGCCTCATGGCCCAGCATATCTTTCACTCTACCATTAATTGATTAATTAATTAATTAATCCATCGTTCAGTTACAGTTCTTAGTTGGATACGATCACAACACTGGCTGCCATGTCCAATTTAAAGTTTGTGAGATGGCCGTTAACCGAGATGTCTGCATTCCAGGACAAAAAACCTAGGATC
Organism: Carcharodon carcharias; assembly: GCF_017639515.1. Taxonomy (NCBI): domain Eukaryota; kingdom Metazoa; phylum Chordata; class Chondrichthyes; order Lamniformes; family Lamnidae; genus Carcharodon; species Carcharodon carcharias. The sequence goes on along the minus strand of NC_054469.1, from coordinate 75,668,037 downwards.
TTTGACCTCACCCAAGAAGCATGGTTGTGTGTCCTTTTGGTGTGCTGCCTCAACCTCATGAATGCTCTTGGGATCTTCTGTGCATTATAACGTTTTAGCTTTGCACAGCTTATTCAGTTACATTGAAAGCACTGGGCTGAAATTGAAGGGCATTGTCACCCCTGTGGGGGCACTTTGCTCCACCGAACTGGCATGGTGGCTCTACTGGTCGGTTAGGCATTGCTTCCCTTGGCCTGGAGTGTCCCTGTTTCTGTGCTATTTCATTAACTGGACAGTGGGATTTACTTTGAACCATGGTTTACTCTCTCCCCTTAATACCGATCTGTGCTGCAAATGGATTTCGGATTGACTGACACACAAATGAGCCCAACTGACAATCTTAAATTGGTTGTCAGTGTAATTCTTAACACACTGGGGATTATTTAGCAAACGTTGTCCAGTCACGGAATCACATCTAATGTTGGACACTGTGTTTTGAGTTTTGCAAGCATAGGCTGGTTGGGTATGGCCTGTACCTTGCCGTTGCGAACAGCGGCTGGGACATGCTGTTTGATATGATCCGCCAGTCTTTGGGATATATGGCTTACATACCTAGCATCACACTGACACTGAAATTCATATACACATTACTCATTTGGGTGATAGGCAGGACGTCTTTTTGGCTTGATGGCAGCATCCCGTTAGTGACGAATACCACTCATTTTGCAACTGCATAATAGCAGCATGAGATAGCTAGCTTCAAATGGTGCTCAAATTTTGGAGATACCTTGCCCTTCCAGGGTAACCTGAGATAGACTGGACCCTTTTCAGGACTGAAAGTGACAGCCTTAGGCCCGTTCATGAGTTTGCATGATATATAGTCTGAAATGATCTGATCAGATAGCCATTATCCCGCAGGATGCCTTTAATGAGCCTTATTTCAGCATCAAGCTTGCAAGGTGAGCAAATGGCTCAGGGCCTATGTTAAAGGTTGCCAATAAGACCAATCTTATAGTGTGTGTAGCTGTAAGAATCCCAACTCATATATTGAAGGTGGGCTTGCGGTAGACCATGGTAGCGAATCCCCCGGCAGATTTCTCAACTAGTATGTCAAGGAAGGGGAATACATTTGACTTCCCCATTTCAATGATGAATTTGAATGTAGGATGGAAATTATTAAGACATTTAAGGAAATTATTACATGCAACTGTAGATTTAAATATAGCGAACATATCATCCACATATCGGAAATATGCGAGAGGTAAGAGGTTAGGTGTAATTCCATCGAAGACATGTTTCTCAATGAACCCAACAAGACGTTTGCAAGAGCTGGGTCTAGAGAGCTGGGCAAGACTATCTATTCGGGCACACATGGTATCATTAAAATCGAATTCAATACACGAGTTGCCGAGTTTTTAAGTTCAGCGAACACTGATTCACACAGTAGTGGCCGGTCTAGATCATCATGATATAGAGCCAACAATTTAAGATTGTCAGTCAGGCTTACAGTGTGGCACATTTGCGTGCACTGGAACATATTAATACACAGGGTTCTATTCTTTGCAGGCAGAAAGAATATGTAGACACATTGCGCCTGTTTCAGCTTATCAAAATAAGTAACAGCCATCCGCTGACTCATTCCTCAGGGCAATGCCTTGGCCAATGAGGGTCAAGCTGCTTGGTTTAAATTTCAAAAAACGCTTGGCAGTTAACTGGCAATCATCAATTGGTGCATTATCCATGGCAAAGCCTCTACCAATCAGAGTCCACTTGCCAACCAATCAGCAGTCTCGTCTCATATGGTATAATTTGTTGTTTTCCCCTTGTATTGGTATTCTTGCGAAGTGTCCTAATGAATGCAAGTTGAAAAGCTTCAATATGCCTTCTCTCAGCAATACTCAAGTTCGGAACTACCAAATGAACCTTTGATTTTTCCTTCAGTTTTCCAGGATTTTTCATTTTCTTCTGCACTCTCCGCAAGGTTTTGAGTTGTTCCATTTGCTGCCACCATGTTGTAAGCTGTTGGTCATAGTTCAGTAGGTCTTATTAAGGTATTCAGAATCTTAGGTAGTTCAACAGTAAGTTTTTATTAAGTACCCAAAACTATATGCATAGATACTGTAAATGTCCAAGCTAGGAGCTGTATCTTGGCTGATTTTATGGCCCATTGCAGTAGGGGCAGGGCCATAAAATGTGTTGAGCTGTTCAAAAGTCCATTGACTTTGGCAAGACCGGAAAATCCCGCCGGCGCAAAACTCCACCCCGTGCTTGCTTCTACACACAGCTCTGTCCAACGCTATACCAACCACTAGGTGTGAGTCATGTGTTCTCTTACATCACTGTGTGGGTGGTACCATACTCAGTCCCAATTAACCATTTATGTGCCAGACACTGATACTAGCACAATCATGAAATATAAATGAGGCACAGGAAAATAACCAGCATTGGTGCAATCTTACGACAGCAAAATCCTCAGAAGTGAGGAAAAAATTGGTCACAAGGAAGAAACAAATAGACCACTCCAAACAAAGGATAATAATATCATGCCTGGAAAATATCTAATTTATTAAACTTAGTAGACCAGCAGATAAGAGCCACCCTTGGCTACTCATGAATCTGCTTTCATGCAGGCTATAAAAGCTGCATCTGTCAAGGACTTTGCAATTCATTTTTAAATAATCAGCTTAACCCTCTGAAACATTCAGAATATAGATCATTTCTGTTTCACATAACACCCTTGTTATGAAAATCAAACTTACCTTAATGTTGACAGTGGAGGTTGGGACTTCAACTCCCAATTGGCCTGAGAGCATTTGCACATGCTCAGACCAGGACAGGGCTGCACATGCACAGATCGCCAATTTTACGTTCTTTGCATCCAGCGTATCTGTGCCAGAAAAAAAAGGCACGAAAACCCAGGCAGGGCACAGGGAGAGGTCCCAAAGGAAGAAAGGACAGGGAGAGGTTCCAAAAGAAGAATTCCAGAGAGTGGACAAGAACAGGAAGATGTCCAAGTTTAGTTAAAAAGAGAGGAGCAGAGGATCAGGCTCTAAATAGGAAAAGGCTGCGGGTAGCAGACTTTAAGCGAAGATGTTCAAGGGAAGCTCTGGTAATCAAAGAGGGCTCGGAAAAAGCCCTAAGGATCCAAGAAAGCAGGTTGGTAACTCTGTGCTGCGGGCTGTTGAGGCACAGGTGCCCCTTTGGAACAGTAATGTTCTGCTCAATGCAGCCAAAGAGCTGAAGTTGTGTTTATGAGTTGGTGCTTGAGTGGATACTCGGGAATCCAGGGGAATGGAATCTCAGGAGACAAGATTGAAACCCTGTGAGGGGGGCCATCGTTGAAGCCATCCGAGTTAAAGTGACATTTGGTAAGAATTCCAAGATGAGATCTTCAAACATGAAGACTGGAATCCCTTGTGAGTGAAGCAGAGTTTCAGTGAGATTAGTCAACTCACAGTTAAATTGACGCCAAGATGAGTTGTAGAGAAATCTGTGGGTTCTGTCCTGGTCACATCTGCATTTATTGTTTAGTGTGGTGTGTTCAACAACAGTTAATTCACGTGTATGTCATGTTAACCTTGAACTTTGGAGTTTAAGATAGATATTATAAATTGTTTTATCTTTCTGACCTTGTATAGTAAAGTTTATTTTTGTTCAGACCTATGGAATCTTGTGGTTTTGTTCTCTGAGCAAATGTCTTGAATCTCAAACCTTATCTACTTTTAAACAAAATTTATTGGTCCTTAACCGGATATTACCAGCAACTTGGAGGTCTGGCCAAAGATCACAACACTCTTAAAAACTGATCCAAACTTAGAATGATGGGTGATAAAATAATGTGAGGCAAAATAAAAGGTAATCTTAACAACACTGCACAATTTATATCATGCCTGGAATCCACTAAACAAATTAAATATTTTTAAAGTATATCAGATTTGAAGAATTTTCATTCCACAGTAAAAATATTCAGTTGATATCATTAAGTTTTTTCAAAATTATTCACTTTTACCAGATGACTTTTTTGATAGATTCATGGAAAATTGCAGGTAATAGACATTTAGGTTCTCTCAGTATTTCAGTAACTACAGCTCTGTGACCACAAGGTTGTTTTAATTAAGCTAGCCAGACATAAGTATAGATATGTTTAAAACATCAGCTCACTGCGCCCTTTGATACTTACTAATAATTTTTCCATTTTTAGTCCTTAAAGCTGAAGCTAAAATGAATGTCTGATATGTTGCAAAAAAAAACCTTCACTTATATAGCCCCTTTCATGACCATAAGAACATAAGAACTAGAAGCAGGAGTAGGCAATTCAGCCCCTCGAGCCTGCCTCGCCAATCAATACAATCATGGCTGATCTCATTTCGGACTCAACTCCAATTTTCCGCCCTCTCCCGCTAACCTTTCAACCCGTTACTAATTAAAAATCTATCTCCTCCTTAAATTTATTCAGCATCCCGGCATCCACTGCACTCTGAGGTAGCGAATTCCACAGATTCACGACCCTTTGAGAAAAGTAATTCCTCCTCATCTCTGATTTAAATCTACCACCCCTTAGCCTAAAACTATGGCCTCTTATTCTAGAATGCCCCACAAGGGGAAACATCTGCTCCATGTCTACTTTGTCTATCCCCTTTAGCATCTTATATACCTCAGTTAGATCTCCTCTCATCCTTCTAAACTCTAGCGAGTAAAGGCTTAAACTGCTCAATCTCTCCTCATAAGACAAGCCCCGCATTTCTGGAATCAATCTAGTGAACCACCTCTGAACCGCCTCCAATGCAACTACATCCTTCCTCAAGTAAAGGGACCAAAGCTGTGCACAGTACTGCAAGTGCGGTCTTACCAATGCCTTGTACAGTTGCAACAATGCTTCCCTATTTTTATACTCTATTCCTTTAGCAATAAATGCCAAAATTCCATTTGCCTTCTTTATTACCTGCTGGACCTGCATACCAGCTTTCAGCAATTCATGCATGAGGACACCCAGATCCCTTTGCACTGAAGCATTCTCAAGTTTCTCTCCATTTTAATAATATGTCACCTTCTTATTCTTCTGACTAAAATGGATAACCTCACACCTATCCACGTTAAACTCCATCTGCCAAATTTTGGCCCATTCATCTAACCTGTCCCTATCCATTTGTAATTTTTTTATTTCTTCATTGCAACGTACTTTCCCACCTGTCATCTGCAAATTTAGCTATAGTACCTTCTATCCCTGAATCCAAGTCATTAATACAGATTGTAAATAGTTGGGGCCCAAGAAACGAGCCCACTGAACATCTTAAATTCTTTAGCGCCAATTAAGTATTTTTGCAATGTAGTTATGGTTACACCCTGACATTGGTGGCCTGGCCTGGTTCACTTTGGTTCTTGTGCATTTCCTTCCACTTTATGTTGACAAGGATGACTTACTGTCAACTGTAGCTCAGTTGGAGCATTCTTATTTCTGAATCAGAAGGTTTCAAGTGCAAGTCCCACTTGAGCACAAAATTCAAGGCTGACACTCCAATGCAGTTCCAAGGGAGTGCTGCATTGTCTGTTGTGTTATCTTTTGGGTAAAGCCAAAGCCCTTTCTGCCCTCACAGATAGATGTAAAAAAATCCCAGAGCACCATTTTGAATAAGAGCAGTGAAGTTATCCATGGTTTCCTGACCTGCAATCAATATCACAAAATCAGATTAACTGGTCAATACCACATTGTTGTTTGTGGGAGTTTGCTGTATACAAGTCGGCTGCTGTATTTCCTACATTACAAGAGTGACTACACTTCAAAAGTATTTCATTGGCTGTAAAGCACTTTGAGGTGTCCATGGTCATGAAAAGTGCTTTATAAATGCAAGTCTTTCCTTTTTTAACTTTCCCTGTTGCCAATGAGAATTGCCCAGAGGCAAATCTTCAGATGATTGTTTGCATATGCTTTTCTGCAGGGTGTCAGAATGTAACAAAGTTGCAAAAGCATGTACATGTTTCTACAAATTAAATTAACACTAAAAGTAAATCAAACCTAATATATATAATATAATATCAAATATAAACATTATAAATGGAAATAATATGAAATATACTTTGAAACTATCAAAAGTCTGCCATTTTGTATCCATATTTATGCTGGCTGGCTTGCTTAATCAGAAACCAACTATCATAAGCACCTTGTGGCCACAGAGCTCTAATTACTGATAACAGGAGTGCACTGAAACGGAGGTGAGAGAATTTAAATCATTAGTAATTTTCCAGGAATCTGTCAAAACGGGACCCATCGAATGAAAGCCAACAATTGAAAAAAGAGATATTAGTTGAAATTTTTCATTCTACAGCAAAAATGCAAGCAGATTTACTTTAAAGTTTGCACTTTAAAAAAACATAACTGCGTAGTTAAAACAGCTACTTTAATAAAAACATCAAATTGATTTGAGTTCAACGTAAAAGCATTGGTGTTTTTCCACATGGTAAGGCGAGGCTCCATAGTGCTTTATTAGAGTGTTAGTGAATCAATAATGTTGCTAATTAGTCACCCAGAAGCAATAATTGATAATTACAAATCTTTTTCCCCCCACGTCTCTTGTCCTTGCTATTTGTGGTGAAAAACTGTCATTTTCAGTTTCAAATCTTATTTATTTACCAGCAAAACTACACATGGCACAGTGACCACCCCACGCCACCATACCCCCGCCCCTCACCGTTATACACATACCTTATAGCTCATTACTGTGCAGCTACAGCATTCAACTATATACTTAATATAACGGAATAATTAAGTGAAAGTCGGCTAGAAAGGTGGACAACAATGAACCTATCTGGAGTCGAGAGGAAGAGGAGCTAACAATAGGAGTCCTTTGAGAGTTAAAAAAGAGTTATCAATACTGCCACCATTTGAAAATCATGACTTTCTCTGGGGTCTGATTGCAGTTTTTAAGGTGATAGGCATAGTTTATTTATTCAGTCATTTTGGTCAGTATTTTGCTTCCATTTTTTATGATTATGGATTACCCATGGAGTGTGAAAATTACATTTTCCATTCCTTGCACAGAGTAACCATTGTTGTAAACCTAAATTGTACAGCAGTGAAGGGCAAATGGAATAGTTGTGCTTTCTCAATGCATGTTATCCCTATTGTAACTGTATTATACAGTGTTTTTGTTCATATTTATATCGTCGTTCATTCTCATTTAAAAATAAGTATTAAAACTGCAAAAATGTATAAAAATTGTTACCCTTTTACCCATCACTTTACAGTTTCTATTTCTATAAACTACATTAATACGCTTCCAAATATTTGCTTTGGTAGTAATATTATTGAAAGTGTTTGCTACAATGGGAGAATGAATCAGTTAGCATCCTAGGCGCCTGGGTTAAGGGCTCACTTAGAAGCCTGATGCTGATAAATCGAACAACTACTGTATTGTGTGGTGCATCAGTGCTGATAGGTGGATGATTGGGGGAGGGGATGGTGGGCTGCTTGTGTATTTAACTGAAAGCCAGGAGCACTGTTTGTGGATGACCCATAAAATAGTACACACTCCGGGCAGGGGTGGGGGGAAGGGAGACATTTCATCCACACTTTCATATTGCATCATTAGTCACAAGTTGGCAACCTGAGTTGAACCCCAAAATGAGATTATAACTTTGAAATCAGAGGATATCCGCTATTAAATATATCTAAACACCTACATAGATAAATATCTAGATAGATAGATAGGCAACTCGTCAAGCCTCCTTCGACAGCATCTTCCAAACCTATGACCTCTACCACTTAGAAGGACAAGGGGAGCAGACACGTTCCACATGCAAGTTCCCCTCCAAGCCACACACCATTCTGACTTGAATTATACTACCATTCCCTCACTGCCACTGGGTCAAAATCATGGAACTTTCAACACTGTGGGTGTTCCTATGTCACATGACTGCAGTGGTTCAAGAATACAGCTCACCACCACCTTCTCAAGGGCAATTCAGGATGAAAAACAAATACTGACCTTACGGCCATGCTCACATCCCATGAAAGAATAAAAAAAATGAAGGATTAACAATGATGCCATATTCACTACTAGGTTATTAAGTAGTTTTCAGAAGGTGACAAGGTTGAATATTTTGACGTTTCTTGTCATTCGTCTGATTTGCAGCATATTTTCTGTCCTTTGCAGAATGATTTTTGAGATGAAATAGAAAAGATAACTTCACCAGTTAAGAATGTCCTTCGTATTAAAGGCCTTTTTATCACAGGTAATATAAAATGCCACCAGGAATTTTCTATGGTGTGGGGGGTGGGCGGCAGTTGGGTTTGGGAAATGGAGGGTTGAAATCCAGATTAACCACTATAGCTTCAGCGGAAGCCACTTTGAGACAGCTATGCAAGGTTTCCCAGGGTACATATTTAACTCAAGGAGGCTAAGGAAGAAACAGGCCAGGATTTTATGGCCTCTCCCGCCTGGCGGGATATTATAGTCCCGCTGAGCTGAATGGAGATTAAAATGGCTCACCACATCCACCGGGGGAAAGCAGGTCTGTAAAATCCTGGCCACACTCTAGCAGCTGACCATTGAAAGGTAATACAGCACAGATCATATATCACATAAGATATAGGAATAAATAGACTTGTCAGCAGCATATGATACAATGAACCATAGACGTCTCCTCTGCAGGATCCTAGAGATGACAAAAGATATTCACTTAACAGAGCTGTTAGAACGCATGCTTCAGAATCGCCAGTTCTATGTTGAACTAGGTGGGAAGCGCAGCAGGTGGCATATTCAGAAGAATGGTCTTCCTCAGGGAAGCGTGCTCGCACTGCTGCTGTACAACATCTACACAAATGACCAACCTATAGACGGTGTCACATGGTGTTTTATATATGCTGATGACTTATGTGTTACTGCCCAAAGCACTTATTTTAACACCGTGGAGAAAACGCTTTCTGAGGCCTTGGAGGGACTAACATCCTACTATGAAGAAAACCATCTTCACGCAAACCCATCAAAGATGCAAGTTTGTGCATTCCACCTCAGAAATTGTGAAGCCGAACGCCAGCTTAAAGTAACCTGGTGTGGAGCAACACTGATGCATTGCAAGCACCCTAACTACTTAGGAGTCACCCTTGACAGATGCCTCACCTTCAAGAACCACATCAAAAAGATAAAGACAAAAGTGAGCACACGAAACAACATCCTGAATAAGCTCACTAACACAAAATGTGGAGCAAGCTCGAAAACATTGCGAACCAGTGCACTTGTTCTTTGCTATTTCACTGCCGAATACGCCTGCCCTGCATGGGAAAGATTTACTCATGCTAAGAAGATGGATGCCATTCTGAATGCAAGCTGCCGACTTATCACAGGTTGTTTAAAACCAACAAACGCCAACAGCCTATATATCCTGGCGGATATCGATCCCCCTGATATAAGAAGAACGATAGCCAGCAAGAAAGAGCAATTCCGTCAAACATCAGATGAGAAACACCCTCTATATGGTCATACACCTAGACCCAGCCGCCTAAAGTCAAGGAAGAGCTTCATAAACAGTATTGTTCCATTACAATCAACTCCATCCGAAGCCCGCATCGCCTTGTGGAAAGACCGGCTCGCCAGTCTCGAACAATCCCCAGCGATGGAAATTCTACCGGATGAAAGCCTTCCCCCAGGCAATTGGGCAACCTGGAAGTGCCTTAACAGACTTAGGACTGGTGTAGGTCGTTCAAAGGTGTTACTAAGCAAATGGGGATATACAACCTGCCCGACAACTTGTGAATGTGGAACTGAGCCACAGGCTATGCAACATCTCCTGCAATGTCTATCACTAGAGGAATCCTGCACTGTTGCAGATCTTGCTGAATTCAACAACAAGGCGCAAAAATGTGCCCAGTTCTGGCTGGGCCATGTATAGACTGTCCGTGGACACGATAAGAAGAATAGGAATAAAGAGATGACAAAGAAAACTAAAAAGTGCTTTTGTTTGCCATTTGCTACATGTAGAACAATAGGGTTATTTTATTGAGCAGACAAAAATCAAAGTTTGGGATAAATTTGGAATTTACTGAAAATATCAATATCTTCCCTCATCCCATGTTGTGTGGCCTGCTGTGCATTTACAGCATTTTCAGTTCTTGTGTTCCACATGCCTAATTCCCAGGACCTTAGCAGTTTTGCAGTGGCATTCTTACCTCCTTCCTACTTGAACTCCTAACTCTTGTCCCTCTGTAAACTCACAGTGCAATGTTTCATTGCTTGCAATGAAAGCACTTAAGCGTTGGTCCCATTTTCTGTAGTGTAGATATGTGGCATAAATTAAGTTAGACTCATTTGTCATTGTATAGAGAGATGCATCATTTTAATAAGGCCAATTTCAGCAAGGCAGCTCCAAAACACTTGTGGAACTTTAAACATTTCCAAAGGTTCTAAATTAACCCAATATTTCAAATGAAGTCAGAATTCAGAAAAAATAATACAACTCTAGAGGAATTTATTACAATCTGGATTGCAAATAAGGAACAAATTCTGTCATGTGTGCAAATGTTCATTTTAAATAAATATACTTACTTGTATAATCGCTTCCTTATTTTCCAGTTATCTCCCCGGTGGTGAGGTTTGTCTCTTAGTTCCTTCCAGCTAGTGAGGGTGGGGCAATTGCAGGCAACACTGCTCTGTTATCAATTAGCGGGAGACAGAATCAAGCAAGCTGTTTAATGCCAATTCCCCTCCTCAGCCCACCCAAATCAATTGCGTTAGATCAGCAAAGCATGTCTTGAGGAGACTAGGTGATATTGGGTGAAATAAGTTCAAATGAACTTTGTAATTGACTAGCAGGAAGTTCTGACACTCAACCATCCAACCTGCTGTTTGAATGGCAAATGTTGCTATTATTAAAAGTGTTGGGCTTCCTAACCTCACCACTGTTGTTGGATATAAACTCAGTTATCATATGGTTAATTCAATGGCGATGTGGACACAGTGGAGGTCATTCCTCAGTGATCAGGCTTGAGTGAGTTGCTCAGAAGTTGTGCCCATGCTTTCTCTGTGCATACAGCATTGCCATTGGACTGAAACATTAAATGAAATTCACTGTGTAGGTACTGTTGAAAGAAAAGTTGGGGAAGAAACCTTTGAGCAAACCCAGTCACAGTTAGGTTTAGAGTACCTTAAGCAGAAACCTAGAAATAAACCAGTGTCTGAGTATTCTGTAAAGAGCTTTCTTTATTCATTTATGGAATGTGGGATTTGCTGGCTAGGCCAGCATTTATTGCCCATCCCTAATTGCCCTTGAGAAGGTGGTGGTGAGTTGCCTTCTTGAACCGCTGCAATCCATGTGGTGTAAGCACACCCACAGTGCTGTTAGGAAGGGAGTTTCAGGATTTTGACCCAGCAACAGTGAAGGAACAGCAATATAATTCCAAGTTGGGATGGTGAGTGACTTGGAGGGGAACTACCAGGTGGTGGTGTTCCCATGTAATACTGCCCATGTTCTTCTAGATGGTAGCATTCCTGGGTTTGAAAGATGCTACCTAAGGATCCTTGGTGAGTTCCTGCAGTGCATCTTGTAGATGGTACACACTGCTGCCACTGTGCGTCAGTGGTAGAGAGAGTGATTGCTTGTGGATGGGGTGCCAGTCAAGCAGGCTGCTGTTGTTGGAGCTGCACTCATCGAGGCAAGTGGAGAATATTCTATTACACTCTTGGCTTTTGCCTTGTAGATGTTGGACAAGCTTTGAGAAGTCAGGAGGTGAGTTACTCGCTGAAGGATTCCTAGCCTCTGACCTGGTCTTGTAGCCACAGTATTACATGCCTAGTCCAGTTCAGTTTCTGGCCAATGGTAACACCCAGGATACTGAAAGTGGGGGATTCAGTGATGTTAATACCATTGAACGTCAAAGGGTGATGGTTAGATTCTCTCTTGTTGGAGATGGTCATTGCCTGGCACTTGTGTGGCCTGAATGTTACTTGCCACTTGTCAGCCCAAGCCTGGATATTGTCCAGGTCTTGCTGCATTTGGACATGGACTGCTTCAGTATCTGAGGAATCACAAAGGGTCATGACATTGTGCAATCCTCAGCAAACATCCCCACTTTTATCTTATGATAGAAGGAAGGTCATTGGTGAAGCAGCTGAAGATGGTTGGACCTAGGACACTACCCTGAGGAACTCCTGCACTGATGTCCTGGAGCTGTGATGTTTGACTCCAACAACCACAACCATTTTCCTTTGTTCTAGGTATGACTTGCCCTGATTCCCACTGACACCAGTTTTGCTAGGACTCCTTGAAGCCTTTTGGAAAGGGAAGGTATGTGAAAATTGGCTCTTCATTCATGGAAAGATTCTGATGGGCTCTGGGAGATTGTTTAGATTTGGTCATTCAGTTTTGCGAATATTGCTAATATTCCTTCTGAGTCTATTGAAGGGTGGGGGAGGCTATGTGCTCACAATGTTTTGACAGACCACCCAAACACCGCAGTAAATAGTGCATACTGGCAAGCTTAAATCTTGCACAATCTAGTTTCTAAATAGGTTCACTACTGAACTTAATTTCACGTGTTGTACACAAAAAATGTAAAATTTGTACTCCATCTGGAGAGAAGGAAGTAACAAGCCTTGTTACTGTCATTCTTCCTGATTAATTAGCACTTAAACTCAAAAAGCAGCATTCAGCTCTTTTTTTGAGCAGCAATTTAGTAAGAATGCATCCTTCAAATAATAGGCTAAAGAATAACACCATGACACTGCAACAATCTCAAAACATACCTTTAAAGGGGCCCTTCTTCACAAAAGAGGATTTTTAGTTAGAAGGAATATCTGGAAGGCACATCAGTTATTTTTTGTCAGGATGCCATTAGACACAAAAGGCTAGATATTTTCTGGAGTGAGGAATTTCATAGCATTCATATATGATTAGGTTTTAAAAATTTTTGCTCACAGGTTTGCTGGGAATGCAAGCTGATAACAGTGTAGCAAGGGAAACAGGCATTTGTGTCCTCAGTGAACAACAGGACAAATTGTGGGCTGGATTTAATAGAGGCAACCGGGCTGGAGAGCTGTAGGAACCCCACGTCATCTCCATTGGGGAAGGCCCACTAAATTTAGTGCCCCACAGGCACTTAACTGGACAGTGGTGAGCCTTCCTCAGGAACAAAGGCCCTTGGGGCGGAAATCCTGCCCACTGTCCAATCAGAGGCCAGCAGCCCCATTGAACAGCAGCACCATCCTCCCAAGACCCAGTATCATTGTAGTTCGCAGGCCACAGGTAAGTGATGGCAGGAGAAGGTTTGTGGGGCAGGGGTGGGTAGCAAGGTTTGGGGGCAGCCTCAGTGCCCCTCTTGCTTCCTAAGCCAGGTCCCTCGATCAGGCGCTGACTGCCTTTGAAAGAGGGAGCCCCGCCCCCCCTTGGAGCCCATACCCCTGCACAGGTTTGCTTGTCATGCTCCCCACATGGCAAGGCCCCTGGCCACCACTGAGTTATTATCATGGACTTAATGAGAGTGGAGACAGGAAGGCAGGGGAGTTCTTACATGCCACCTTCCCACCTGATTAAATGTCCTCCTGTCACCAAACTCATCATAGGAGAAGGCATTAAATTCTGCCCTGTATATCCATTAAGCTAATGAGAAAAGGTAAAGAAAGGATTAAAAAAGTGAGAGTTAAAATTTGGTTTTTAAAAATCTCTGAGAACAATTCACAACATAAAGAAAGGAGGCTTCATGTTAACAATTGTTTACTTCCTGGGCAATTGATTGAGGGAAATAAACTTGTGGACTACAGAGGAGGCAGACCAGTGGAATGAGACTAAGTAGATTGCTCTACAGAGAGACAGTGTGCACTTGATGGGCTGAATTTTCTGGCTGACACACGGGTGGCGGAGTCTGCACGTCAGCACTTAAAATGTCGTGCATGTCGCACGAGCATCCTGACGTCAGCGCACGACATCGCGGTATTTAGGTGGGTGGGCACGCTATGCAGCGCGGTGCACGCCCACCGTTAATTAAAGGCCTTAACTCAGCAATTAACGCCGATTTTGAGGAGCCCATGTGAACTGCGGCTCGGCGCACAGGCCCAACAGGCAGGAGGGTAACTGATTTTTTAACAAACCTCATCCACGGAGGCAGCTCCTCTGAGGAGGAAGGGAGGGATAGAATAGGAGGAGGCTAGGAGTGGACAAAATGCCTCCAGGGGAGCCACCTATGGGAGGACAGGCACAGGCACAAGGGGTGCAGGGCCAAGAGGTTGTCCAAGGTGGAAGGGGCTGCAGAAGATGCCACTATTCTGCTGCCAGGGTGTACAGGCGGCGAAGCAGCTACCTCAATATGACTGGGGTGCAGTGCCGAAGGAAGCTCCGTCTGTCAAGGGAAACAGTCAACTATATCTGTCAGATGATTGGCCCTGAGATCTCCCCTAACTGTTTGGTGGACACCCCGTGCCAGCGGCTCTCAAGGTCACAGTTGCCCTCCACTTCTATGCATCTGGCTACTTCCAGGGCTCAGTGGGTGATCTTTGCGGTGTCTCCCATTCATATTTCCACACTTGTGTCAAGCAGGTTACAGATGCTCTGTTCAGACGGGCATCGACCTTCATCCACTTCTGCTGGGACCAGGCAAGTCAGACACAGTGAGCCAGAGGCTTCATGGCCATTGCTGGCTTCCCCCGCGTCCAGAGTGCAATAGGCTGCACACACGTGGCCATCAAGGCGCCAGCAGGTGAGCCCGGTGCCTTCGTCAACAGGAAGGGCTTCCACTCCATGAACGTGCAGATAGTGTGTGATCACAGGATGCTGATTCTACGAGTCTGTGCAAGGTACCCAGGCAGCTCCCATGATGCCTACATCCTCAGACACTCCCAGGTGCCGGCGCTCTTCAGTGCTCCAGCCCGACTGGATGGTTGGCTGGTGGGTGACAAGGGCTATCCCCTCAGAAGGTGGCTCATGACGCCTCTCCGCCATCCAGGAACAGAAGCTGAGCAGCGGTACAATAGGAGCCACAGCACCACAAGAGCTGTGGTGGCGAGAGCCATCGGTCTTCTCAAGATGCGCTTCCGTTGCCTGGACTGCTCAGGGGGCGCACTCCAGTTCCCCCCAGATCACGTCTCTCTGATAGTGGTAGCATGCTGCGTTCTGCACAATCTTGCGCTGGAAAGGGAGGTTGCAGTTGACGTTGAAGACCTTGACGCCCTGGATGAGGCTGCACATGATGAGTCCAGCAGTGGTTCAGAGGATGAGGAAGCACAGGGCGATGATGAGGGGCAGCACGCCGACCCACTACTACACTAAGGAGGCAGGGACACCCAGGACATTTTAATCCACCGAATCTTCAGCTAGCTCCATGCACACATCGATCAGCAGGACCAGCATTGCCTGGCGCTTCCATACGTGGCATTTAGGTGCTACATCTTCCACCTCATCACCTGCAATTAAGGGCTTAGTACAGAAACATCAATGTCCACTCAAACACTCATGAGATGTCTATGAAACATACAAATGCATCACAAAGGAAACACCCTCAGCCATGGTCAGAAAAGTGGACTTTATTCAGTCCAAAATAAAACACAAATGTCACTCAGACGTACATAAGTATTTTTCCCTAATCTAGGGCCAACAAAAAAATCACCAATGACATACCCGTGGAGGGCCTAACGTGCCTTATGCTATCGTTTGCGGGTGCCACGTCAAGGTGCCGCCCCATCACTCGGAATGGCTTGTGAGACAGCCTGCTGACTCTGCTGTCCTGTTGGCATTGATGACCTTAGCTGGCGTCCTCTGGTCCGTGGAGCCTGTGATGGCCCCACCTGGGAAGGAGGAGCCAGTTCCAGAACTGACACCTCCCTAGTTGTCACAGCCTCAGAGGATGCAACGGTCACTGGCAGAAGGGCGGTGGAAGTGTTGCCCTCATCCAGAGCGCCCTGAGAGGAGCTCGCAGTGACGACAGGCAGCTGCTGCTCCGACGTGAGGTCGCATTGGATCTCCCTGCTCATCGCAGATGCATGGGCATCGAGCGGGGACACTTGGTGCCCAGAACATCTCCCACATTGTGAATGATCACCTGTGACCATTAGCTCTGTAAGGGCTTGCAGGTCAGAGCGTAACCCAATCAGAAGTGACTCAATCCATTGGAAGCCCCTCTCATGAGGGCCGCCAATCGCCAGTGGAGGAAGCCTGAAGCTCTGTCCTGAGGTTCATGCCTTCACTGACACTCTGCCTGCCTCCTCCACCACAGAGACCAACTGAAGCACACCCTCATGCAACCCTGCCAGATGCTCCTGCAGTTGCTGCATTGGTGAAATCTCCAGAGGCACATCATCACTGCCGAACCCAGCATGTGCCTGGTCCCCTGCATCCTCCAGCTGCTGGCGCAATCGGCACTCTCTGTCCGTGCCATCTCCTCCAGTGATTGTGAAGTGCTTGCTCCACTGTGCCCCAGGATACTAGCCAATGTTATATTTCCTACCGAAGTGTTTGTTGCTGCGTTGGTGCCTGGCTGGTTGAAATGATGTGCCACAAGTTGCAAGTCTTGTCCTCAGGTGTGGAGGGGGGGGCATCCATGCAGTGGTGATGCTGAAATTAACAACAAGGACAGTGCATCTGTTACCGTTCAGTCAGTAACACCTTTCATCCCTTTCCCCCCCAGCTCCATAAGTCGCTCTCCCTTCAAAAACCTAAGGAGACGAACATCTTTGGGGTGGTAAATAGTCAAGAGGAGGTCTAAACATTACACGCGCATACAGACAGGCTGGTCAGATAGCCTAAGGAATGCCACATGGAACGTTATGTGGATAAATGTTCGGTTAAGCACTTGGGCAAGACAAGCAAGGTACGGGAATACATGAGTAATGATAGGATCGTGGGAAGTCACGATGATTACAAGGACCTTGGTGGGCAGACTCGTTAAGATAGCAGAACAGGAACATAAGGCGTTTAACAAGGTAGAAGCCTTTATTAGCTGAGGAATAGAATGTAGGAAAAGGGAGGTCATGTTGCAAGTGCAGAAAACGCTGTCGAGGCCACATCTACACTTCTGTGTCCAGTTGTGACCTGCGCTTCATGGGAGGGATGGCACTGGAGTGGGGAGAGTGCAGAGGTACCTGACCTGGATACATGCTGGCCTGGAGAGTTGGAGTGATGAGGAGACATTGCAAACACTTGTGACATATGCTGTGGAGCACAGAAGATTGACAGGTCACATTATTGACCTTCATACCGTTATGAGGGGCATAGAAAGGGTGGACACAAGGCAACGTTTCCCCTTGGTGCAGGGATGACTAACACGGTGGCATTTATTTAAGTTGAGTGCCATGAGGCTGACAGGTGAGATGCTGAGGATCTTTTGGACAGAGTCATGTGGGACGCAAAGGCTGAAAGGGTGTTGGAGGTACAAACCCTCCTAAGATGCAATTAATATTTGGATGTGCGATGCCATGGCATGTTAGGCCATGGGGATAGTGGTCACAAATTGGAAGGTGCTAGAGATGCGCATCCTCAAGGGGCTGAGGGACCGTTGTGTATGACCCACACGTCAGACTGTATCAGTCTGTGAATGAGCAGTGTTGCAGCATTAACGATTGCAGCAACCATCAGTGCTTTGGATGGTGGGGAGATAGAGTGGATGGGACTGTGACCCTCAAATACCTGGCCGATGTACCCCAACCTCACCAACACCTGCCGCCCTGGCTGCCTGCCTCCTCCCCAGCTCCATGGCCTGCTCCTCATAGGTGGTGAGGTGCTGCAGCACGGCGTGCCCACCACCAATCTGCAAAAGCTGCTGGCTATTGTTCCCTGTTCATGTCGCTCATGTACTCTGCACGCGCACTCCGCACCCAACCACAGTGGCCCATCTGAGGCCTCCAGCAGCTCCTGTCCACACTACTGGTGATCAGTCCCCAGAAGATAGTTTGGCTGGTCCCAACCCCCTCCCCCAATGGACACCTTGGCCCAATTTGGCGTCCATCACTTTGAATAACACACGCGTCTTAGCTCCCATATCAAGGAGGTGCAACTACGTGCGGCGCCGATGCCAGCAGATGGCTCTTGGCCACGACACCTTGAGGCTCTCCTTCCACCATCTCATCACCATCAATAAGACATGTGTTGTAGTTCTGAGTATGGGTCTGGTTGCCCCGAGACTACTCAAATGCGACAAACACCAACATATGCTGCAGGGAGAACCCATCTTCTCCTCAACCACTAAGGCTATTGTAAGCATGATTACTATCTGTTTGCCCACCCTGCGTGTGCCAAATGCCCAATGCAGTAACGACACTAAGACATGGGAGTGGGGTCGGGGGGGGGCGGTGGTGGTCAAAGACTAAGGCTACTCTGGGTCAAATGGCCAAGGCTGACATGGTACTCACCCTTCCAGAGCACAACAAATCATTGAAGCACTTGCGGCACTGGGTTCCAGTGCACCGCACATCGTCATGGGCGCTTACTGCCTCCCCCACCTCCTGCCACACCTGCCTGGTGACGTGGGGGGACCCTCCTCCTCCCATCCTGACAGTTGGCTTGCCTGTCCATCAAGGGCAAAATTCAGCCCATATGGATCGAATGGCTTCCTTCTGTTCAGTAATCGCTCAATGACTCTAGGATTGGAGGTCATTAACACTTATCACAACATTAAAAAGGGTCCTTGTACTGCACAAAGGGTTAGGTGTTGTAATTAGCAAATTTAACAGGCAATCAATGTGTAAACCTCATGAAAGCCACTGGGAGGTTAGGAAAAGGTATTTCCCTGAAGCAAATGGCAGATCAGCACAAAACAGCCAGCAACCTGTGGCGATTCACAGCTTACAGGATCACTCCCAATGCAGTGGGTTCCAGGCTGGCTTGCTCATTAATTTATTTTTTCAGCAAAGTTTGGCCAATTGTGATGCAATCCAAACCATTCTATTATATATTTCTTATCTTTTTGTCTTTTGAAGGAAATATTAAACTAGGGCCCTGTCTGCCTGTTCTGCCGAAGTTTCCTAGTAGTGTTTGCAGAAGGGTGGGGAAATTCTCCTGTGGCCTGCTCAATATACCTCACATAAGCAAATTGACCAAAAACATCAGACGAATTGGCCATTCATTTCATTTGCTGATTGCGGGACCTTGATTTGCGTCATTTGCTGCTCCATTTACCTACATATGGGTATTCACTGTGCTTTTAAAAATTATTTGTTGTGAAATGATTTGAGATATCCTGAAGTCGTAACAAGGCACTCCAGGGGTGTAATTTATTTTGTCTATGTTTGCTAAACATCTTTTCATTATGCTATCTTTTGCTTCAGTTTATCCAAGAAAGAAAAATTATCATGGAGACTGCATTTATTTTAGTTTCTAATTATTAATTTGAAGTGCTTTCAAATATTTCAATTTTCAATGTCCAAATATTGGCTTAAGGAAGTATATAGTGACAGACATGCTAATTGTGTAAATCAAAATGTAACAAAATGAATATGTTGCAGATAGCTACGTTTATGTTAATGTTGCGTTCAGTTGCATTCAGTTTAATTTAAATAATTTATGTGTCGAATCATTAAAATGCATAATATTGCAGCTGTCATCATTGAAAAATAAACAAATAAAACTGATATTGGATTCAGTGCTGGCCAAGAAGCCCTCTTAGATTTACTCTAGGATAGAATATTGCGCGCGTTGGACGGGCACACGCCCGACCTGAACAAGCGTAAAATAACACGCGATGACATCGGGTGCATCCCAATGTCATCGCGCACTTGTGCGATATTTTGGTCGGCGGGCACACACGGGAGTCAGCAGCGTACCCGCTGACAATTAACAGGCCTATTAAAGCCATTAAAGTATTCATTAAATGAAATTTTTCACTGCCCGGGTTGGTGGGCAGCGAAAAGGCCAAGTGGCCCTTGGATTTTTTGCAAAGCCTCATCCACAGATGGGATGAGGTTTTGACCAATGATTTTAAAAAATTAAAATTTTTCAAACTAATTCGTAACATGTCTCTGCTCATGTGACAGAGTCACATGAGGGGAACTTCTATTAACATTTTTAAATTCTTCATTTTTTATGTTCAAACAGCTTCAGCCCCCTGAGGCAGCTCTGTGCCTCAGGGAGCTTTCACTGCGTGCACCCATGCGCATGCGCAAACTTCCACAGTCACTCTTCTTCCCTCCTTCCCCCACCCTACCCCACACAGGCAGCACTGAGCGCTGCAGTGGGCAATTCACACTGGCTGGCCGCTAATTGGTCAGCTAGCGTGAAATCGCAGCTGGAGCCCAATCGAGGACAGCGGTCTGCTTCCCGCCTGCCCAACCACTGGAAAATTCTGGCCCAGGTGTACGCAATACCAAACACCTATGTTAATAGTCTGGCCTTGCAATCCGAGATATGTGGCAGAAGGGTCAGTAAGCAGAGGACACCAATTTAAAGTTAATTGGCAAAAGTACCAGAGGTGAGATGAGGAGAATTTATTTCATGCAGCAAATTGCTATGACCTGGAATGCACTGTCTGAAAGAGTGGTAGAAGCAGATTCAATATTAACTTTCCAAAAGGAAGTGAATAAATACTTGAATGGGAAAAAAATGTGTAGGGCTAAGGTATAAGAGCAAGGGAACAGGAAGAATGAGAAAATTGTTTCAAAAAGCCAACATAGACACAATGGGCCAAAAGGCCCCCTTTCGTGCTGTATCATTCTGTGGACAGAGTCGCCCCAGATTTGCACAAAGTGAGGTAATTGGCAGGAAAAAGGACATTTTATCTGTCGGCTCCAATGGAGGCTTTTCACGTCGTATCACCCCATTCCCAGCCTCATTAATTTTGCATTCACGCTGGCTCACTGGCAGGCGGGCTCAGATTTTCCAGCCACGTCATCACCTCAGTGCTTCCTCATTCTAGGCATCATATTTAAAGCGCACCAGAGTGCATGACTACTTCAGACCACAGATGCTCCAGGCGACAGATGGCCCACGAAAGCAAAGAAGATGGCAGCCTCCAAATTTAATGATGACTCTCTGGGGCACCTGGTGGATGCAGTGGAAGGCTGCAACAATGTTCTCTACCCCTGCTCTGGCCACAGGAAGTCCACCAGAGTCACCAATCCGGCCTGGGAGGCAGTGGCAGTGGCAGTCAGTGCCACCAGAGCACAGAGGAGGTCAGTCATCCAGTGCAGGAAGAGCATGAATGCTCTCATCCCTTCCACCAGGGTACATCAGCCCCTCATCACTCTCAATGCACACACTCACAACCCCATTGCACACCCACAGGGATCTCACACTTCAAGTGACAACACCACTAACTCTCACACACCCTCACATCTCCATCAGGATCATATCCTCTGGAGCTCGCGTCCTCATCCTGTCCATGTCTCTGCTCACCATACAAACATTCAACACAATGCCATGCGCCCTGTTCACACCCTCTCCATGTTTTCATACAGGAGAAGCTGGCTCACAACAATGGAGAGATGTCCCAGACCGACAGTGGAATGATCCACATTAGACCCATCACTCATTTTGAGGAGCTTGCCATCACACTGACTGGTGAGGATGTGGACTGTGACTGTGGCGATGGTGAGGTCAGCAGCAAACATCCATGTGAAGATCCTGCACTACATCATTCCTCTCTCAACGCAACTGTGAGTGCTCTCTCTCCTGCTTTTGACTTTTCTGCCATGCACTAATTATCTCTACTTTGGTTCATAGGGAGCTCTGCCAAGTGACTGACACCCACAGCCAGCCAGTCCCTCAGCTCCATCCAGGTCTGCACCTCCAGCCAAGAGGACACCTCGTCCATTAAAGAGCTGGAAATAAGCAGCCTGGAAGACCCATCACAGAGCTTACCCACACCCTGCACTTGCACAGAGACACATACCTCGGTGGGACCTAGGTCTAGAGGAGGCTTAAGTTCACAATCTGGTGGTCACTGCATGGTCATGTGTCCGCAGCAGGAGGAGGCAGTTTCAGATGAGCTCCCTGGCACTCAGAGGGCTGCTGGGGAAGAGGCATCTGTGAGGTCCAAGTCAGATGATGAGTCTCTGGATTCGGACTTCCAACTCATCAAGGAGAAGGGGGGGAATATAGAGTGCATCCGCCTGCTCTCTGATGAAGTGGTGCCCACATGTGCACATACGGAGGTCTCCATGGGAAGGATAGCGAATGCCATGGAGACCTTGGTTCAGCAGAATGTGGAGATGCATGCAGACCTGCATTCCATCATGGTAATCATGGGTTAGTTTCTGCAATGGCAATTCGAGGGGGAAACGGGGCACTTTGATGTCCCTCCAGGTGCTCCTTCCCCTCAAGGAGTCAGGCCGGGGCCCTCGGGCACCTGAAGAGAGGAGGAGCAGCAGCTGGCACCCCTGGGTCATCCATTCAGGAATCTCAGAGGATGCCCTCCCCTCCGAGTCCCCTTTGCCTGTGACCCCTCAACGTCATCCACTGTCACTGCAGAAGGAACACATTTTGCCATTTTATAATCTGAAAATATAATCACTTTCACTGAATAATGTGTAATAGTGTGTTTCAGCTTAATTTACAGGCTTCATGAGTCCTCCCCCTGCATCCATCCCCCACTAGCAGCACAGCTGTAGTTCAGCTGCACACAGCTAGACTACGAGTGACTCTAGTAGGAGAAGTGTGTGTGGCAGGGCTTTTTGGAGCATTATGCAAGCATTTTCTTTCCAGGATGTCCAGGTGAACCTGCACGTTCCCCACCTTCTTGAGAATCCCACCCCCATCCACAATGACTTCCTCGACCTCCTACTTCCCACTCCCAGGGTCCGTGTCTGCCTCAGAGTCCCCACCAACCACCATAGCCTCCCCTTCTACCACTACTGTCGCACCCTCAGTCTCCCACCTTTCCTGCTCACTCTATCCCCTTTCATACTCATCATTCCCTCCTACCACACCCACCCTCAGTTCATTCCCCAGGAGGCAGTCATTGATTGACTCCATAGACCCCTCCCTTGCACGTTCACCTGGACGTCCCTTCCCCCTTGCTCTCCCCTCTACCCTTACCTTCCTGCACCATTCCTTCCTCCTCCACCTTGACTCCCTCCTCACCCCCGGAATCCTTCTCCCCCGAGACTCCTAAAGCCTCTAAACTCCTTCTTTCTCCCCCAATTCCTTCCCTTATACCTTCCTTCCCTTTACACCTACCTTCCCAGTTGCTGCATTCTCCTC
This sequence comes from Carcharodon carcharias, assembly GCF_017639515.1. NCBI lineage: Eukaryota > Metazoa > Chordata > Chondrichthyes > Lamniformes > Lamnidae > Carcharodon > Carcharodon carcharias. Next base: position 75,644,952 of record NC_054469.1, on the reverse strand, counting down.
CCATTATACCCTCCTCCCTCATAATCCCCCACCCCCAACCTCAACCCCCCAACATCTTTGTTCCCTCCCTCCCAACCTCACTCCCCACCGGTGCACCTTCCTCTCCCACTCATAGCTGGACCTTTATCTCCATAGCAACCCCCCCACCCCCTCACCAATCATCCATAGAGACCATGGCCAAGACCGTGAAGTCCCAAAGCAGACCCCAAACATCAACAGGCACCTCTCACCTTCCTACATGGCAGAGCCATGTCCATGACAATCCATCCAGCATGCGGTGCACATGTTCCCCCAGGGACCTGTAGCTGTAGGCTCCAGCATCTTCTGCTCCTCGGATGCCCACGATGAGAGCAAGGAGCTAATGGTAAATCCCAACTTCTGACCTTACACTTTTCCAGACGTGTTCTGGGCCAGTGTGTTTCCTGCCAATGTGGGCGATGACTTTGATGTGGGGGTACGATTCCGGTGAGCAGGCAAGATGGTGAGTTGCAAATTTATTGAAATTAGGTTCCTGACATTGGACGACGGGAAAGGTAGCCAGCCGTTGATGGGTGGAGCAGAAATGTCTAATTGGTTTCATGATGATGTGAAACCGATTTTTGGCCTTCCCACCATATTGTCCACCCCCATCGCCCGCCATGACACCCGCCGCCAATAGGGAGGGTGGGGGGGGGAAGGAAATTCCAGCCTATGATTATATTTCTTAGGATTCTAATTAGCAGTAGTCCACAAAGAACAATAGGTATCTCTCTCCATTAGAGAGAGACAATTGTTTATACAGCTTGAAGGATATCACTTCACATCAAGCATGGGGCAAGATAAGGAGGCAGGCCTCCATGAGCTATCGCAGTCAATATGGGGATTGAACCTGTGCTGTTGGCATCAATCTGAACCACACATGCTAGCCATCTAAGCTAAACAACCTCAATTCTATTGGTAAAAAAACTACGGTCATCCAATCAAATCTAGAATTTATTGCCAAGAGGATTATGCTCAATATTTAAGTTACTTAAGCTGTCTGTTGTCAAACTAGTGCATAAGTTGGCCCAAGTACTTTGCTTGAATACTGTGACACCCTGTCATATGAGAAAACAATATTTAAATAGAATAACAATCAGATCTGACAAGTTAGCAACTGTTTTTGATATTCTTGGTCACAGTGAAAGCATGTTAAAACACAAAAGATATGCAGATTTTATTTGATGAAACAAAAATAAAACCTATAACCGAAAGTCTTTTTGTTTCCATAGTTACCTAAATATAGAGCTAATTATCTTTGTGACTGACAGTAAGAGATGCACATAACACAATTTGTGATAGAACTCTGTGCTGGAACAACGAACAGATTGTGTAGTTTAAATGTCGAACCAATATACAAATGTACTTAATTTTACAACTGTTTATGTGCATATATGTGTGATTCTGTTGTGTGTATTTAATGGACCTATGATGTGCAGATACAAACCTTTCTGAACTTCAATATCAGCTGACAATTTTCTACCAGTGCTTGAAACCTTATCCTTTGTGACTTCACTAGTGCTAACATCTCCCTCAGTATGTTCACTTATTCTGGTGCAATCATATGAGGGGACGATAATGGTGCTCTTTAGGCATAGCTGGTGGTCAACTAGATTATCCGTGATGTTGGCACATTATGAATAAGTAAGCACACTCATCCATTTCAGTGCTGCATTACCATCATATGCGCTATTACCCACTTGTACACAATCATGGATTATTTTGGATATAGCACTTATCAGGAATTCTTCGTGATATTCCAATTTCCACAGAACCAATTCCAACCAGTTTCCTCATTCCAAAAAATTCCAACAGTTTTTCCTTTTACATTTGTGGTCTCCTATTTTGCTTTTAAACATAAGACCGGTGGAGATTCAGGCACCATGGGGATCTATAATGCAATAGTAAGCACCCACTGTTCATGTCATCAAGCTGCATTCTCAAGATGCTGGTGTGGGACTGGAATCACATAAAGACCAGACACGGACAGCAGGTTTCTCTTCCTAAAGGATATTACGGAACCAGATGGGTTTTTATGACAATTGTTTCATGGTCATCATTAGACTTTTAATTCCAGATCTTTTTGACAGTCTAATAGCTTTGTGGTCAATTTTACTGAAACTAGCTTTCTATTTTCCAGATTCTTTTTCCAATGAATTTAAATGATCAAACTGCTTTTGATGGGACTTGAACTCAATCACTGCATTTTTATTCGAAGACTTATTATTAATGTAGTAAAATAATCATTAGACTACTATACCCCGTTAGCCATTTTGTTATTCCTTTATGGGATGGAGGCATCACTGGCTAGGCCAACACTTATTGCCCTTGTGGCTTGTGAGGCCATTTCAGAGTCAGCCACAATGCTGTGGGTCTGGAGTCACATGTAGGCCAGATTTCCTTCCCTTAAGGACATTAGTGAACTAGGTAGGTTTTTTTTATACGAGTGCATTATGGTCATCATCAGACTTTTAATTCAATTCAAATGTCACCATCTGCCATGGTGGCATTTGAACCTGGGACTCCAGAGCATTACCCTGGATCTCTAATCCAGTGACAATACCACTACACACTACAGCACCACCTCCCCAGCAATTAATTAGAATTGAAAGATTCACTGCTATTTACACTAAATAGTTAGATGACACACTTCCCAGGTGATTTGAATTCGGGTGTTAGGTTCACATTTGAAACTTTACTGTAATTAACATTTCCACAGTACATGGGGGCAATATTTAGGGCAATATTACATTTCTCTGTTTCATCATCATGATTACACCATAAATGGTGTTTATTGAAGCCAATGTAACCACTGTTGATATAAAAATAGAAAGTGCTGGAAAAACTCAGCAGGCCTGGCAGCATCTGTGGAGAAGGAAACAGAGTTAACTTTTCAAGTTCCATATGACTCTTCTCTCTACACAAATGTTGCCAAACCTGCTGTTTTTCCAGCATTTTCTGTTTTTATTTCAGATTTCCAGCATCTGCAGTATTTTTTACTTTTAACCACTGTTGATATTTTTAATGCAATATAAATGTAAATAACCAATTCATTGTGCTACCTCTTCAGAGAAAGAGACTGGAATTTTGATGCCAATTAATTATTTGCCAGTAAATGACATACAAAGTCAGAAATACTACTTCCAGAGTGCGCTGCTACTATTCTTAAGAGCAGAAAGATTATGTAGAAAAGATATGTGACATCCATTGTTTCCTCTTGTTTGAGCACAAAGTTATTATTCAGGGGAAATGTTCAAGTTACAAGAACTTCAGCTGATTCGACTCAAACACAGTGGAATAATTTAAACAAAGTCATTTCCAAATAATTTACCATCCACCCTCCCCACTCCTCCACCTATCTATGTCACTGTTCCTGCTGGTCTTCATTCTGGATCCAAGCTATTTTCACTAGGAAAATGGTTTTAGCGCTGTACTAATATTGCAGGAAATTTCATCATGTTTATACACCCATTCAACATTTTTCTTTTCTTCAGAATATGTTTGTACTGCTTATACAATAGGTGAAAAAAAACATATTTCAAAATAAGATTGCTATTGAGAAATAGGAAACGTGGGGGAGAAATGCTGTTTTCACTGTGTAATAGCTAGTGACTGTGGGGAAATATTTATGGGCTTCATTCATTATGATGATCCATTTCTTTAAAAGTACCTGTCATGCCAATCATATGAAAAAATAATCACCACACTTGATTGAGGTATTTTCACAGGACTATTTTCTCATGAATACCATCCCATTTATATCTGAACAAATAACGTGTTTTTTTTTTGTTGAAGCTCTCATTTCATCCTACAAATATCTGGCAATAAATAAAGGATAGCACTGGGGGAAATACAAAAAACACAAAGGATGATAGCAACTGTAAAGACACCTCTCCTCGTTCTAAGACATTTTGGACCACAATTACAAACTGATCCTTAGACACACAAGTAAAATGAAAAAGCATTTGCAGAATGCTATTTACACGCTTATATTACCCACTGCACTTGTGGATCAATCTAGTTCAGGCCAGTGATAATTACTGATTTGTGACAACCAGCACACATGCTACTTGCTATATCTACTCCACTGCAGCATACAACTCCTCTGCTTTCAATTTGCCTCCAGGGGAAAAATAAGGGAGAAAGAGGTTAGAACGCAGTCTCAAGAGTAACAAATTGCAAAATGAATGGCTAGAAGTTGTCTATTCACAAATGGCAGTTGATAAATCTAATGATTTACATTCAACAACACTAATGTGAATAATGGCTTTATGTAGAGACCACACAGTGCATGGGAAACGCTTTCTAAAAGTATCTTCCATTATCACAGCCTCTGAGAGCAAATTTAGAAAATGTTCTAAATCATTTCTAAGCTGTAGTATTGAAATACAAATAAGCAAAACTGAGTGCAAAGAACAAATAATACAAGCAACTGAATCTGAGATATCTTAGATATCAAACTCTGTTCCTTTTGCAATTGCTGCAAAAATAATTTCTAAAATTGGTGTTAAATAAATTCATGGTTACTTTAAAAAGTCAAATGATTCCTTTCACATAATGATTTCTTGATAACCTTGCTAGTTTTATTATTCTATATGAATCACTTTAGTTGTCAATAACACATTCAGTTCTATGGTAGATTTTCCTGGTGGGTAGAAGAGGAAGAATTGAAGTAATTCTTGCTTGTTTAACTATTTATCAGTAACTTGTTTATTACTGCTAATGCTGAAAATGATGAAAGGTCAGTGGTATGAAATGTTGGGCCGAATTTTAATGTAAAAGAATGCACACTTTGGTTGTGGGTGAGGGGTTAAAACTGATGAAATTGAGAGTGCCTTGGGAAACTGACTCTAACACCTTGAATTCCACATTTGACTCCTGCGTACAACCCCGTTGGAAGAAAGAGGCATCAATTAACATATACTAATCACTCAATCAGAGCTATTAGGCAGCTTATAAGATGATGGTTTGTGATATGGTGGTCAACTCTGTGTTAAGCATCGCCTGGTATGGCTCAGGAGCTACACTCCGGCGTGACAGTCTCTGCCACATTGCTGTAGAAGATGACAGTAGACTCATGTGGAAGATGCAGGATTTGTTGGCCTCTGTTTTCTCTGCACTCTTTTCTCAACCAGCTGAACTTTTTGCTTCTGCTCACCTCTTCCAATGCCCCTTCAAGTAGTCAGCTTCCCAGAGGTCATGGCCATCACCGACTGTCTCCCAGATGTCAGTGTTAATTAGAGCTATATTGACACATTTTTGAGTTTAATGTTGGGTCCACATAGGCCTCGTCAAATTCACCAGTAAAAGCAAGGCGAATAGACATCGGCAATGAAAGGAGTGAAGCAATCTCAGCCAAACATGCCTAAATACTCTGTACTCAGCTGCCTTCATACCTTCTTGTGGGAAAGGGTTTGTACATAGTACTTTTGATGAGAGGTTACCTTCTACACTTTGGAGGTTTGCTCTAACACGTAGAGTGTCCTACAGTCAGCATCGCGGTGAAGCAGTCTGGGAAGAGTGTCCTACAGTCAACATCGCGGTGAAGCAGTCTGGGAAGAGTGTCCTGCAGTCAGCATCGCGGTGAAGCAGTCTGGGAAGAGTGTCCTACAGTCAGCATCACGGTGAATCAGTCTGGGAAGAGTGTCCTGCAGTCAGCATTGCAGTGAAGCAGTCTGGGAAGAGTGTCCTGCAGTCAGCATCATGGTGAAGCAGTCTGGGAAGAGTGTCCTGCAGTCAGTTCTTGTTGAAAATAACAAGAGTTATATCACAAGACAGCGTGAGAGAGCAGCGGAGAGATCAGAACCAGCATGAGTGCGGGAAAGCTTCAAAAAGCAAGTATAGAAATAGGAGGTTAATCCAGATGAATGCGTGGCTAGAGAGATGGTACAAGAGGGAGGGCTTTGGATTTCTGGGACATTGGGACCATTTCTGGGGGTGATGGGACCTGTACAGGGTGGACGGGTTGCACCTGAACCAGAATGGGACCAACATCCTTGTGGGGAGGTTTGCTAGAGCTGTAGGGGAGGGTTCAAACTAACTTGGCCCGGGGATGGGATCCTGAAAGCGGGTTCAGCAGTGGGAGATGCACTACCAAAATTAGATGTGAGAGCTGATTGGTGAGCAGTGGTAAGTGTTTTTTTCCAGTTTTTTCTCTAGCTTTTCTCCAGTTTAAAATAGATTAAGCTAAGGAAAGGTAAGAGTTCTAGTTTTTATTTAAAGTACATAAATAATTTAACATTTTTCACTGTGGTTAACTTAAAGTAAGGTTTTTTTCCACCTAGAGGCATGACAGGTCAGCTCAGTCCCGTGTTATGTACCACCTGCAACATGTAGGAAGTCCTAGACGATCCTTGCGCTCTGACCAACCATGTGAGTAGGAAGTGCAACCAGCTGCAGCTACTTGAGCTCCGGGTTTCAGAGCTTGAGCGGCAGCAGGAGGCACTGAGGTACATCCGCAAGGCTGAGAGTTTCATGGATAACATGTTTTTAGATGTGGTCACCCCACAGCTAACGGAAGTGCAGACAGAGAGGGAATGGGTGACTATCAGTCAGGAGAAGGGTGTCAGGCAATCCCCAGGGCACATCTTGATCGAGAACTGTTTTTCTGTATTGGAAAATAGTGAGAGTGACGGTTCCTCTGGGGAGTGCAGCCACGCTCATGGCACTGTGAGTGGTTCAGCAGCACAGGCGGGGAGGAAAAAGAGGGGAAGAATAATAGTGGTAGGAGACTCGATAGTAAGGGGAACAGACAGGTGTTCCTGCGGCCGTTGACATGACTCCAGGATGGAATACTGCCTCCCTGGTGCCAGGGTCAAGGATGTCACTGAATGGCTGCAGGGCATTCTAAAGAGGGCTGGCAGACAGAGATCGTAGTACATATTGGCACCAATAACATGGGTAGAAAGACAGATGGGGTCCTGCAAGCAGAATTTAGGAGCTAGGAAGCAGATTAAAAAACAGGACCTCAAAGGTAGTAACCTCTGGATTACTTCCGCTGCCACGCGCTGGTGAGTATAGAAATTGGAGGTTAGTCCAGATGAATGCATGGCTAGAGAGATGGTGCAGGAGGGAGGGCTTTAGATTTCTGGGACATTGGGACCATTTCTGGGGGTGGTGGGACCTGTACAAGGTGGACGGGTTGCACCTGAACCGGAATGGGACCAACATCCTTGTGGAGAGGTTTACTAATGCTGTTGAGGAGGGTTTAAATTAACTTGGCGGGGGGTGGGATCCTGAGAAGATGTTCAGCAGGGGGAGATGCACAGCCAAAATTAGAAGAGAGAGTAAGTGAGTCAGAAAGGCATAGAAACTATAGACCAGTGAAGGCATAAGGGAGTTTGGCAAGGTTGCATGATATTTATTTTAATGCAAGGAGTCTGACAAATAAGGCAGATGAGTTGAGGGCACAAATTAACACATGGGAGTATGATGGCATTGCTGTCACAGAGACATGATTGAGAGAGGGGCAGGATTGGCTGCTCAATATTCCAGGATAGAGGGTCTTCAGGCAAGACAGGGAAGGAGGTAAAAGAGGAGGGGGTATCGCAATATTGATCAAGGAATCAATTAAAGCAGTAAGGAGAGATGACATCTTAGAAGGCTCCTCAAATGAAGCCATATGGGTAGAATGTAAAAACAAAAAATGAGCAATCACATTGCTGGGAGTGTACTGTAGGCCCCCAAAGAGTCAGAGAGAAATAGGAGAGCAGATAGGTAGGCAAATTTCAGAGAAGTGTAAAAATAATAGGATAGTAATAGTGCGGGATTTCAACTTCCCCAACATTAACTGGGTTAGTCATAGTGTGATAGGTTTAGAGATTTTTAAGCCAGAATGTAGAAGGCCTTACAAGAAAGGGTTTGGTCCTAGACTTACTTTTAGGTAATAAAGCCAGGCAAGTGGTAGAGGTATCAGTGGGGTAACATTTTGCAGATAGTGATCATAACTCCGTTAGATTCAAGGTAATTATGGAAAAGGACAAAGATGGGCCAGAAATCAGAGTTCTAAATTGAGTGAAGGCCGATTTTAATAAGATCAGATATGATTTGGCCAGAGTGGACTGGGAGTGGCTACTTTTAAGTAAATCTGTGTCAGAGTAGTGGGACTCATTCACGAAGGAAATAGGGAGAGTACAGGGCCTACATATTCCAGTAAAGATGAAGGGTGGTACCAACAAATCCAGGGGACCCTGGATGTCAGGGAATATACAGGATTGTATAAAGAGGAAAAGGGAGGCTTATGGCAGATACCGAGGGCTCAAAATAGCAGAAGCCCTAGAGGAGTATAGAATGTGTAGGGGGGAACTTAAAAAAGAAATTAGGAGAGCAAAAAGGGGCTTGAAAAGAAACATTGGCAAGTAAAATAAAGGAAAACCCAAAGTTATTTTACAAGCACCTTAAGAATAAGAGGATAACTAGGGAAAGAGTAGTATGCATTAAGGACCATAGTGGTAATTTGTGTGTGGAGCCGGAAGATGTAGGTAGGGTTCTAAATGAATACTTTGTGTCAGTGTTCACAAGTGAGAGGGACGACATGGGTATGAAAATCAGGCAGAAAGACTGTGATATAATTAAAGAAACTAGCATAGAAAGGGAGGAGGTTCTAAGTGATCTGGTAGGCTTAAAAGTAGATAAATCTCCAGGTCCAGATGAAATGTATCCCAGGCTGTTGAGTGAGGCAAGGGAGGAGATAGCAGGGGCGCTAGCAATAATTTTCAATACCTCTCTGGTCACAGGAGAGGTGTCAGAGGACTAGAGGGCAACCAATGTGGTACCGTTATCAAAGAAGGGAGGAAAGGATAAACCAGGGAACTACAGGCCAGTCAGTCTAATCTCAGTGGTGGGGAAACTATTGGAAGCAATTTTGAGAGACAGAATTAATCTGCACTTGGAGAGGCAGGGATTAATCAGGGACGGTATGCATGGTTTTGTTAAGGGGAGGTCATGTCTGACCAATTTGATTGAATTTTTTGAAGAAGTGAGCAGGCATGTAGATGAGGGCAACGTATTTGACGTATTATACTTGGACTTCAGCAAGGCTTTTGATAAGGTCCTGCATGGGAGACTGATAACAAAGGTAAGAGCCCATGGGATCCAAGGCAATTTGGCAAATTGGATCCAGAATTGGCTGAGTGGCAGGAAGCAGAGGGTGATGGTCGAGGGGTGTTTTTGTGACTGGATGCCTGTGCCCAGTAGAGTTCCACAGGGTTTGGTGTTGGGTCCCTTGCTGTTTGTGGTTTATATAAACAATATAGATTTGAATGTAGGAGGGTTGATCAGTAAGCTCGTAGATGGCACGAAAATTGGTGGGGTGGTAAATAGTGAGGAGGATAGCCTTAGATTATGGGCTGGTCAGATGGGCTGATCAGTGGCAAATGGAATTTAATCCAGATAAGTGTGAGGTGATGCACTTGGGCAGGACAAACAAGGCACGAGAATACACAATGAACGGTAGGACCCTGGGAAGTATCGAGGATCAGAGGGACCTTGGTGTGCAAGTCCACTGGTCCCTTAAGGTAGCGGGACAGGTAGATAAGGTGGTTAAGAAGGCATATGGGATACTTGTCTTTATCAGCCGAGGCATAGAATATAAGAGCAGGGAGGTTACGCTGGAACTGTATAAAATGCTGGTTAGGCCACAGCAAGAGTATTCCATGCAGTTCTGGAATCCGCATTATAGGAAGGATGTGATTGCACTAGAGAGAGTGCAGAGGAGATTTACCAGGATGTTGCCTGCCTTGGAGAGTTTTAGTTATGAGGAGAGATTGGATAGACTGGAGCAGAGGAGATTGAGGGGGGACATGATTGAGGTATATAAAATTATGAGGGTCATAGATAGGGTAGACAGGAAGGAACCTTTCCTCTTGGTGGAGGGATCAATAACCAGGGGGTATAGATTTAAGGTAAGGGGCAGAAGGTTTAGAGGGGAGGAAGAATTTTTTTGCCCTGTGGGTGGTGGGAATCTGGAACTCATTGCCTGAAAGGGTGGTAGAGGCAGAAACCCTCATAACATTTAAGAAGTATTTGGACGTGCACTTGTGATGCCATGGCAATAGGCTTAGTGCTGGAAAAGGGATTAGAATAGTTAAGTACTTGTTTGACCGGCGCAGACTCGATGGGCCAAAGGGCCTTTTTCTGTGCTGTAGATCTCTATGACTCTATGGTGGGTGCTGTTAATGCTGCCTTGGATTGTACCTTAAATGAGCACTAAGGGGCCAACAGAGAGGTAAGCAGAAGAGAGGTATAGCTCACAGGAGGGTCTATCTGCAAAACAGGATCCAGAAGCAGCTGCTCAGTTTCTTTGACATGCCTAAACATCAGTGTCTCAGGAGGTTCAGAATGTCACATCAGAGGGTATCAGACATCTGCAGCCACCTAGAAGAAGATCTTCTGTCTGCTGGTGCTGGTGGACACATGTTATCTGTGGCTGCCAAAGATAGTATTTCTCTCCATGTTTTTGCCTCTGGATCTTTCCAGAGCTCCGTTGCAGACTTACACAGGATCTCTCAGTTGACTGCGCGCAAGTGCATAAGTAAGATAACTAAGGGGTTGTCTGCAGTGGCCAGCAATTATGTCATTTTTGCCTGTGATAATATCAGTCAAAATGAGTGGCCACTTGGCTTTGCAGCTCTGGCTGCCTCCGGTTGCAGGGTACCATCGACTGCACACACATGCCAAACTGGACACTTCCTAAATAGCTAGGAGTATTCATCAAGCACATGAGCTTCCACTCCATTAATGGATAGGTAATGTCCAACCACAAAAAGATCTGTGTGCAGCTAAAAAAACTCATGTTTATATAGCGCTTTTCATGGCTACTTCTTCAGTTCTCTGCTCAAAGGCAGCTTGAACCTACAGCACTGCAATCTCTGCCATGCGTAGGGAAAGGAGGCAAGTCCTGAATCCACCCCAGGTGGAACAGGTAACGAACCCCATGCTGTTTGCACCAATCTGATCCATACCAGCTGTCCAGCCAACTGAGCCAATCAGCCCCCCAAGAAGTCTGAGTTGCTGTGGCAACCTACACATTTACATACATGTTGTAGCCTGGAGCTATGGATAATGATGTAGAGACCCCAATTTCTTTCCATCACATGGCTGACCAGGACTCTCCGTCTGCCATTAGCATATGTTGGAAGGATTAAGTTGATAGTCAACCTGTTTGGCCACATAATGAACTCACCTTTCTTGACCATCAAGTTCAGGAGCGTGACTTGAACACAGAGCTTCTGGTTCAGAGGTAGGGATACGACCCATTGCACCACAAGATCCCTTCATGACTACTAGACTCCTCAAAGTGATTTATAACCAATGAAATACTTTTGAACTGTAGTCACTGTTGTGCAGGTCGTTCTGCATATGGGCACGGACTGCTTCAGTATCTGGGGAGTTGCAAATGGTGCTGAACATTGTACAATCATCGGTGAACATAACCACTTCTGAATTTATCATGGAAGGAATGTCATTAATGAAGCAACTGAAGATGGTTGGGCCTAGGACACTACCCTGATGAACTCCTGCAGTGATATCCTGGGCCTGAGATGTTTGATCTCCAACAACCACAACCATCTTCCTTTGTGCTAGGTATGACTCCAACCAGTGGAGAATTTTCCCACAGATTACTTGCCCTGTGTTACAGCGGCCAGACCAGCGGTACTGATTTTTCATGATCATGGTTGCAACGTTGGAGGAATTGGTTTCAGTGAGGATACTGGAGTTTGTTCACCTGTCTTCCCACTTTGAGTATCCTGTGGAGACATGCTGGTGGAAATTCTCCAGAGCTCAGAGCTGGCTTTGGTAGGTGACCCAGGACTCACTGCCATATAGAAGAATGGTGGCAGCAGCAGCATTGTAGGCTAAAGCCTTTGTCCTCTTATGGAGATCCCTACAATATTTGGAAAACAGTTCTGGCACAGCTGATTCTGTGCAGAATCTTCACTTTGATGCTGAAAAGAAGTGTTCAATGCTTTCTAAAGTCTCTTTAAGTTTTCAAAGACTGCTGTAATAGAAGAAACACAGCAACCAATTTTCACCCAGCAAGCTCCCACAAACAGCAATGTGATAATGATTAGATAATCTGTTTCCTGATGTTGATTTAGGGATAAATATTGGCAGAAAAGTCAAGATAAGAACATTAATATCATTAAGAAATAGGAGCAGGCATGGACCATATTTCTCCTTGAACCTGCTCCTCCATTCAATATGATCATGGCAGTGCCTCACTCCACTTTCCACCTTCCTCCCATACCCCTTGATTCCCTGAGTGACCAAAAACCTATCCATCCGAGACTTAAATATATTCAATGATAGAGTATCCACACCCTCTGGGTTAGAAAGTTCAAAACATTCACAACCCTTTGAGCGAAGAAATTTCTCCTCACTTCGTCTGAACTGATTGACCCCTTATCCTAAGATTTGTTCTAGATTCCCCAGCCAGGGGAAACAACCTCTCAGTGCCTGCCCTGTCAAGTCCCTTCAGAATCCTGTACATTTCAGTGAGATCACCTCTCATTCTTCTAAATTCCAGGGTAGAGGCCCAATTTATTCAGCCTCTCATCATAGGACAACCCTTTCATCCCAGGAACCAATCTAGTGAACCTGCACTGTACTATCTTCAAGGCAAGTTTATCCTTCCTTGGATATGGAGACCAAAACTGTGCACGGTACTCCAGATGCAGTCTCACCAAAGACTTACATAATTGTAACAAGACTTCTTTACTCTTGTACTCCAATCCTCTTAAATGCCAACATGCCATTTGCCTTCTTAATTACTTGCATGAACCTACAGGCTAACTTTCTGCAAACAAGAAGCAGGAATAGGCCATTTGGCTGCTCGAGCCTGCTCCACCATTCAAAAAATCATGGCTGATCTGATAGTAACCTTAAATCTGCATCCCACCTACCCCCAATAACCTATCACCCCCTTGCTCACCAAGAATCTACCCACCTCTGCCTTAAAAATATTCAAAGACTCTGTTTCCATCGTCGTTTCAGGAAGAGATTTCCCAAGACTCATGACCCTCTGAGAGATAAAATTTCTCCTGTCTCCTTTTTAAATGGGTGACCCTTTATTCTTAAACAATGATCCCTAGTTCTAGATTCTCCCACAAGAGGAAACATCCTTGCCACATCGACCCTGTCAAGACCTCTCAGGATCTTTTATGTTTCAATCAAGTTACCTCTTACTCTTCTAAACTCCAGTGGATACAAGCCTAGCCTGTCCAACCTTTCCTCATAAGACACCCCATCCATTCCAGGGCCAGGGTTTTCCCGTCAGCAAGCAGGAGGTGGGGCCCGCTCGCTGACACGTAGAATGACATGCGGTGACGTCGGGCGGAACTCCCAATGTCATCATGCCCCATTTAAATTTTCAGGTAGGCGGGGGCTCAGCAGAATCAGCTGTATGCCCACTGACCTGTCAATGGCCAATTGAGGCCATTGACAGAGTCATTTAAATAATTAGTGGACCTGCCTGTCCAACCTTAAGGTTGGCGGCAGGCTGGGAGCCCTGGTCGTCATTAGAAAAAGCATGAAATCTCATCCACAGGCGGGATGAGGTTTCAGGTAGGTTTTAAAAAATCTGATTAAAGTGTTTTTAAATGTTATGTACATGTCCCACCTTATGTATCAGTGTCACATGGGGGGGACATGTCAGCGAATTTTTTTTTCTCTATTTTTAATATCTTTCAATGTGCAACTGATCTCCCTGAGGCAGCACTTTGCCTCAGGGAGATGAGTGTGCTCTTTCGTGTGCATGCGCGAAAGAGCGCACTCTCGGGTTTAGGGATTGCCTACACAGGGAGTGTATAGCGCCCTTAATTGGCCGGCCCACGTAAAATGGCAGCGCACCTCTGATCGGGAGTGCCGATTGGAGACATGCCTCCGCTCTTCAACTTCCCCACCGACGGGGGAAAATTCCACCCCAGGTATTAGTCTGGTAAACCTTCTCTGGACTGCTTCCAACATGTTTACATCCTTCCTTAAATAAGGTGAGCAATACTGTACCCAGTACTCCAGATGTGGTCTCAATAGTGCTCTGTAGAACTGAAGCATAGCCTCCCAACCTTTGTATTCAATTCCCCTCGCAATAAATAATAACATTCTATTAGCTTTCCTAATTTCTTGCTGTACCTGCATACTAGCCTTTTACAATTCATGCATTAAGACACCCAGATCCCTCTGCGCCTCAGAGCTCTGCAATCTCTCACTATTTAGAAAATATGCTTCGCTTTTATTCTCCCTGACAAAGTGGACAATTTCACATTTTCCCACATTACATTCCATTTGCCAGATATTTGCTCACTCACTTAACTTATTTATATATTTTTAGCCTCCTTATGTCCTCTTCACAATTTAATTTCCTACCTACCTTTGTCACCAGCAAATTTGGCAACCATCCCATCCATCCCTTCATCCAAGTAATTTATATAAATTGTAAACAGTTGAGGTCCCAGCACTGATCCTTGTGGCACACCACTCATTACATATTGCCAATTTGAAAAAGACCCATTTATGCCTACTCTCTGCTTCCTATTAGCCAGTTAATCTTCTATCCATGCCAATATGTTACCCCCTACACCATGAGCTTTTATTTTACGCAACAACGTCTGATGTGACACTCTATCAAATGTCCTCTGGAAATCTAAGTACATCCATCGGTTCCCTTTTATCCAGTGAACATGTTACTTCCTCAAAGAACTCCAATAAGTTGGGTAAGCATGATTTCCCTTTCAGAAAACCATGTTGACTCTGCCTGATTACCTTGAACTTATCCAAGTGCCCTGCTATAACCTTTTTAATAATAGCTTCTAACATTTTCCCATTGACAGATGTTAAGCTAACTGGCCTGTAGTTTCCAACTTTATGTCTCCTGCCTTTTTTGAATAGCGGAGTTAAGTTTGCTATCTTCCAATCTAATGGGACCTTCCCCGAATCTAGGGTGTTTTGGAAAATTAAAACCAATGCATCAAATATCTCACTAGCCACTCCTTTTAAGACACTAGGATGAAGTTCAACAGGACCTGATCATTTGTCAGCCCGCAGCTCCAACAATTTACTCAGTACCACTTCTCTGGTTATTGCAATTTTCCTGAATTCTTCCCTCTCTTCCATTTCCTGATTTATAACTGCTTCTGGGGTACTACTTGTATCCTCTACTGGTGAAAATTGATGCAAAATATCTGTTCAATTCATCTGCCATTTCCTTGTTTTCCATTATCAATTCTCCAGACTCATTTTCTATAGGACCAAAGCTCACTTTGTTCACTCATTTCTTTTTTGAATATTTATAGAAACTCTTACTATATGTTTTTATATTTCTGGCTAGCTTTCTCTCATACTCTAATTTTTCCCTCCTTATTAATATTTTAGTCCTCCTTTGAAA
Source organism: Carcharodon carcharias (assembly GCF_017639515.1). Classification (NCBI taxonomy): domain Eukaryota; kingdom Metazoa; phylum Chordata; class Chondrichthyes; order Lamniformes; family Lamnidae; genus Carcharodon; species Carcharodon carcharias. The sequence continues at coordinate 75,629,552 of NC_054469.1, read as the reverse complement.
CTCCTTACATTCTGTCCAATCTTCTAACCTTCCACCTGCATTTGCACAATTATATGCAGTTTCTTTAAGTTTGATACTATCTTTAACCTTTCTAGATATCCATGGATAGTGTGTCCGTGCCTTGGAATTTTTCTTACTCGTTGGAATGTATCTATTCAGTGTATTCTTAAATGTTTGCCAATGCATCTCTATTGCCCTATCCCTTAATTTAAATTGCCAGTTCACTTTCGCTAGTTCTGCTTTCTTGACCTTGTAATTGCCCTTACTTAAGTTTAAAAACAGTCTCGGAACCACTATTCACTCCTTCAAACTGAATGTAAAATTCAATCATATTATGGTTGCTGCTGCCTAGGGGCACCTTCATTTTGAGATTGCTAATTAATCCTATCTCTTTGCACAACACCAGATCTGGTAGAGCCTGCTCTCTGGTTGCCTCCAGAATATGATGTTCTAAGAAATGATCCCGAAAACATTCTATGAGCTCCTCAGCTAGGCTACCTTTGCCCATCTGAATTTTCCAGTCCATGTCCAGGATATTACGCTAGGCATACGGGCGTGCGGCCAACACATCCAACCATGGAATGATGTGCGATGACGTCGAGCATGCATCCTGATGTAATCGCGCAGTCTCGCGATGTTTCGTTCGGCAGGCGCACACCAGAGTCAGCTGCCCACCCGCCGATAATTAAAAGGCCTATTAAGGCCATTAGCAACCTCATTAACTTGAAATTTACGCTGCCTATCCAACCTAATGGTTGGCGGGCAGGCAAAAAGGCCAAGCGGCCTTTACGTTTTTTAGGAAACCTCATCCACGAGCGGGATGAGATTTCCTAAAGCTAATACACATTCAATAAAAACTTTATTTTGGAATTAAAAACATGTCCCATCTCATGTGACAGAGATACATGAGGGGACATGTTTTATTAACTTTTTACTGTTTTTATTATTTTTTTTAAAGCGCTTCAATCTCCCTGAGCTTGGAGCTGCCTCAGGGAGATTGAAGCTTTCCTTTGCCTGCATGCGCAAACTGCGCACTAGGCCCGGCTCTCCCTCCTCCCATGCCTGCACAGGCAGTACTCAGCGATGCCGCTCATGATCCACGCAGGGCAGGCCTTAGAGCCGATCGCAGACGTTAGTCTGCTTCCCAACCGCACCCACCCGTCCCCACCGAGCACCCCCGCCAAGGACAAAACCCTGCCCTATATATAGATTAAAATCTCCCATGATTATCACCGTGCCTTTCTGACAGCTCCCATTATTCCTTCCTTTATGTTCCACCCTACCATGTGGTTACTGTTAGGGGGCCTGTACACGACTCCCACAAGTGAATTCATGCCTTAACCATTTCTCATCTCTGCCCAAACCATTTCCACACCCTGGTTTCCTGAACTTAGATCATCCCTCTCTATTTGCTAATACCATTATTAACTAACAGAGCCACCCCTCCGTCCTTTGCTTTCTTCCTGTCCTTCCTAAATGTCCTATACCCTTCAATATTCAGGTCCCAATCCATGTCCTCCTGCAGCCATGTCTCTGTAATGGCTATAAAATCGTACTTATTTATTTCTATGTGTACTCTCAGTTCAACTGTTTTGTTTCGAATGCTTTGTGCATTCAGATACAGAGCCTTTAGTTTTATCCTTTTATTCTTTTTACAACCTCTAGTCTCACCTGTTGATTTACTGTTAGATTTGTATTCTCTATCCCTTCCTGTCACGGTCCATTTTTCATTTCTCATAATAATACCTTTCTCTTTTGTCTTGTCTCTACTTTTTGATTTACTACATCTTTCCAAATTTGATCCCTTGCGCCCACAACTTAGTTTAAAACCCTCTCTACTTCACTTGTTATATAGCTTACAAGAATACCGATCCCAGCATGGTTCAGGTATAGACTGTCCCAATGGTACAGATCCCACTTTCCCCAGTATTGGTTCCAGTGCTCCATGAACCAGAACCCACTTTTCCCACACCAGTCTTTGAGCCACACATTCATCACTCTAATCTGATTTGTCCTATGCCAATTTGCACGTGGCTCAGGTAATAATCCAGAGATTATGAGCTTTGAGGTTCTGCTTCTTAATTTGGTGCCGGGCTCCTCATACTGACTATACAGAACTTCCTTCTTTGTTCTGCCTATGTCATTGATACCAACATGGACCACGACAACTGGGTCCTCCCCCTCCCATTGCAAGTTCTTCTCCAGTCCCGAGTAGATGCCCCGAACTCTGGGCAGGCAACACAGCCACCTGGACTCACGCTTTTTGCTGCAGGGAACATTGTCAATCCCTCTGACTATACCATCCCCTACTACCACTACATTCCTTGTTAAGTCCCCCGCTTGAATGGCTTCCTGTACCACAGTGCCATGGCCCATTAGCTCATCCACCCTGCAGCCCCCACTCACATCTAAACAAGCTGAAAACACCTCAAACCTGTTGGACAATTGCAAAGGCTGAGGCTCCTACACTCACCTGCCTCACTTGCAGTCATACCCTCTTGTCCCTGACCACTGGCCAGATCAGAAGACATTATCCCTTATGTGCCACAGTGTCTGCAGCTCGGCCTCCAGCTCAATAACTCTGAGCTGAAGCTCCTGCAGCTGCAAACACTGTAGATGTGTTTGCCCTGGATCACATCGGTATCCAAAAGTTCCCATGTCCTGCAATCGCAGCACATCACCTGCCCTGCCATCTCCAATAAGTGCTAATTAATTAATAATTAGTTATTAATTAATATGTACTAATTAATTAATAATTCATTTATAATTAATAAAGCCTACACCTCCCAATAGGTTTTGGCACTGTCAGTAAACCTGACAATACTGATAAAACTTACAGTTTCTAATAATGCCAGTTACTGATTTACCTGCTCCTTCCGCTACACCAAAGTGGAAATCAAATACTGGAGGCTGAAAAAGAGGACCCAAGTTCCTCTGAACATCAAAATTTACAACTTTCACGCCTTTCAAAAAATATTTTGCTTTTCTATTTTTACTATTAAATCTCCTATCCATAATATTTTATCCCAACTCCATCTTGCTTATTATCTTTTTGTGTGGCACCTTATCGAATCCCTTTTGGAAATTTAAATATACTATATCTACAAATCCCCCTTTATCTATCCTACTATTTACATCCTTAAAACCTGCAATAAATTTATCAAACACGATTTCCATTTTGTTACACCATGATTGACTTTGCCAGATCATACTATGATTTTTTCAGTGCATTGTTAAAAATTAACCATACCTTTTAGGCTATTTACTCAATCACCTTAGCCAGCTGTCCCCTCATACCTATGTAATTGGTTTTGTTTAAGTTCAAGATTCTTGTCTAGGACTGGAGTATGTCACTTTCAAACTTAATATGGAATTCAATTATATCATGATTACTTTTTCCTAGCAAATCTTTACTATGAGATTACTAATTAACCCTGCATCATTGCACAATACTAGATCTAAAATACCTCCATCCCTCGTTGGTTCCAGAAGATATTCTTCCAGGAATCTGTCATAAAAGCATTCTATCAACTTATCTTCCAGACCACCTTTGCCAATTTGATTGGTCCAGTCTATCTGAAGAATAATTATTACATTGCCAATGTTACAGGCTTCAATTATTTCTTGCATAATGCTCTGTCCAACAATATAACTACTGTTAGGAGGCCTATAAAATACACCCACCAGCATTTTCTGCCCCCTACTCTTCCTAATCTCCACCCATACTGATTCTACTTTTTGATCCTCTGAGCCAAGATCCTTTCTTACTACGTCCTTATGTAATCCTTTAACATCAGGGCTACTTCTCCTCCTGCTCTTCTTTGAAATAGTGCCATGGAATATTTGTGTACACTAGAGAGGGAATTTTGGGCCTCGGGTTTCCTCATCTGAAAGACAGCACCTATGACAATGCGGCACTCCCTTGCAACTGCACTGGGATATCAGCCTTGATTTTTGTGCTCAAGTCCTGGGGTGGGACTTGAAGCCAGACCTTGTGACTCAGAGGCAAAAATACCATCAACTGAGCCATGGCTGACCCACAGGACAGAATTTAATAGGGCATTCTGGATCGGGTTGGGAGGCGGGAGAGGCTGATGATCTGGGAGGGAAGCCAGGAGTTGCAGTGCCTGTTCATCTTCCTGACAAACTAGAATTTTATCAGTGGAGGGGAAGGTGGAGAATGACCTTCCCACTAAAAAGCCAATTGAGGCCCTTATGTGGGCAATAAAGGGCCAATAAAGGGCCTCTTCCCCACCACCACTGGTATTTTACTATTGGCAGGAGGGTCCACTGATGCATGGGGAGGCTGCCCGGAACAATCTGGTGGTCTCCCTGATTGGGAACTTTGCAGCCCACATCAGCAGCAAGGGCTGCCACTGCAGATACACGCCCACCTGCCCTTACCAACTACCCTCCCTCCTACCCTTTCACCAGGGCCTGCTTGTCAGGCCTCAGTAACCCCCAACCCCACTTACCTTCTTGCAAGATCAGCACCTATGTTGCTCCTCTCGACAGATACAGTTCCAGCAGTGGCCATCATTCCCAGTGGCATGACTGGGCTGGAGCTGCTGGCCGTCCGATTGGCTGGCAGCTCTAGGAGGGGAGCCATCATCCATTAGAGGAATGGAAGACCTGACAGCAACTTATCATCTGTCTGACTGCCACAGGACATTGTTGGGGTCCCTGTAAGAGCCAAGGTAGGGTTGTCCTGGTTTCCTGCCCTGTCATTGGGGCCACCACCACCCCATCAAAATTCAGCCCACATTACGCACAAGATTGCTAGGTAGCTGCCACAGTATTTTTTTCTTGCAGCAAGCCAAGCTTCCAAATCTTTTTGTACCTGGAAGCAAACATATGGGATGGCTAATAGGTGACATGGGATACCCTCTGCAAACTTGGCTTATGACACATCAGAAAAATCTCAACACTGAAACACAACAGAGCTATAATGAATGTCTTATCAAAAGCAGAAGTGCAATTGAACAAGTCATCAGTGTGCTGAAGATGTGCTTCAGGTGTCTTGACAGATCTGGAGAGTCCTTCAGTATGCACCAGGAAGGATTTACAGAATGGTCATGGTTCCCAGTGCTCTGCACAACATTGCATAGCAGCAAGACTTAGACCTGCAGGAGAATCACAGGGAGAGTTCAGATCTTCCTTGGACAATTTGGATGGAGAGGAGGAATAATAAGAAGAGGAGGGTGATGAGTCTGATGCAACCCCAGCTGCTCACATCGCTGGCTGGGTTGCCAAGGATAGCCTTATGAATGCAAGGTTCACTTAGTGCATCAACTTCATGGGAACATCCAATGGCCACTCTTCCCCCTCACTCTCCAATGCCACCGCCACAAAGAAGTCCTGCAACCAAACACTCCTTCAACATTCCCCTATTGGTTCAATGAATTCATGTGCTCACATTTATCATTAACCAAGCTTGAAAGCCACCGCCCAGCATCCAAGAATGGACAAGACAGTAGGCTGGTGAAAAAGAATTAACATTTATCGGAATGAAATAAAGGCATCACTGAAATGAGACACAGCCAAACTGGACTTTATTCTGACATCTCCATCTCTTTGGTTCCCAACTCCAACTTCCTTCAAATTGCATCTCTGAATTGTCCCTTTAAATGCTGGAGATCGCATCCTGCGGATCCACATCATGCCTACTGTCACTGATTGGATGTGACACCCAGGAATAAAATTGGTGGCAGAGTTAAAGATCCAGTGGTGAGGCTTTTCACCTACCTCCTGTCATACACACCCACCCTGCCGCTCCTAACATAGCGTCAAATTAAAATTGGGACCCTTTACTCTGTTTCCCTCTCCATCAATGCTGCCCGACCTGCTGAGTGTTTCCAGCATTTTCTGTGTTTATCACTTCAGTTTATTACCAATCTATTTCAGACATGAGCAGCCCAATCATTCTGTTAATTCACCCTGATGTATGAAAATTAAAAACATTCCCTCATGTGTCCTGCTTCTCAAAATAACATAGTGGAAAGGAAAACAATGTAATATTAAACAAAAGCAGCTCAGAGGGCTTAATGGGGACAATGTCATGGGGAGATTTCTTTCACAGGTAACATGATTGATTTCCAATGGATTTGCAATCAGTCTTGATGGGTTTTCCTTGACAGAGATGATCCAATAAATGAAACAATTTCATTTTCACTTGGGCAACCCAATCAACAGACTCCAACGGTGTCATCTCACCAAGGGGAAACAAATTACAGAATACATGGAATAAATATTGAGTGTTTTGGATAGTTTTGGGGACATAATGGGAAAATGCTAGCACAATATTTAAATTTATTGAGTACATCAGTAAGAGATCTGATGGATTTATATAGTGGACCCAGCAATTCAACGCTGAAAACTGAAACTGGCTTTCTTATTACAATTCCCTGTTCTTCTTCTAGGCATCATTGGTTTTGATAAGTTGAAGATTAACATCTAGTTATACACAGGAAATCCAACTACACCAGATGTGCTGGGAATGATGAATAGCTTAATCTAACCCTATACAGTTCATATGGTCAATAGCTGCTCGTTTCTTAACATTATCTTTTATTGTTTGCAGTGTGTTGTTATCCACTATGGGCTGAATATAGGAAGAGTGCTTTTGGAAATCACAAACAGCAGGAAAAATTCATTAGGATGGATCAAATGATTGGTGGTTTGTTTCAGGAAGCCAGATTTTTATCAGTGCATAACACACTGAAGCATTTAAGCTTCAATTGTAGACTTTATGCCACAGAAATATGGAGAGGAACTGAAATGCTTTCCTTGTAAGGAGTTTGTAGAGAAAAAAGTTGTAAATTAAATACAAATATAATCTGTATTTTGGGATAATGATGCTAAAGCATATACTGCTCACATGCATTTACATTGTCCTTTATTACTACTCTCCTCTAAGCCCATTAGTGATCAATTTGGAAAAAAGGGACATTGAAAGAAATTGGAAGGAACCATTTTCAGGTGTAAAACAAGCACAGTAGTGCAGCCTGCACCCTAGTTTAGGATTCTTCAATGCCCCCGCTCCCCACCTCCCCCACCCACAGTGGCCAACAACTACAGATCATTGTTTTTAAATGCTTTCTGTGGATTCAGGAGAGACCCTATAATCTTGACAATCACTGCCAGCAGCCCAAAATTGAATTTGATGAGGGCAAGCTCCCTGTGGAGGTGGAGCAGGCATTGGCAGCTGACCCCCAAATATGTGGATGAGACCTTTATTTTGACACGGCCTCTCTGTTTGGATGAATGTTGCTTACGCAGCAGCAAGTCTACACCTGAAATCAAACGCTAACTAATTTCTACCCCACATAACCTTATGATCATTAAGATTTTTCTTCTTTTTTGAATTGTCTTCCCTCCTGCCAAGAACAGGATGCAGCAGGCCTAGAAAAGGATAAGGAAGTGTGTATGCAGGAGGCCAGGAAATTGACAAAAGTCTGTTCTGTGTATCAGCAGACTTATATCATCAAATTTATTTTCCATCATCACATCAATCCACTGGCACACTAGTGCTAATGTTAACTCAACAGACAGGGACAGGGCTGTACTTAACACCTGTTTTTCATGATGCACCTACCTGCTGATGTTTTGCTAAGGTTCTTTAGTATGGTAGTCCAGGTATTCACCTAAAGCAGCCAGAAACTCACTAAACTGCAGTATTTAAATTAGTGTCCTATGACATCAATAGGACCACAACTGAATTTTCATTGGAAAAATTGAATTTTATTTTATGCCTTTTTTATTAACAGTTGATGAATATCATTAGCCTCTAATGCTTTGATTTTTGTTTAGTCTTCCTCCTTTTCCAAGTTGAACAAAAGGTAAGGTTACTTCTTTGCACAATCTTCCACAATTCCTGAAGCTGTGACTCAAGCTGCTGAAATAATATTTAATTATTGAATTATGTACCTTAACCTGAAGGTATACCCACCATTCCTTCAATTATAATGGAGGTACTTACATTGTTTCTGCTAGGCTTATCAGTTGGTGTGTCAACTGTAGCTCAATTGGTAGCATTTTCCCTCTGAGTCCTACTGAGAGGGTGCTGCACTGTTGGAGGTGCTGCCTTTTGACTGAAACATTAAACTGAGGTCCTGCCCGCTAAGGTGAACATAAAAAAAATCCTAGGACACTATTCTGAAGAAGAGCAAGGGAGCTTTCCTCACTCTCCTAGCCAAAATATATCCCTCAATCAACATGACAACAAAAGATTATCTGGTCTTTATCATACTGTTGTTTGTGGGAGCTTGCTGTGCACAAACTGACCACTGCATCTCCTACATTGCAACTGTGATTACACTTCAAAAGTACTTTATTGGCTGTAAAGTACTTTAGAACATCATGAAAGGTGCTATATAAATACAAGTTTTTCTCTTTTTTTTAACTTGCTTACTTACTCTCACTGGTATACTTTCCTCTCTCTTGCACAATAAGGTGGCACAAAACCATAGGCAGCAGTGATCCCATGAGGGACAGAAATAGTTGCATGTCTTCACCCTGATGGGGGAGATGGTGGTCACCTTCATTGGAGTGACCATGATTGAAGCTATGACAGTCGTGGCATTGAACACATTGAAGATGGTGGAGCTTCTTCATATGTAATCCTCCACACATGCTACTTGCCCCTCATCCCACAATCTCTTCTGATTTACAAGCTGCAGATAATGTAAGCATTCACCTCTTTTTTCCCTGCTCCCCTCACCATAACCTTACCCTTGTACCCTTCTCTTGTCAGATACCCAGAAACTGCTGATCAGGCAATGGTTTAAGAGAATGAGGTGTCAGAGCAGGGAGACAGTGATGAACAAGAAACACCATCTCTTGCTCTTACACTTGCAGCCACCAGCTCAGATAGTGATACTGCACATAATTTAGAGAACAGATGGGTGGGATCTGCATATGGTAAGACACCAGGGACAAATGACTTGCAGTCAGGGCATGGGACAAGGGTACCACAGGTACTAGCTCATTAGAGGGCAAGCTCACACACAAGTTATGCTGCAGAGGTCTCAGATGAGGACTTTGGTGTAATGACATATAGAAAAAGGCTGATCAGTATGCACACTAAAATGCTTGGTGCATGGCAGGGCTGTGGGAAAGCCTGCTGTCACTGTCAAGGGTCATGGAGGAGTCCGCCACCAACTTGGCACAGCACTTGGCACAGTGCATGGAGCCCATTCTTTCCACATGAAAGTGGCCAACTCCATTAGTACACTTGCAGACCTCCTGAGACATTGTCTGATGGCCAATATCACAACTTCCATTGCAGCATATGCAGAAGCTACTTAATGTCTGAATGCTGCAGTGGAAGATCAGATTGAAGTCATACAAGCTCAGTTTGCTGCCATGCAAGTTTAGCCTGCTACTATAATAGCTTCAGGTACCAGTGTGCTAAGGGACTTCTAGGGTCCCACAGCAGTCCAACAGTCTGTCCTCCAACACATTGCTAGGATTGCTGAGGCACTGAATCATTGGAGTGGCAGTGGTTCTGTTGTCCTCTCTCAGGATGACAGTATTTGTCCTTCCACCATTGTCACTTATGGGGAGATGGTGGCATATTGGCAATGTCAGTCCAGAGGCCCAAGCTAATAATCTGGGGACACAGGTTTGATACCCACCATGGCAGCGACTGGAATTTGAACTCAATTAATAAATCTGGAATATAAAGCTAGTCTCAGTCATGGTGACCATGAAGCTATCATTGATTGTTGTAAAAACTCATCTGGTTCAATACTGTCCTTTAGGAAATCTGCTTTCCTTACCAGGTCTGGCCTACATGTGACTCCATATCTACAATATGTGGATGATTTTTAACTGGCCTAGCAGGGAACTCAGTTCAAGGGCAATTAGGAATGCACAACAAATGCCAGCTCGCCCATATCCCACGAAGGATGCTGTTGCCAGTCAGTACAAACTGCTGCTGCCCTTGCCGATGTGGTACAGTTGAAAGCTGGGCATTCTAGGCCTCCGAGGCCATCTGCAATCTTCAACACTGAAAGTCAGCAGCCACCCACCAACCATGCTGCAGCCACTGGGGTAGCATTGTGTAGGAGCACCAGGACTGGCAAAGGCATAGGAAAGACAGGCACTAAGGGAACGCACAAGACTGATTAATAACTTCTGTATGGAATTGGGTTTGCGTTCACTGATACCACAATCAAATAAGCCAATCATGGAGATGCCTGCCAGTAAGGAGATGTGTTGGTCCTTCCTTCATCCTCCTTTTGTTCTTCCTCCTACAATTCTCCTTCTTCTCTTGAACAAAAACAAAAATACCTGGAAAAGCTCAGCAGGTCTGACTTCTTCTCTTCCTCAGCTACTTGCAGTATTCCCCAGGGATGGAATTTTATGGCATTGTGGGGGCAGGGCCCTAAAATGCAGCGAGCCATTCAAAACTCCATTGACTTTGGTGGGAATGGAAAATCCTGCCAGCGGGAGGGACTGTAAAATTCCATCCCTGGTTTCCAGAACTGTACTGGCAAAACTGTGCAGAATGCAGTAGACGTGCCGAACCATGACACACATTCTGGACAGAGCACTGCAGGGTTCCTTCAGAGCAGTCTAGGTAACAGGAGCATTGATTAAACACCCTGATAATCTATTCTATGATACTTCAGTATGATAATTCATACTGAATTTTTGTTCTGATTTTCGTACCTCGATGTCAGGCTAATTTCCAGGTGCTGAACCCACATGGTACCAGTACGACAAACTTGCCCCAATTTTTGAGTGAAAGGTCAACCAATGGCCAAAAGACATCCTCGTCATCCAATTAAGGCAGAAGACCAATAGGAGGTCAGCAGCGCTGAAGGAGCTGAACTCCTGCCATTACAGATAAGCAATAGAGAAGACAGCTCATGATGCAGATGCTCTCCCAACATGGCAGCACCACCAGAGAGGCAGTGACTGCTGCCAATATGATATCTGCCTGAGGCCCAGGATCATTGCTGGTTCCCAGACTAAAGGTGAGTGATGGCTCACCAGGTTAATATCAGAGGCAGGGGGATGAGGCCCTTAAGTGGGCATTAATTAACTGGGCTTCACTTGGCAACGGGCATGGGAGTAGGCATGATGGCCATCCACAGCCTTCCTGCCATGGATTTAATCAGGCTGGAGGCAGCAGGGTTTCCACCTGCCAATCACCCACCCGCTTAAATGCCCCTCACCACCAAACTCCCCACAGGGGATTCTGCTCAATGTACTCTTTATAAAGCATGAGTCATTTTCACTTTCAACCAGCTGTTATACACCCTGTTTGATTTATTTTGCAAGACAACGGAAAAAAAAAATAGTTTAGGCTGTATAACAGGAAACAGATCTATTACCATTTTCCACTGCCACCAAAAATGAACATCAGTTCCATAATGTAACATCTGGTGACAGTTTACATATTATATTACTTGCACTGTTTGAGAGAGTCAGTGAGAACGAGAGAGAGGTTGGGATAACTGAGACTGAGCTCACAATTAGAAAACGAAAATAAAGAATGGCCCAAATTTTCCAATACCTGTATCATCGAAATTGGAAACAAATTGGGAGATGTACATCGGGACCCCATGGAAGTCCTGATGCACACACATATGCCTAAATTACCCAGGAAGTAGAAACTTCCACTGCCCAGAATTATACACGAATGTCTCTGACACTGATCTCAGGGTTAGAGACTTGGGCCAGATACACAGGTCTCACCCACTCATCCACTCACTAACCCACTCAAAGACACGAGACCTTTGAAAACTTATCTGAATACAGCAGCTAATGTCATAAGAAGGGGGCGTGTCCTCTCTTCACCCGTCTTCTCCTACGCTCATCCATCCTCTTTCCTAGGGATGGTTGTGCTGACCCAGCACTGCTGCAGCCGGAATCAAAAGTCACGGCTATAAAATTACAAAAAGATCGGGTCGCAGAAATCTTCATGGGCAGCGACAATGTGCGCAGCACAGATACTGATCAGAAGATTTGGGCCAATATGTGGAGTTTGCATCAATATTCATCACTCAGAATCTGCCTCTATGCTGCATTTTGCCTAGTGCAGCACAGACTGTGCAGGAACTTAATTTATCAGAGACCCTTTCTCAAATCCCATATGTCCTGTAGCTTCCTGAAATGCTACAACAATATAAAATAGCTCCCAAATGTATTCCTGTGCCCCTACTGGAGTAGGGGCCAATTTGTCTGCTTAATGGTCTAAAGTCACACCTCATTATCTAGCATTCATACAAAGGACTGGGATAATGAACACCTACTTTAAAAGGTTAATGGGGTAACTATTTTCAACGTCAACATTTTTGAAATGCAGTAATAATCTTTTTTTTCTCCGTAGTATTGTGCAACTTTTTTTTAAACTAAATGGAAGCGATTTTATATCTCTGCCTTTGACAGGCCTGAAGTTGGCAGAGCAGTCACACTGCCCACCTGAAGCCAGCATCAGGGAACTCAGACCATTTTTTGATTCTGACCTCCTACAGGTAGTCAAAATAGCTCAGCTATTGTGGGATGTAGGACCTTCATTTGCATATTTAGTAACCTCTCATTGGAAACAAGCGGACAATCTGCTTGCCTCCTTATAGAATGAAAAATTCTACCAGGCAAGTCTTGGGTGTTACTGTGTTTCCCAGAATTTCAGGTAACAGCCACCCATTTTTTAAATGACAAACCAATAGCCAGTATTTGAAAATCACCCCTAGTATCTTGAATCTATCTAAGCACTTCAACGTGAACCAACCTGTCAAACCAAGTTGAATTTATATAGCACCTTTAATGTGGAGAAATGTTCCACGTCATTACAAACAGGCAGGCTCCAAGAAAAGTTGGTATCGAGCCAAAGAAGGGGATATTAGGAGGAGTGACCAAAAGCTTGATCAAAGGAAGATCTTATAGGGTGAGACAGAGTTAAAAAAATAGTATGAATTCCAGAGCATGTGCTGAAGGCACAATCACCAATAGAGGGATGAAATAAGAGATGGGAACAAGATATTTAGAACCGAGATGTGGAGGAATTTCTCAGTCAGAGGGTGGTAAATCTTAGGAATTCTATACCCCGGAGGGCTATGGGTGCTCAATTATTGAGTATGTTCAAAGTAGAGGTTGATAGATTTTTAGATACCAATTATAGTAAGATGACGTTGAGGTAGATCATCCATGATCTAGTTAAATGGTGAAGCAGCCTCGAGGGGATGAATGGCCTATTTCTGCTCCTATATTGCTATGAAAGGGAGGTGTGGATGAAGGGAAGACCAGAGTCAAAAGAGCAGAGAACTTCTGTGCTTCTGCATTTCCCCTCCTCTTGCTACTGTGAGAACCCCTTTGGTCTTCTCCTTCCACCCCACCACAATTTACATTTGCTTGAGCACCACCAGCCATTTCTGCAAGTTCCATATCCTATCAGAAAATGTATCTTCCCTTTCCCCTCCCCTCTCTGCTTTCTCAGCACCATTTCATCTTCAACACTCTTCCAATACCCTTACTTCCAACTGCCTTTCCCCAGCACCTTCCCATGTAAATATGGGAGATACAATTCATGGCTATTCATCTTCTCCCACACAGCTATACAGAGCCCCAAACACACTTTCTGTTTGAAACTGCAATTCACAAGTATTTCATCTAAACATATTGTGTTCATAGATTTCTGACTAGATTCTTATTCCTTCAATTTCTCACTTTGTCATTCTGAAGAGTCCACATCCAAAATGTAAACCTGTCTGCACAAATGCTGACTTGCCTGTTGTTTCTGGAATATTCTGTTTTTATTTCATAAGCACAAGAAGCCCTTAAGGTAAAATTAAAAACTGGAAACACAAAGGAGCTAAAATTTCACAGAACCATTTCGGCTGATATACCAGGATTGTGTCCCTCATGTCCTGTGAACTTGCTGTCTAACTACTGTCTGCTAAATTTGCACCCTAAAAACACTGGCTACGCTTCAAAGGCAATTTGATGACTGGACATCCTGAGGATGTGAAAAATTGAAGAAATAAAAGTTATTTTCTTCATTCATTTCTCTTTCTCTTCTTTTTACACTCTTTCCTTCTCTCCCTTTTTATATAACATAATCTCAACAGAAGAAATGCATTTGATTCTTCCTACTTCATAAGCTTTAATGTGTCACGTTAATATACAGTTCCAAGAACCTATAAATTCATGAGATTCAAATTGTCATTTATTTTTTCCGAATTGTTTCCTTGTTGTGTTTGATCTAAATTTTATTCTTGCCAAAAAAAATTGAGCCTAAAGATTACTGTTGTTGATATTCATGTCAAATGCTTAAGCAGCAATGATATTATTTCAGCAGAGGTGTTAAATCATTTAGTTAATGCTTGTGCTAATATCACAGAGCAGGAAATGCATTGTGAATGCATGCAATATTCAGCTATCAATATCCCTGGCAGTAATTTCTAACCCTTGTTTATCTTTCTCAGTCATGTGATAAACAGCATGTTTGCATTGATTATTTAGTTTTCCATTATCAAAACAACTTGTCACCTAATAACACAATGATGTGAACAATTTTCAGCAATTGCAGCAAAAAATATATTCATGAGGCATTCAGTCTATTTTCAAATGAAAACAGGTTAAAACCTAAAAATACCAAATCATAATATCTATTTTCATTTTGACAAATCTGCTGTCAAAACCTGAGGGCAGCTATTGTATTTAGAACCCCTCAGTTATATTAGTTATCAACTCAGTGGTTTAAGACTATTTATTTCCTACAATCATGCGAAGCTTAGGGGAATAAATTATTTCTAATACAACATGAAAAGCAATTATTGTTCTTAGGAGTGAAGCATGCTGGAGAGTACACTTTCAGAATACATGACAATGTCTGAACATGACTATCAGATTGAAATAATCAAGGTGTTAAAGATGTCTCCAGTAAAGAATGGAATTTCTTTGTCATAATCCTTTTCTCTTAGATTAAGCTACATATTATTGACAATGCAAAGCCAGCCAACCTTCAGTCAACCCCCCCGGGAAATCAGGATGAAATCAATATAGCTGATAGCTAAATTAGTTCCTCATCACATTTTCAACACTTTGCCCGCTTTGCAATGTTTCCTAGTCATTGAATTAATTATATTTTCTACTTCTAGTAGGGTTGGCAAAAGTCATGTCTTCAGTGGACTGAAAATATAAATTTATTGGTCATAGTTTAAGGCTATAGTGATCAAAATTCAAGGTCTCAGTTACATGTATGTCAAAAACACTTGGTGGGTCTGCAATTGTATAGTGTTTCTAGTGTTATCAGAGCATCTAAGGTTTCCCTATAAATCATCATGTCGAGAACCTGAACACATTTGTTATGGGTGACAAAAATCTCCAGCTGGCATTTTCTCTCTGCTTGATGTTTGCATTCATGAAAGTTAGCAAATAATTTAGGGCAAAGAATGTAAATGTGAAAAGATTTATTAAAGGTGTTAAACCTTTGTGCGATTAATGGAAAGCAATAGCTTTCCAGGGTAAGTAAGGTAATGATGCTCTTGGACACAAACCTACAGCGATGTGATGGCTGCATATAACTGTTCCACATGTAGTTTTCAAAGAGTTGTACATGTGGATTGGAAGGTTGAATTTATATCCTACAGTTTTCCTTGATTGCATAGGTGTATGTAAGTAATTTTACTAACATAATTCGAAGAACGTTTCCATTCACAAGGCTAAGGCCGGGATTTTCCGTGCCTACTGGCATCGGGCTTGGTGTGAGCAGACAGTATGGCGCAATTGGTTTCACGACGGCATGAAACCAGTTCACGATTGTTTGCTCAGCCCACCGATGGCGAGCCATGTTTCCCGCCATCGAACATCAGGATCTCACTGAAATACATCAGGATATCATTATTAGGCCAGCCCACCAGAATCGTCCCCACCCCTCCAGCTAGATCGTCCATCCAGGTCAGCAGGAAAGCACACTGATGTGTTTCACAACAGCATATAAAAGACGTGCGTTTGGCGGGCTGCATTTTGAGGGGAGCTCGGAGATGAGTACACAGCAATGATGTGCAGCACTGACCAGGGTCGCCTGTTGGAATTTAAGCTTGAGGCAGGTTGTGGGGGGTGTCAAGGGCTGTCTTGCTGTTAAGGTGATTGTGGGGTGGGGGGGGGGGGGGGTGGATGGTGCAAAGGCAGCCCTGCTGTTGAGGTGACTTGTGAAGGGGGGGCGGGGGGAGGGGGGGTGTTGCCATGGACAGTCCTGCAGTTGAGGCAGCTTGTGGAGGGAGGAGGGCAAGGGTAGCCCTGTCATTGAGGCGACTTGTGGGGGGTGGGAGGGACAGAAGGGCTTTCTCATGGCCGAATATAGTACACAAACCTTCAATGTAGGGGGTAAGGTGGGCGAGGGAAGCGGCCATGCATTAGTAACACCATATATAAAGTGACCATTCCTCTGCAGCTGAGGCAGTTCAGGTGCAGCCACATTGATATGATTGGAGTCGGGCCTCTAGCTTATCTGCCCACTCAAGCAACGTAGATGAATCAAAGTGCCACCAAGTGCTCCAAGCTTTTCACCCCTCGAGCACAGACTGCAAAGTCATGAACATTTTAGTGGACTGCAGAACAGTTGTACGACTGCACATGTTGTACAATCTCCTTGCTAAAGCTGGCCATGGAGCAGTCACTGCTCGAGGCATTCACAGCCCCTTGCAATATCATCCCGGTTTGGACCAGTCCCCCTGATGGTTCAAGCTATCAGGACAGCCATGCAGCATGGGTTAGGAGAGTACCTGCTCCTGAATTGAGAGCACAGCATGGAGTCTTATGGGCAAAGCTGCAGCCAATTGGGCGGAGGTGGTGGGGTCTCGGGCAGCCATGCAGCACACTAATCTCTGTCCATCCAAGTGGTGGCAAGCATTCTCCAGAAAGCATTAAAGGGCCATCAGAATTAACCAGGACAGGTTCTTAGTACACCCATGCTAACCCACGTGCCTCTCTCTTTCATCCTGCAGGAGGAGTATATCAGGAGCATGGAGCCTGGTGAATTAGCTGTATGCCCGATGGCTACAGAGAGCAAAGATGATGGAGGAGAGAGCAACTGAGGTGCCTGGTTGCTCAGAGGGAGGAGCAGCACCCCATGGAAGAAGGGGCGGCTGGGGTTCCTGCACACGCCACCGAAGAGCCACAGCGAGCCATCCCTGATCAGTGCCTAGAGACATTCAGGGACTATAAAGGCCACCTTTCATTCCTGAAGATGACTGAGAACCAGTGTCGCCGAAGACTGCGTATGCCTAGGGAACTGTTTGGTCACATCTGCCACCTGCTGCAGGATTTGGCACCACGGGGACATGGAGAGCATCCACTGCCAGTGGCCATGAAACTGACAGCTCAATTTCTATGTCAGTGGCTCCTTTCGGGGCTCCACAGTGACCGCTTGTGGGATCTCACAAGCCTCCACCCACAAATGCATCCATGAGGTCAGGGATGCCATCTTCATGAGGGCACACAACTTTTGGGCATTTCGCCTGGGACCAGGACAACGAGGATGCAAGAGCATTTGGATTTGCCCAGATCTCGGGTTTCCCACAGGTGCAGGGTGTGACCGACTGCACTTATGTGGCGCTCAGATCTCCATCGCAACACACATGGACTACATCAACCGCAAGGGATTCCATTCGCTAAATGTGCAGTTGGTGTGTAACCACCAGAATTGCATCCTGTAGGTGTGCGCACGGTTTCCAGGGAGCGCACACGATGCCTAAATCCTCAGTCAATCACAGATCCCTGGAGTCTTCCAGGGTCCACAGAAGCTGCAGGGTTGGATCCTCGAGGACAAGAGCTACCCGCGGAAGCTGTGGCTGATGACACCCGTGAAGCAGCCTCAGACAGCAGCAGAGTGAAGGTATAATGTGGCTCATGCTGCAGCTCACAACTTGGTGGAGCAGACCATCGGGATGCTGAAAATGAGGTTCCAGTGCACGGACTGGTCTGGTGGAGCCCTGCAATACAGTCTGCAGAAGGTGTCACATATCGTCATCGTCTGCTGCGTACTTTACAATCTGGTGCTGTAATGGGGAAAGGAGCTGGCTAAGGAGGAGCTGGAGGTCTCCTCTGATGAGGAGGATGCCGATGGGGATGAGGGTGAGGAGGTCCTCAAAGGTGACGATGACCGGGATGAGGCCCTTGCCCTGGCCAGACAAGGCAGGTGCTTGGGAGGCCCTCATAGCTGCTAGATTTGTGGAGGATGATGATGACACATACAGTGAGGAGACCCTATAAATCCTCATATTGCATCTGTGAACGTTTGACTCCAGTCTGGCTTATAGCAACACCAATACCCTCTGTGATAATGCTCCTGTCATGGAGTCATAGTGGATGCCCTAACAGTTGCTTGATTGCAGGAGGATGATAACGACACACAGTGAAGAAACTCCATAAATCTTCACATAGCCTCTGAGAATATCTGATTCCTGTCTGGCCGAGGACTGCTCGCTTGTGCTCTGTGATCAGGGTCATAGCATAGAGACATAGCCATGAAACTTTAGAAACATCTGATCCTTTGCCCGTCTTCAGCATCTGACCCCTTCAGAAGCACAGCGTCACTGTGACAGATGCTGTAGAGATGGGGGCCAGCCCCATATTAAAGGTGCTGAGAGCACACAGAGAGAATGATGAAACTCTGTGACACCTGCCCACAACATTCTGGCAGCAATGACAAGCACCATTGAGGTGCAGGCATTAGGAATGTGTCCTGGGTGTGTGAGGCCGGACCATCACTTTGGTCTGAAGGCTGCACAAAGCATAGGGAAGAGGCCCTGGACTGAGACACCTGTCTTTATCTTGTGCACAAAGATTTCATATCTGACTGACATGAACGCTGCTCATCAGACAAAGAGCCATCAGTAGGGAGACATTCTTGAGATAAAAGCAAAATACTGCGGATGCTGGAAATCTGAAACAAAAACAGAAAATGCTGGAAAACTCAGCAGGTCTAGCAGCATCTGTGGAGAGAGAAACAGACAAACTCAAAATGTTAACTCTGTTTCTCTCTCTCTACAGATGCTGCTAGACATTCTTGGGAGTTTACTTACAATAGTGAACAGTATGTACAAGTGATTAATACCCATGCCCAGGCAACTAATTCTTAACTTTCCCAACCCTGCCTCTACGTCCTGGTGCATCCTGGACATCCACAGCGGAGGTGGAGGCAACCTGCTGACTGTAAAGCCTTGTCTGTGATGACCTTGGAGGCCAGAGACTTGGAGGGCCCCAGCCCGTTTTTGGGGTCCTGCTGTGTTTGGCCTGTGGAGCTGGAGCTGCTGAGGTCACAGGAAGAGGAGATTCGGATGGGGCAGACACTCCCAGAGTCACCTTGATGGACGGCCCCGGGGTGTGTACCTGCCGATCCTCCTCCCTATGGGTGCCCAGTGGCCCCAGGCTGACTCCTTGAGGAGAAGGGGTAGCTGGAGTGAGATCGAGCTACCTGGCACCCCTCTTGCGTACACAGTGTTGGAGGCCAACTATGGCATCAGCAATGGAGTTGACCCCATGCAGCAGTGCAGGATCGATGTCCTGGACAAAGGTCTCCATGGCGACCGCCATCCTATCAATCTTGACCTCGGTGCATTGGCATGCCAACGCCATCACCTCAGAGTGAAGGTGGACAGACTCCATCAACATACCTTGCTACCTGAAGAGTGCTGCGGACATCCCTTCCTGATGTTCCCAAGCTTGCCTTTGCAGCTCCAGCAACTGTGACGTGACCAAGTCCAGAAGCTCGTCATCTGACTCTCGCCTCCAGCAATCCTCTGCGTGCCAGACACCAGGGAAGTCAATGCCGCCACCTGCTGTGGATCAGACAATGTGATGTGCCCACCAGATTGTGATTCCCAAGGCTACACTAAAGCTAGGTCCCACCGAAATGTGTGTCTATGTGCTGGTGGAGGGTGTGGGTGAGCGCTGTAACGAGATTTCAGGGAGGGTGCCTCCAGATTCCTCTTCAGAGGTTTCTTTGGAGCTTGATTGGAGGCCCTGGGTCGTGGACTCTGTCAGCTGTTTGGCAGATGTGCCTGCAGAAGCAAGGGGAGATAATTAATGTATGGCAGTGCCCTGTGAAACAGGACACATCACTCATGGCATTGTTGTCTGATGGATGTTGCACTGCTGGACCCTCACTTGGTTGAACAGCACCAGCCTCACCGTCAGCACAGGACCAGTCCAGATCATGGCTGGCCAGCTGGATGGCTCTGTTTTCAAAGTCCATGAGGACCTTGATTTCAGGCATTCCTCCGCTAGTCTGCAATCTCTCCAACTTGTTGTGTGCCAGCTTGTCCTGTATAAAGAGAGATAGAGAGAGTGTAGGCAGCACACCTGCCAGGCCAGATGATAAGTATGCCTGGCATGTGTGGTGGTGAATGGTCCCATGAATGGGGTGAGTGTGAGAGAGTGAATGGTGATGTCCCTCGAACTGGCCCTGAGTAGATCATTCACCCTCTTGCAGCACTGGGTGGCTGTTCTCTTTTGAAGGGTGTTGGCACTCTGAGGTGATGGTGTTGGCATGCTTCAGTATCTTAGGAGTCCCAAATGGTGCTGAACATTGTACAATCATCAGCGAACATCCCCACTTCTGATCTTATAATGGAAGGTCATTGGTGAAGCTGCTGAAGATGGTTGGGCAGAGGACACTACCCTAAGGAACTCCTGCAGTGATTTCCTGGAGCTGAGATGACTGACCTCCAACAACCACAGCCATCTTTCTTTGGAATGCATAAATAATGTTGTGGGTTTGGGACGATACAGTGTAAAAACCCCCCCATCGAGTCCGAAGGGTAAAATGTCTTTTACCAGCCCACCACCACACTTAGTGCAAATCTGGGATGATTTCACCCTAAGTGTTTGAGTACTAACCACGGTGGAACAAATTGTACAGGATCACTGGAAGCAGCGGGCTTGTCGCATTTTGCATTTTGCATTCAATGTTTTTCTAAGTTCTTATGCCAGTACAAACTTTTTAAAGAGTATTAGTTATCTCAAAGAAATGTTCAGCTGCTTGAGCTACGTGCTGCAAAATCTTTGCTATAAGACGCCTACAATTTTCTCCTAAACTGATTCAGCAATATGCTTCACAGGCCATTGTTTTCCATTTGAAAAAACATTCCCCAATACACTCTTATGAAGGGAGAACTAGCTGAGGATCATACAGTATAGCCACCAAGCTCCACTAACAACAATTAATTGCATGCACAACTCTAAAAACTTTTCCATAACTTTAATGTGGTGATACCATCACATCTCTTAGTTCAGTTCTCCCATGCTACTTGATGCTCAAATGCTAGGTTTCATTAAATTTACTCAATCTTGTGCAGGAGAATGTTGGCTCACTATATCCACAACAGGCAGGCCACCAGAGCTCTGAAGAAGAGTCGTACGGACTTGAAATGAAAACTCTTCTTCAAGTGATGCAGATATGGGGATCCAAAATTTAATTTTGGAGGAGCCTCAGCCAGTGCCCTTGTCCAATAGGTGTGAGGTTCTTGCTCCCAGTGTGGACGAGCACACACACTACAGGGAGGATGAGCGAACTGACCAGAGCGCCATGGTACAGAACGCCATTTAAGTGGGTTGGGGGGGGTGTAGAAAAGAGAAATGTAGCAGTTATAGGGGATAGCATAGTTAGGGGAATAGATACTGTTCTCTGCAGTAAAAACAGAGTCCCAGTGGCTGTGTTGCCTACCTGGTACCAAGGTTAAACACATCTCTTCTGGGCTGGAGAGGAACTTGGAGTGGGAGGGGAAGGATCCAGTTTTCGTGGTCCACATAGGTACCAATGACATAGGAAAGAGGTTCTGCTGAGGGACTATGAGCAGCTCAGGGCTAAATTAAAAAGCAGAACCACAAAGGTAATGATCTCAAGATTACTACCTGAGCTACATGCAAATTGGTGTGGGGTAAATAAAATTAGAGAGTAAATGTGTGGCTTAAAGATTGGTATGGGAGAAATGGGTTCCGATTCATGGGGCACAGGCACCAATACTAGGGAAGGAGAGAGCTGTTCCTTTTGGAGGGGCTTCATTTGAACCATGCTGGGACCAGTGTCCTGGTGAATCGTATAACTAGGGTTGTAGTAGGGCTTTAAACTAATTAGCTGGGGGGAGGGTTCAATTGAAGGGTGGTTTAGAAAATCAAAAATAAACGAGAGAGCAGAGGTGCAGGGTAGTGAAGAGGTGATCGATAACCAAAGTGTGACAGGAAGGAGCAGAAAATATAAGCAGAAGAGTGCAGCAGAAATTAGAAATAGAATGAGTAATAATGGTAAAAAGTCAAAGCTTAAAGCTCTTTATCTGAATGCATGCAGCATTTGTAATTAGATAGATGTGTTGATGACACAAATAGAAATATATGGATATGACTTGATAGCTATTACAGAGACGTGGTTGCAGGGTGATCAAGACCGGGAACTCAATATTCAAGGGTTTTCGACATTCCAGAAAAATAGGCAAAAAGGAAATGGATGTGGGGTAGCTTTGTTAAAGGGAGGAATCAGTGGGGTGGTGAGTAGTGATATAGGTGCAATAGATCATGATGTAGAATCACTTTTGGAGGAATAAGGAACAGCAAGGGGAAGAAGTCATTGGTGGGAGTCGTCAATAGGACTCCGAAGATTTGCCTCACTTTAGGACAAAGTATAAATTGGGAAATAATGGAGGTGTGTAAGAAAGGAGCTACAGTTGTCATGGGTGATTTTAATCTGCATATTGGACTGGACAAATCAGGTTGGCAGGGGTAACATGGAAGGCGAATTTTCGGAGTGCATCAGGGATTGTTTCTTAGAGCAATATGTTGCAGAGCCTATCCGGGAACAGGCTATTTTAGATCTAATAATGTGCAATGAGGTAGGATTAATAAGAGATCTCTTAGTTAAGTCTAGGGGTTAGTGATCACAACATGGTAGAATTTCAAATTCAGTTTGAGGGTGAGCAACTCGGATCTCAGACTAACTTAAATAAGGGAAATTACAGAGGTGTGAAGAAAGAATTATCTAAAGTGGGCTGGGAAAATAGACTAAGGGGAAAGTCAGTGGATGAGCAATGGTAGACATTTAAGCAGATATTTCATCATGCTCAGCAAAAATTTATCCTGGTCAAAAAGAAGGACTCGGAGAGAAGATGAACCAGCCAGACACATCCATTATTTCCCAATTTATAGTTTGTCCTACAGTGAGGCAAATCTTCAGAGGCCTATAGACAGGAGCCAGTAGATGTAGCGTATTTGGATTTCCAGAAGGCATTCAATAAGGTGCCTCATAAAAAGTTATTGCACAAGATAACAGCTAATGGTATTGGTGTACTGTATTAGCATGGATTGAGAATTGGTTAACACATAGACAGAAGACAGAGAGTCAGGATAAATGGATCTTTATCAGGTTGGAACGACACAACTAGTGGAGTGCCACAAGGATCAGTCCTAGATCCTCAATTATTTACTATCTATATTAATGACTTGGAGGAGGGTGCAGACTGTAATGTATCTAAATTTGCTGATGATACAAAAATAGGTGGGAGGGCATGTTGTGATGAGGACATAAGGTATCTGCAAGGGGTTGAGTGAGTGGGCAAAAACTTGGCAAATGAAGTTTAATGTCGTAAAGTGTGAGGTCATGCACTTTGGTAGAAAAAATCAAAAGGCAGACTGTTATTCAAATGGAGAGAGACTCCAAAAAAGTGCAGCACAGAGGGATCTGGGTGTTCTTGTCAATGAAATACAAAAGGTTAGAATGCAGATGCAGCTAGTAATTATGAAGGCAAATGGAATTTTGGCCTGTATTGCTAGGGGATGGAGTTTAAAAATAGGGAATTCTTGTTAGAACTGTACAGGATGTTGTTGAGGCCGCACCTGGAGTACTGTGTGCAGTTTTGGTTCCCGTATTTAAGAATGGATATACTGGCATTGGAAGCAGTTGAAAAGATCTTCATAGGCTGATTCCTGGGAGGATGGGGTTGACTTATCAAGAATGGCTAACATGTTAGGCCTTTATTCATTAGTGTTTAGAAGAATGAGGGGCGACCTTGTTGAAACGTACAAGATTCTGAGGGGGTTTGACAGGGTAGATGTTGAGATGTTTCCACTAATGGGGGAATCTCAAACTAGGGGACATAGTTACAGAATAAGGGGACACCCATTTAAAACTGAGATGCAAAGGAATTTCTTCTCTCAGAGGGTAGTAAATGTTTGGAATTTTCTACCTCAGAGAGTTGTGGAGGATAGATCACTGAAAGTGCTTAAAGAGAATGTAGGTAGATTTTTAAAATTTCGGGGAGTTGAGAGCTATGAGGAGCTGGGATGAAAGAGGAGTTGAGGCCTGGGGCAGGTCGGCCATGATCTTATTGAATGGCAAGGCAGGCTTGAGGGGCTGAATGGCCTACCCCTACTCCTATTTCTTATGTTCTTATGTTCTCTGTAGTAATTATAGTTTTGGAAAATGTAGGACTGTAGCTTTAAGAATAATCCTGTGTTGTAAGATCACATGATCTGTGTAAACCAATGTGTTAAAAGGGCGGGGAACCTCTACAGGGGAGTTCTTTAGTTATGGAGTTTGATGCACACGTGCAGTTGCTGCTGCTGTCTTATAAATAAAGTTAACATTTCCACTAAGAAACATCGTCTGAAGAGCAATTCTATAACACTCTCCAGATGCAGCCTGATGAGTTTGTCCAGCATTTTCTGTTCTTATTATGACAAACCCTAGCCTTTGTTATAAGATGGGGTGGTGGGTGACAGTAGAGGTTGCACAAGAGAACCTTCTAGCAACTACTAGATTATGGAAGGAAATGAACACCAGATGGTTCTTCAGAATAAATTGCTTAATTCATTAGTGAGAAGAGATCTAAACATGGAATGTAGACAGATTGGCAGATCTATTAAAATAAATTTGTTCATTAACAATTTATTTAGCTATACGATAAAAACAACAACTTGCATCTACATTGCGCCTTTTAACATAGTAAAATCTATCACAGTTCTTCACAGGATCATTATAAAGAAAACTTGACATCAAGCACATATTAGGACAAATCACAAAAAGTTCAGTCAAAGAGGTAGGTTTTAAGGACTGTCTTAAGGAGAAAGAGGTAGAGAGATGAAAGATTTGGTAAGGCAATTCCATAGGACCTAGGCAGCTGAAAGCAATGTGCGGTTAAAATCCAGAATGTGCAAGAGCCAGAATTCGAAAGATGCAGAAATTTTGGAGTGTTGTAGGACTGAAGGATGTTACAGAAAGAGGGAGGGAGGAGGCCATGGAGGGATTTGGAAACAAAAATGAGAAATTTAAAATCAAGATATTTCTGTACCAGGCGCCAATGTAGGTGAGTGAGCACAAGGATAATAGGTGAATGGGACTTTGTATGAGTTAGGCAACAAACAGAAGAGTTTTGGATGAGCTCAGGTTTATGGAGGGTGGAAGATGGGAGGTTGGTCAGGAAGACATTAGTCAATCCTAAAGGTAACACAAGCCTGCATGATGCTTTCAGCAGCAGATGAAATGAGGCTGGTGTTGAGATGGACAATGTTACAAAGGTGGCAGTAGGCAGTCTTTATGGTGGACAAGATATAGAGTTGGAAGCTCATCTCAGGGCCAAATAGAACATCAAGGTTGTGAATGATCTGGTTTAGCCTCAGACAGTGGCCAAGGAGAGGGAGAGAGTCAATGACTGGGGATGGAGTTTATGGCGGAGAGTGAAGACAATGGGCCAGATTTCACGGACGCCGTGGTCCCCACTCCATCCTCAACTAAAAGTTCAGTGGGAAGCCCGCCCATGGGAAGAACGGCTGCTCCGCTGTCATTTACCAGTCATAAAGACCCTGCCAATTGTGGTCAATTGGCTGCTGATAGGCTGGAGGCAGGATTTCAGTCCTTAGGGATAAGTCCTGCCTTGGAACCAGGCAGGAGTGGTGGCCACTGCTGGGACCACAGGAGGTCCCCAATGGAGATTGTTGTTGGAGCTGGACACCAAGGTAAGTGGGGGAGATTTTGCCAGGGACAGGTTGACAATCTCTGGCAAGGACGTCGGTGGTGGTGGAGAAGGGTTGAGCGGGGTGGGGGTGTAGTCCCTCTGGTGTGCACAGGGGGCCCCCACCTTGTCCAGTACTAGAACATACAGCTAAAGCTGATTGGGATGAGGCCATTAATTGGCCACTACAGGGCATCAATAGGCCCAAGAGTAGGCAGGCTGCCTAATGCCTCCACCAACACCTGTAAAATTTCAGACAGCTCAGGGGCGGATGGCTAGACTGTGGGAAGGCTACAGGCTGGATTTTATGAGTCCCTGCCACCTTCTAACCCACCAGCAGGGGAATCTAAAATCCAACCCCATATCTTGGTCTTCTCAATAGTTAGCTGAAGCAAATTTTTATTCATTCACTATGGTGGGTGTCTGACAAGCAACCTATTAGTGCAGAGGCAGTGGAGGGGTCAAGAGAGGTGGTTGTGAGGTAGAGCTGGATGTCAGCAGCATGTGGAAACTGACACATTATTTTCAGATGATGTCACCAAGGGGCACTACATAGATGAGAAATGGGGGGGGCAAGGATAGACTTTTGGGGGGCATCAAAGATAATGGTGCAGGAGTGGGAAGTATTGCTGTTAACATAATTAAATTGCAATCCTACCACTACTGGCAAAAAATATTGCATTATTGAAAAAATAAACTGAGTTAGCAACTATGAGAAAGACACTCCTTTCACTGACAGTGAATCATTTTGCTTGTGAACAAACTCAACCTACCTAAAGCCAAACCCTACCATATGATGACAGATTCAACAGGCATGCTATCATACAGCTGATAAGACAAACTACAGGGGTGATGGGATGGTTTGAATATATTCTGTAATTATTTCAACTGAGTGTTTAGTAAATGTATTTAAGCCAACTGCTAAAGGAATTAGAGTGCCTTTAATTTAAATTTAATTTAAATATTTTACATAAAGAATCAGCTTCTTTAAATATTAGAGCTTAAGAAATAGGAACAGGCGTAGGCCATTCAGCTCCTCTGGTCTGCTCTACCATTCAATAAGGTCATGGCTGATCTTTACTTCAGCCACACCTTCCTGCGTTATCCTCATATCCTTTGATTCTCTAAGTATCCAAAAATGTATCAACCTCTGATCTGAATAAACTGAGCATGTACAACTCTCTGGAATAGAGAATTTCAAAGCTTCACAGCCTTTTGAATAAAGAAATTTCTCCTCATCTCAGTCCTAAATGGCAGACCCCTTATTCTGAGATTGTGACCCCCTATGGTTCTAGACTCCTTGGCCAGGCGAATCATGTCCTGTCAAACCCTTTGAGAATTTTATGGCTGCAAAATTGGTGCTGGTAGCTACAGTACTGCAGGAGCTAGTTCAGAATAAAAATGGCACAGGATCCACTCCCGGCCATTCCTGACATGGCCCACGCCAATCTCAATGTATTGATGGGCGGTAGGCACATGTGACAGAAGTTTGCAGAGTAAGCAAGCCATGATGTCAGTAAATGTCTAAAGCTGACTTGATGTACAACCTGCCATTTTCAACTTTGCTGCTCTTGTTAACACCCACTGTACAAGGGATCTCTCCTAACAGCATTGTTTAAAGGTACCGCCATCCAACTTTCAGCTAAGATATTTTTGATTATCTACTTGCCGCTGCAAAGTTAGTGGAAGTATTCTGTTATTTGAGGAGTTAACAGCAGTTTTCTGAGTCAGAAAGAAGTGGTGATGGATCTTTGGAATAAATGGTGTGGTTTTGAAAAGCCTCTGAACACACCACTTGCACCTAGTCACAGGCTGTTTAGTTGCGGTTCTACCTGAGCTGCAACATCACTGGGAGATGGAGCAGGGAGGGTAAAAAAGAGAAGTTGTTTGCAGAGAGAAGAGGAAGAAGCATCTTAGCAGGAGGTCTTACTAACCTAGGGTCTCAGGGAGAACTTCTCCCACCTGCACCTCAGGTAGGAGCAAGTCTACAGCTGCTGTTTCACCAAGGAGGTGGTCACAGACTTGGCCACCCCCTTGAACTGGATCTACAGTGACACCGAAGGGTGAGGATAGCGCTGGCATTGGACATCAAGCTCACCATGGTCCTGAAGTTTTACACCAGCAGATTCTTCCAAGGATATTGCCAACATATAACTGGTCACCATTCATCGCTGTAGCTGGGAGGTTAACTGTGGCCCTATATGGCAGAAGAGGGGAGTTCATTGTCTTCTCTCTAAGCAAAGAGAAGCAGGAGGAAAGAGCACATGGCTTTGCCCAGAGAGCAGACCTTCCCCTGCAAGGGGCCATTGACTGCAAATATGTGACCTTGCAGACACCACAACCCAATGGGGGGATGAACACATCCTGAAGAAGAGTCATATGGACTCAAAACATTAACTCTGTCTCTCTCTCCACAGATGCTACCAGACCTGCTGAGTTTTTCCAGCAATTTTTGTTTTTGTGGGGGAGATGAACTGCAACCATGAGAGGTACCATTCACTCAAGGTGCAGTTGGTGTGTAACCATGCCCAGAAGACCATGTTGGTCAATGTCTACTATCCTGGCAGCAGGCAAGAATTTTTCACCCTGCCCCAGTCAGCCATTCCATCCAGCTTCGAACCACCACATCGAACCAGAGAGTGGCCACTCAGTGACAAGTGCTACCTGCTGTACAGATGGCTAATGACTCCCATCTGCATTATTGGCACAACCGTCACTGAGGCAGGGGCAAGTGGCATCACTCTAGCCATCCAGGATAATGGTATGCTCCTGTCTTCTGCACACTCTGAAATCCCACTTCACCTCATCCCGCAATCTGGTATGATATTCAAGCTGCAGATGGTGTAACCATATATATTGATTTCCCCCAACCCCTCTCTTTCTCTCACCCTCTTAACTTGCGTCTTTATGCTTTCAGATACGTAAGAACTAACACCTAGCCAACCAAGGCACATGATGGCGGAGGCCCAGAGAAAGGGTAGACCTCTGAGAAAGAAGCATCACATTTGATCTAACACTCAGAGACATCAGCTCAGATTCTGGTGCTCTGTACTTTAGAGGGTAGCATTGAGGCAAGCTCTGCACATAATGTGACACCAGGCATAAGTGAGCTATGTATAGCCAGGGCAGGAAGAAAGGTCATGTGCCAGCTCTCTGGAGGCAAGGTTGCACACTAGTTCTGCTGCAGAGGACTCAGATGGGGACTTTAATAGGGCAGACAAGGAAAATGTTGATTGGTATGCACACAGAAATGCTTGGAGAATTGGCAGTCCTGCCACAGTGCCTGCTGTCACGGTCAAGGATCATGGAGGAATCCAACTACAATGTAGCACGGAATTTGCACAGAACTTCGAGCCCATCCTTTCCACTATGGAATTGGTGACCAATTCCTTGAGAACACTTGTGGAACCAGCTCTGGTGCAGCATCTGGTGGCCAATGTCCTCCCTTCCATTGCAGGAGAGGCAGAAACCACCCAACACCTGAGTGCTGCAGTGAACACTCAAACAGAGGTCATGAGATAGCTGCTAGTTGCCATGCAAACCCAGAATGCAGGGTCAGGCTGCTGCCATCATGACTATGCAGACCAATAACCTGGCTCACATAGGCATTGAGCTGGAGGGTGGCAGTGGCTTCATGCAGCATGAACCTGCTGCCCTCTCAAAATGCCATCATGCATGCTCCACCACTCCACCAATGCATAAAGACGCAAGTTAAGAGGGTGAGAGAAAGAAAGGGGTTGGGGGAAATCAATATATAGGGTTACACCACTTGCAGCTTGAATATCATACCAGATTGCGGGATGAGGTGAAGTGGGATTTCAGAGTGTGCAGAAGACAGGAGCATACCATTATCCTGGATGGCTAGTGTGATGCCACCAATGCATTTGCTGTTATCTGTCAGCCACTAAATCCAGATTCCTGACATTGACCTCTGTGACTATCCAATCCTACTGTTTCTTGCTGGAGGGCCCCCTGACCCACTGCAGTTAGAGCACTTGCTCCTCATTTCCACCTCCTGCACTAAGGCTTCTAATGCTGTATATAGCGACCTGCAAGCCCACTCCCTGGTCTGCTGCCCGTTACTGAAGCTTTTTTCTGCTGTACAAATGTTTCCAAGCCAATTGAATGAGCTTCTGCAGCCAGAATGCACCTCCCATTTCAGAACTGCAAGTTGGCTTCAGGAAGTGCAAGCTAGCTTTAATTGCTGCTAGCCCCATACAAATTTGGACCCCTGCTGAGCATGTGTCTCTCACGATTTAAAATAATATTCTGCTTTTCTATTTATGCTATCAAAGTGGGAAACTTCACATTTCTCCATATTTTATTTCATCTGCCATGTTCTTGTCCTGTCAACTTAACCCATCTAAGCCCTTTTTGTAGCCGCTTTGTATCTTCCTCACAGCCTACTTTCTCACTTAGAGTCATGGAGTTATACAGCACAGAAACAGGCTCTTCGGCCCATCATGTCCATGCTGGCCATCAAGCACCTGTCTATTCTAATCCCATTTTTCAGCACTTGGCCCGTAGCCCTGTATGCTATGGCATTTCAAGTGCTCATCTAATACTTCTTAAGTGTTGTGAGGGTTCCTACCTCTACCACCCTCTCAGGCAGTATGATCCAGATTCCAACCACCCTCTGGGTGAAAAAAGTTTTCCTCAAATCCCCTCTAAGCCTCCTGCCACTTACCTTAAATCAATGCCCACTGGTTATTGACACCTCCACTAAGGGAAAAGTTTCTTCCTATCTACCCTATCAATGCCCCTCATAATTTTGTAAGCCTCCATCAGGTTCTCCCCTCAGCCTTCTCTGCTCAAAGGAAAACAACCCTAGCCTATCCATTCTCTCTTCATAGCTGAAACGCTCTAGCCCAGGCAAATCTCCTCTGCATCCTCTCTAGTGCAATCACATCCTTCCTATAGTGTGGCAGCTAGAACTGCACGCAGTACTCCAATTGTGGCCTAACTAGCATTTTATATAGCTCCAACATAACCTCCTTGCTCTTGTATTCAATGCCTTGGCTAATAAAGACAAGTATCCCATATGCCTTCTTAACCACCTTATCTACCTGTGCTGCTGCCTTCAGGGATCAATGGCATGTACATCATGGTCCCTCTGATCCTCTTTGTATCATCAGAAAACTTGGATGTATCACATTCAGTTCCCTCATCTAAGTTATTGATGTAGATTGTAAAAAGCTGAGGGCTTTATGGTAACCCACTAGTTATACGCTGACATCTTGAAAATGACCCGTTCATTTGTACTGTCTGGGCAAAATTTGACAGCACTCAATCTGTTGCAATTTTACATGGGACGGGCAAAGTCCTTCAGTGGCCAATTTTTTGGCCAATTAAGAGTCGCTTCCTGCTCGGTCTCAATTCTGAGGCTGACAGGAGGGGTTCATGAGTAGGGGGAAGCCCAGTAGATCACCCTGCTTAAGCCCCCTGGGGCTCCTTTCTATAGTGGGGGCATCCCCCAAGGTCTGCCCTCCATAGGTGCCCTTCCCCACCCTTAGCTTCTCCATTAAGAACTCTGCCTACCCTCCTCCCTAGGCCTCACCTCCCCTGCCACCATGAGACCCCCTGCACTTAGCTGGTCCACGACTCCGGGATTTAAGCCTGGATTTTTCCCTCGTAGGGTGTGCACAACGGGAGGGTTGGGAAAAGGGCCCCTGGCCATGATCAGCTCCCGACCGCGATTTCATGCTGACTGGCCAATTAAGGCCTGCCTGGTGTGAAGCATGTCTTCCAAATGTTTGGGAAGGGCCAGGGGTGCGGAGGCCTGTCGGGCACTGGGACCAATGGTGACTGGCGGGCGGTTTAAAATTGGCAAAGGCAGCTCCCTGAAGGCTGCTAGGGGAGAATCTTTATTCAGTCTGGAGACTGGAGAAATGGCCTCACCAGCGGCAGGAAACATCAGGTGGGCACTCAGCCCCCCATTTCTCAGACGAATGCTTCACGGTTCAAGTGGAGGAGGTGGGTGTCAGGCAGGACACCCTCGTTCCCAGGATTGGCAGGAGGAGGCCAGCACACCAGACCACAACAGCTTGGCAGAAGGTGGGAGCCGAGGTCAGCAGCCACGACGTTGTGAGGTGCAAATGGGTGCAGTGCTGCAAAAGGTTCAATAACCTGTTGCATTCAGCAAGGGTGAGTACCGTTTTGGCAAGGATCAGATTGGAGGAGTGTTAAGGGCTGGCCATAACAACATCAAGGGATCAAGAACAGGAGGGGCCCCCCAAACCTCCTAATCATGACAGGGTTTGAAATGGATGTTTTGGAGCTGGAGAGCCACCACCATCTCAATCAGCTGGTTGTAGGGAGGCAAGCATCTCTGAGGAAGGTAAGAGTGCAGTGCATGGTAAGAGGGTCAGGTTATGCAAATATTCTTGTGTAGTCTCATCATTAATGGGAGCCTCAAACCTGGAATTCCCATTGATCATCGAAAGACGATGACACCATGATGCAGATCTCCATTGTCTCATCAGGGCACCTGGCATGCACAGTGACAGTGTGATGACTTTAACTAATGACATGTTGCGGTTCTCCCTTGGACTCAGCAGCACACAGTCAAATGCAGGACCCCGAAAAGCCACCCTTTATGCCAGAAGACCACTAGGCTTCAGATGCACCTGCTCTCTAAATCAGGCGCCACCGCAGTTACCAGCACCTCTGTGGTCATTAGGTCATCGGCTAGAATGTTGGTGTACAGCAGTGAGGGCACTTCACGCTCACTTGAGGAGCAGGCAGAGGCAGAGAGTGCTCAGGGTGCCAGCAGTCGAAGAACTGCTGGAGACCAGGACAATGCTGAGCCAAAGGCAGATGATGAGCCTCTAGAGTCATCCATTAGGCGGCAGATACTGGATGTCCAGTGGGATGTGCAGGAGGATCTGGTGGAGACCCATGAGGGTTATGCGTGCCATGGTCTCTGTTGTGGGGGGTCTGTGTGGAGCATGAGCACTGCATTGACCCTCATCACTGAGCGCACTACCTCCTCCATTGAGAGAATGGTGACTCTCAGATGGTCAGTGCCAGTGTGGGAGATGGATGAGGCTTTGAGTATTCCAGCTAGATGCCCGTCCATCAGTAGCAAGCAGGGAGGTCCAGAGTGATCTCACATTGGCACACAACCTGCGGGCTCCTCTCAGGGTGCTCTGAATGAAGGCAGCAGCTCCTCCACCCCTCTGCCAGTGACCATGGCATCTGATGAGGCTGCGATGACTGAGGAGATGCTAGCTGTGGCACTGGCCACTCCATCCCAGGTGGGGCCAGCACAGGCTTCACTGGCCAGAGGATGACTGCCAAGGTCATTGAGGCCAACAAGACAGCAGAGTGTTGGATCCTAAATCCCAGTTCGTTGGATCCTGTTTGCACACTTGTTGTAAGTGGTAGCCAATGTGGTACGAATGATAGAGTTGAGTAGCAGTCACTTCATAAGTAGAAACTCTATGTTTATTTACAAAGGTACTCAGCAACTAAATATGTGCCTACACTTTAAACTCTATATCTACACTACTCCAACTATTAACTACAGGTTACCAACTGCAAAGGTAGCCCACGGTACTCTGCTATTGGATACTAAGATCATGTGATCTTCCTTAATAACATTCTTCTTAAAGGTATATTACGCATCAGATTACAATACAGAGTCAGCACAGGCTGCCTCAAATGCTGCTGCCAGCGGCAGTGGAGGCAACAAGACGCAGCATTCATAAACTTAAGTTTAAAGCATCATGAGAACAAGAGGGACTGTTCACGGGTGATCTTCTGTTCTGCCATGGTTTGTTAATATGCCTACTGGTGTGGCCATTAACACCAGATATAGTTCTGCTCATTTGATGTGAGTGTCAAAATGATATAAATTTTGCTGTTGTCTCAATGGCCTAGTATTCTTCACCTTTATTTTTGGTGCAGGGCATGCCAAGTATTTAATGCTGGATGTGAGTGGCTCTAAATTTTATTGCACGGGCACTGAGTGGATTTTGGGATCAAAGGAAAGGGTCATTTCAGACATCCGGGATGGAGGCGGCAGCCCTGGCATTCGAGGTGGAAGCAGATCTTTGGCAGCCTAGCTGAAGGAGCGTTGGATCAAGACATCCTTTATGTCCCTGCCTCCCTGGAGGCTACCAGGGTCTGTCTCCACGCCCTCAGCATTCTCCTCACCCTGCTCCTCTTCTGACTCACGACTGGATCCATCCTCTATCGTTTGTGGAGCTGCCTCAAGATCCTCCTCCTCCAGTGGGACCCCCTTGCCAGTGTCCGATTGTTGAGAGCGCAACATGCAACCACATCAGTGACAGCAGCTCCAGGGGTATTGTAGTGCTCTTCCTGAATGGTCCCAGCATTGGAATCGCACCTTCAGAATACCTATGGTTCTCTCTACCACTGCCCTTGTGGAGGCATGACTCCTATTATAATGCTGCTCTGCCTCTGTTCTTGGATGGTGGAGAGGCATCATAAGCCACCTTTTCAACAATAGTCCTCATCATCCAGTGGCCATCCATCCAGTTGGTCTGGAGAGCTGAAGGACCTCGGCACCTGGGAGTGTATGAGGATATAAGCGTCATGGGTGTTGCAAGGGTACCTTGGACAGACTTGTAGAATCTGGTCTCAAAGTATACGTTTACTGAGTGGAAGCCCTTCCTGTTGATGAAGGCACCTGGCTGACCCACTGGCACCCTGATGGCCACATGTGTGCAATAGATTGCATCCTGGATGTGGGGGGACCCCAGCAATCACTGAAAACCTTCTGGCTTGCTCAGCCTGGCTGGCCTGGTCCATTTGGTAAAGAATAAATGTTTGTACCCACCTGAACAGGCTGTTGGCTCAAAATCCTGGAACCCCCTTCCTAACAGCACTGTGGATGCACATGGACTGCAGCGGTTCAAGAAGGTAGAGTACCACCATCTTCTCAAAAACAGCTAGGGATGGGCAATAAATGCTGGCCCAGCCAGTGAAGCCCACATCCTGTGAATGAATAAAAAAAAGTGCTTCAGTCACGAGCTTGATGCAACTTTGGACAGCTGATGGGGACACTCCACAAAAAATGCCAATGACCTCTAGAAAGAGCCAGAGGCATAGAGATTGAGGGCCACTGTGATCTTCAGAGCCATTGGCATGGGGTGTCCACCCACACAGTTGGAACTGATCTCAGGCCCAATCATATGACAAATGGATGTCACTGTCTTCCTGGAGAGGTGGAGCCTCCTTCAGCTTTGCACGTCAGACACATTGAGGTAGCTGCATCGCTGCCTGTAAACACTGGCAGCAGGATAGTGGCATCTTCTGCAGTCCCTTCCACCTTGGACTACCTGCTGGCCCTGCGTCCCTTGTGCCTGTGCCTCTCCTCCCACAGATCGCTCCCCTAGAAGGTGCATTGGGACAGCTGGCCTCCTCCCCATTCTGCCCCTCTCTTCCTCCTTAGAGGAGGTGCCACCAGCAGAGACGACAATCCCCATTACCAGGGTAACAGAAGGCTGTCTGATACCTGGAAGGGTCCACATGGTCAAAATTCACCGGGGACCTTGGAGACACCATTAAGTCCTGAAATGAAGCCTGGAAATGCTAAGAATGTAGCTCAGAACAGAGATGAAGCTAAATAAGCAACCAGCTGTAAACTATCTCCTAAACTTCTTACTACTCACACTGGCAATGTTGCTGACCCTTTTTATCCCATCCTTGGATGAGGTTTTTTAAAAAAGTGGGCTGCCCATTTTGCCCATGCGACGAGTGCCAAATCGCACAGGCAATGTAAAGTCGCAAACAATTGCCTTTTGAATGGTCTTAAGTGGCCTTTTAATTGATGACTGGTGCTGCTCCAACACCCGCATGCTTCTCCGACCTGAAGATTGCTTGTTACAGGTTGACGTTGGGACACTCACCCGGTGTCATCTCACACGATACCTCGCCCAATCAGGTCAGGCTGCGCTCGCCCATGGAACGTAAAATTCAGCCCTTAGAATCTGGGAACTGTTTGTAGTCCCAGTCCTGGCAACAGCTGTCACTGGTGGGATTACAGAACTGCCAGCCAATCAGCAGCTCCTCAAAGTGATAAATGGCTGTGGGACTGCTGTGATTGTTGGGAATGCATTCCCTGCCAATTCTTCAGGTGGCAAAGTGGACAATCCTGCCATTTAAAAATCATGCCCTCTGTTTTCAGTCCATCAACAAGTCCCTAATCCATGCTAATACATTACCCCAATCTCATGAGCCGGAATTTTGTGTAACAACCTCTTGTGCAGCATCTTATTGAATGCTGTTTGAAAATCCAAATATGTTATGTCTGCTGGTTCCCCCTTATCAACCCTACTAGTTACAACCTCAACAAATTCTAACAGGTTTGCCATAAATCCGTGATGACTCTGATCAATCATATGATTTTCTAAATGACCTGTTAGCTTGTCCCTAATAATGGATTCAAGCATTTGCCCACTGTTGATTCCTGTTTTCTCTCTCCTCTTTTCTTCACTAACAGGATTACACTTGCTACACCATCCTCTCAAGGGCAATTAGAGATGGGCAATAGGTGCTGGCCTAGCCAACGATACCCACATCCCATTTAGACTGCTGTTGGACCATGGCAAAACTTCCAGGCCTGCACAACCCAAGAGGAAAGCCACAGGAGGTTTACACATATAGATCTTCACACAGGAGGTTCAAACAGCAATTGAAAGTATGAAGACAACTTAAAAAGAAAATAACTTAACCCAACCTAAAAATAAATTATTTTGGACAATTTATGGTTTACACATAATGGGGCAGATTTTCCTGTTCTGTCGCAGACTCCATTATAGGTGTGGATTCCTCCCTGCCTAAATTTCCTCTATTTGCTGTGCCCCGGTGGTACAATGTACTCAAATTGAGGAACAGGACAATCTGTCCAATGATTATGCACTGATTTTCCTGGCTCTGTTGCCCAGGAGTGCCCAAATCTGAAGCCTGGTGAAACAGAAAATTGGGCATGCTGAATCTCCACTCCCATGATACTGCCCAGGACTGTTGGCCTCATTCATTTTCTCAGGTGCATTTTGCTGCTCTAGAGGCTGGTGCTGGCATGTAAATGCAAGCTTTTTGTCGCACATTCTATGTAAGTGAACTAGATTCCTAATTTAGTCATAGTTGCACATTGTGTTCAAGCTGTCACATTTAACATGACACAAAAAAACTAATCATGGTTTGAGTGTTTGTGAGATCTAAGGGAGTAATATTTTGGAGGCAGGGATACTAGCCCTTTCTTCCCATGCAACAACGATCCCATAAACATCTGGAAAAGACTTCCAGGACTTCCCACCACAACCAT
Organism: Carcharodon carcharias; assembly: GCF_017639515.1. Taxonomy (NCBI): domain Eukaryota; kingdom Metazoa; phylum Chordata; class Chondrichthyes; order Lamniformes; family Lamnidae; genus Carcharodon; species Carcharodon carcharias. The sequence continues at coordinate 75,592,307 of NC_054469.1, read as the reverse complement.
TAAAACTACTCTCAAAGCTCTCAGTTCCCTATAAATGGAATGTAGTTCACACAAGCCATTGACCAGAATTATCCCATTTATTGTGCAGAATTTCCCATCCTGACACAGTCTAACTAATTCTCTCTAATTCGCTTCACTACATTGCTTATCCTTCCTAATCATGTCTGCCTTTTGTGCACTGCTAACATTTGGTACTTCTCCTAAGTGGTGCCCCAGAGACAGGAACAGAGCCAGAGAATGGCAGCTGATTGTTGTTGTCAGGCTCTGGGACCCGACTTGGCTCTCTGTCTTCATGTAAATATAGAGCAGTCAGGTGCTGGCAGGAATGCTTGGGTCTCCTGGAAGTAAGTTCAGTGGCTTTCAGAGATTCCAATGATTGCAAGGAGAGACAGTATTGTAGGATGAGTGATGTACTTCTGCATTGCTGTTCAACATCAGCTCAACTGCTTTAATGATTTGCTTTCAACCCCCTCAGGAAATGATTGTAATTCTTCATCTATACTTGGGAGCATTGTAAACCTTGCTGCTGTAATCTAGCCATTCTACTGTGCTCAAACAGCATTTTAAACTGGGATTTCACATGTTTACTGTTCAATATGTTGCATAGGCAATACTCTGCTCTCTGCACTTACAAGAATTGCTTTGCAATAAGAAAAGCAGCTGTTCATCAAACATTTTACTTCCTATCTAACTATCACAAAGCTGGACCCAAATTCTGTAAACACTCTAATCTTTGACAAAGGGTACTGGCATATTACATCTGGTACAATTCCTACTTCCTGCCCTCCCTCTAATAGGTTAAGTGAAAATAATACTTCCAATTTCAGCTGTTTTTACTCTTCCCTTCCATAATTACGTTGTAAGAAAATGAGCACTATCACTGGTGCCTCATCGCTATGAGTAATATGAAGAGGAAACATCACAAAATCACTAGTAGTGTTAAACAAAATACTCTTCATAATTGACTGATATTTGAAAGTTAAAACCATAACCATAGTATTCCAAAAGAATAATCCAGTCTTTTTTGAATAATACAGTCTGGTCAACAGCTGCAGTGGTACAGGATTAGTCCTCCAGCTTATTATCTTGTTTGTTCAATTTCCAGGCTTGATTGACACTGGGTCTGCCAGCTAGGGAAACGACCAGTGGCTTTGAACCTGTCTCCTCAGTGGAATACAAAGTGGCAGACTGATCCATCTTTGAGGAAAGAGAGAGTCACCAAAGACCAGAACACTGTTCCAACAGCAGTTTTGGCTCCTGCATACATGGAGGGTTTCTGTGTTATTCTCACTGACTATTGTCTTCAGATGGTGAATAAAGCATTAATTGTGGAATGGGGCTGTTGCCAAGGGCTTCACAAACAGCTTTTTAATATGTATAAAGTTTTACACGTATGTTTCCTCTCCTGGTAAGGTTATTAAATTTATTTTGACATTGCATCCATGTCCTGTGGGCAATGCTATTGGAGTTTATGGCTTTAGTCACCTTTCTCCATGCTTTACATAAGACACTCTCGATTACCTTCCTTCCATGGTGGAGGAATAGGGCTTCTTTGCTCTACTACTGGCAGCAGTTGCTCAACCAGCTCATCATCAAAGCAGGATGATGTTATGTGAACAGCCCTGCTGTTTGACATGATGGTGGCATGCAGAGAGTCAGATTGATGCAAGCATTAATTACTCTTTCTTGGCACAAAACTGAAAATTCAGTCTGTTGGCAATACTAACTGGGCAAACTACAATCTGGCCCCTTTGCTCAAGTTTCACCTTTAATCTTCACCCACCACATTCTCCACAGGCTCACCGAAAGCCCAAATGCAAAAATCCCTCTATGCAGTTATTAACACCTGCAATAGCAACAAGATTCACCATGTCTTCATGGCTGCAAATAGGAGGCCTCAGCACCTGCCCAATTCAGCTTCCCCAATATTAAAATGAGCCCCGACAGTATACCAGCTCACTGTTCTCAGAGCTCACAATTGGTGTACATCTGGTATACCGCCCATGTATTTGCTCACCAGCATCGACCCAGGAAAATCAGCCCTTTAAAATCATAACCAGCAAATATATGCGGCTTTCCAGGAGTATCAACATACATCGGCTGGCAATCATTCACACAACTGGCCCAAACTTCACCAAATACCAATACATTTTCCTGTCAAACAAAAAACTTCTACTGAAGCTAACAACAGATTCTAGCAGTGACACATCACATCCACAAAATAACAACAGAAAATACATGGCGTGTTTGTCAGCTTCTCGAACGAGAAAAGTTGGGTTCAGGTTTCAGGTGGAGACCTTTGCTTAAGCAAGTAATTTTGTTGAAATAAGTCTGAGAAATGCTGCAGTGAAGCTTTGCATTTAAATATTGCAGAGCCAGAAACATCCTTAATCAATGGAATATTACCCATTTATATAGTCTTCTAATTCCATCCAAGAAAAAGCACACATCATTTATAACTGATATTTTTCTTCCTTCAATGTAAATCTAAGGTTCCTTTAAAATTAAATAATATAGAGAGTGATTGCAAGTCAGTAATCTCATCAAGAGGTCCATAAGCTATACGAGCAAAGAGTGAGTAGTTTCCAACCATTGGCCAGGATTTTTGCATGTTTGGTGGTGAGATTGGAAAATCTCATGAGAAAGCCCTAGGTACATTTCCCGCTGACATAAATCCAGGAGGTGATTGGACCCTCCCCCCATCAATGGTCAATGGGGAACTTAATTTGAATACACTTGCATCTCGTTATTGAGGCCACATGCCGGAATCACCCCCCATGTCAAATTTAAATCCCAAGTCGGCGTGATTTTAGAAAGGCATAATTTAAAATTGTCTTTAAAAAGGTGTGCACCTGGCAAGATGAACTTTGAGGGGAACTCAGAGGTGAGGTCACACAATTTAGCACAGTGCTCATGAGGATCCCAACGCATGGATGCAGCTCCGCAGATTCGGGGGTGGGGAGTCACAGGCAAGTCTTCACAGCAGCTTCTACGTGGCTAGTTTGTGGTGCCGGGGCAAGGGCAACAGTGCTGGAGTGAAGGGAAACCAGGGCTAGGGCAACAGTGCAAGGAAAGGTCATGGCAGCACAGACTGAAGGTTATACACTAACACATGCCAGGAAGGGGGTGGGGAGAAAACGGTCAGGCAAATAGAAAAAAACATGTCAAAGATGAGCACTCTTCCATATCTGAGACTTTATAGCTGGAGTTCAATTGACATGTTTGGAGTCAGGCTAGTAAAGCAAGTGTGACCACTCAAGCAGCACTAATTTCTGACAGTGCCAATGATTGCTCCTCTACTTGTAATCCTTCATGCACAGACTTCAAAATTGAATGAGATCCAATGGTTCTGCAGCACCATAGCAGACTGGGCAAGTTTGAGGATCGCCTTGGAAAAGTGGCCATTGAGCATTGACTGAGGAGTGCCCTCCTAATCCCTTGCATTATGTTTAAGTAGACATTGAAAAGTTACCCTTCTGGTCCAAGCAAACCATGAAGCCTTGGAATGCAGAGCTGCAGTTAGGACAAGGCCTGCAACTGAGATGAGAGTTCCGGATGCAGTCGAGTGGCTGGAGTTGTCACCGCTAGGCCATGTGATGTGGGGCAGTGCTGGATAATGGGCATGATGAGCCATCATGCACATTAAACACTGGGCATCCATGTAGTGGCCAGAATTCTCTGGCATGCATAAAGGGGCCTTGAGAGGCAGCCACAGGCAATGACTTGACCAAGAGTGGTCCTTAGGTGACAATTGCTGACCTTGTGTCTCTCTCTTTGACATTGCAATGAGGAGACCATCAGGAATATGAAACCTGGTGATCTCGCTGTCTGCCTCATTGCTTATAGGCTGGAGAGAAGGGAAAGAATGCAACAGATGTGCCTGGCTCACCAAAAGGAGGAACAGAACCCTCAAGACCAAGGGCAGCATGGCCTCCTCCACATGCAGAGAAAGAACCCCAGAAAGCCGTCGATCATAGGTGCATCGCTAGACCCCGGATCTACAGACAGCATGCGTGCTCCCCGCAGATGAGCAAGAACCAGTGTCGCTGATGACTGCACGTGCCAAGGGAGCTGATCACTCACATATGCCACCTTTTGAAGGATTTGATGCCAAAGAGACTTGGAGGGCATCCACTGCCAGTAGCAGTGAAGGTGAACACCACGCTCAATTTCTACAGCAGTGGCTTCTTCCAGGGTTCCACGGGGGACCTGTACAGGATCTCCAAGCCTCCCACAAATGTATCCAGGAGGTCACTGACACCAATTTTGGCCAGGCACACAACTTTGTCAACTTCAAAAGAGATCAGGTGAGCAAGGAAGTTGGAGCACTGGGATTTGCTGAGATTTCCAGATTCCCACAGGTGCAGGGTGCCATCAACTGCACTAAAATCTCCCTGGCCACAAGCAGTCCAGTATGTGAACCACAAGGCTTCCAATCTCTCAATGTTCAGCTGGTCTGTGACCATAACAAATGGATCATGCAGGTTTGTGCAAGATATCCCAGAAGCAGCCACGGCTCGAATATCCTCAGATCTCTGGCATCTTTCAAGGACAACATAGGATGCAGGGTTGGCTCCTTAGGGACAAGGGCTGTCCGCAAAGGATGTGGCTGATGCTGCCTGTGCAGCGGCCTCAGGCTGCTGAGAGAGAAAGTACAACAAGGGTCATGCCACAACCCGGAGTTTGAAGGAGCACATCATAGGGATCCTGAAAATGAGGTTCCAGTGCCTAGACAGATCTGGCAGAGCACTTCAGTACACTCCCCAGAGGGTGTCACACATCATCGTGGCTTTGCTGCGCGCTACACAATCTGGTGATGGAAAGAGGGGAGGACCTGGATGATCAGGAGAGGCAAGAGTTGCTCGTCTCCACCAACGAGGAGGAAGTCGAAGGGGATGATGTTGATGAGGTCCTGAAGGTGAGGGTGCAAGCGATGAGGCCATTGCAATGGCCAGATGAGGCAGGCATCCTCATGAGACTCTCATTGCTACAAGATTCCAGGAGAATGATGACGAGTTACAGTGAGGGCACTCCTGAGATCTTCACATTGCATCTGGGAAGGTCTGACACCTATCTGGCTGAAGGCAGCAACATACGCTCTGTGAAGAGGCTCATATCATGCAGGCATGCTGAGATACAGCGGGCACATGGACTTTTACAGCACTTGATCCTTTGGCAGGCTTCATCACCTGTTCACTTCAGTGCCTTCCTTCGCCTGTCAGGAATGGTGATGAAATGGGGGGGGTGGGGGGGGTTGCGGTGGTGGTGGTGGGGTGGGGGGCAACTCTGCCTCTAAGTTGCTGAGAGCAAACAGAGAACATCATTGAATGCTTTGATGCTAGGGTATGAGATTTCTGCAGCAAACACAAACCACATCAATTTGCAGACATCACTGATCTGTAGAGTGACTTTGAAGCTGGACTGTGCTCAGAAGCTTACACACTGCAGGGGAGAGGCCCTAGACTCTAACACTTGCCTTCATTTTGTGCAGGAACCAAAGTTTCACATCTGATAGACATGAATACTGCTAATCATGCCAAGGAGCCATAGTCAAGATGATATTCTTGGGAGTTTATTTACAATGGTCAACATTAGGTGCAAGTGATTAACACCCATGCCAATTTTGTGCAACTACATCTTCTTGACCTTTCTAACCCTGCCACTATGTCTTGGTGCATCCCAGACATCCACAGACTGCTCCATCCTGTTGCCTGTGATGACCTTGACGGGCCTCATCTGGAGGGCCTCTGGAGGGCCAAGACATAGAGGGCCCTGGCCTACTTTCAGGGTCCTGCTGTGTGGCAATGCCACCCTCCTCAGCCTGCAGAGCTAGAGCTGCTGGTGTCAAAGAAAGTGGGGAACTCAGTTTGGCTCGTCACTCCCCGAGTCACCTGGGTGGATGGCCTGGGCTGTGCACCTGCTGACCTTCCTCCCTATGGGTGCCTGAGGGGCCCTGGTTGTCTCCTTAAGTGGAAGGGACAGCTGGATTGAGTTTGAGATGCCCCACCACCTCTTGCATTGACACTGATGGATGCCAGCAAATGCCTCAGTGACGGAGTGCAGATCCTGCAGCAGTGCAGGACCATGTCCTGGACCAAGGTCATCACCGCGGCTGCCATCCCACCAGTGTTGACCCCGCTGCGATGACATGTTGGTACTATAACCTCCATCTGAAGGTGGACAGAATCCTCCATCTTGCCTTGCAATCTGAGGAGTGCAATGGAAATCCCTTCCCGATGTTCCTGAGCTTGTCTTTGCAGCTCAGTCAACTGAGGTATGACCAAGCCCAGAGACTCAGATTTGGACTCAGCAGATTTCTGGCCTCCAGCAGTCCTTCGAGTGCCGGCAATCTAGGTCGTCCCTGCCTTCGCCTGCTGTGGATCAGACTGTGTGATGTGCTCACCAGGCTGTGACCCCGAGGCTTCTCTAAAACTAGTTCCCACTGAGGTGTGTGCCTCTGCACTGATGGAGGGCGTTAGTAAGCGCTGTGATGGGTCTTCAGAATGGGTATCTGCAGATGCGTCTTCTATGGTGTTCTTGGAGCTGGAGTCGATACCTGGCTCGCTTGGCTGCTTCCGAGATGTGCCTGTGAAAGCAAGGAGAGATAATTAGTGCATGGCAGTGGCCTGTGAAACAGGAGACATCATCACTCACAGTATGGTTGTCTGATAGATGCTGTGGTGCTGGATCCTCACTTGGTTGAGCACCGCCGACCTCAGCCTCAGCACAGGAACGGTCCAGATCTTCGTCGGCCAAATAAATTGCAGTCTGTCAGGACCTTGATGTTGGGCATTCCTCCACCTGTCAGGGACCTCTCCCTTTTGTTATGTGCCAGCTTGTTCTGCATGAATACAGATGGGGAGAGGGTAAGCAGAATGCCCGCCAGGCCAGGTGAGAAGAGTGCCTGGTATGTGTGGGTGGTGAGTGGTGCCATAGATGGGATGAGGACATGGTCCTCAGGGCAGATGAAGGTGTGTGTGAGAGACTAAGTGATGATGTCCCTTGAGTTGGAAGTGAGTGACATCCATGTGGATGTGTGATGGGTTTGAGAGTGTATGAGGTGAGAGTGATGAGAAGAATGACTTACCCTGATGGAACCAAGGAGACCATTCATCCTCTTTCAGCACTGGTGAGTGTAGTAACTGTAGTTTTAAGGAATGCAGTAACAGTAGCTTTAATTAATGTAGTAACTGCAGCTTTATTGTACTGTGTAGTATCACATGACAATGTGAATGAATCAGCCCGAAGTGTGGGGAACCTTAGGGGTGGAGCTTGTTCTTCATGATTGAAGGATGTAACTGCTGCTGAAGCCCTGTAAATGAAGTTCACTGTTTCTTACGAGAAACTGTCTGGAAAATCAAGTCTATAACAACTGGTGATAAGGATAAATTGGTTCCGCTGCTGTACCTCACCCAGTGAATGTGAGTATCTTGTTTTAAACAGAAGAAAGGGAAAATATACTCACCAGGTATGCCTCTTTTTGGCAGGATTGCCCCCTTTGACTCATCCACAGAGGATTGGAGTCAGTATATAGAACGCCTCGGTTTCTTTTTCCAAGCAAACGAAGTAATGGTAGAGGAAAAACGGAAAGCAATTCTCTTAAGCGTCTGTGGGAGTAAAATTTATAATTTACTCCATAGTTTGATGGCCCCCGAACACTCCCAATTCGAAGACCTTCAGCAAATTGGTAGAACACGTAAAGGGTAATCTTCAACTGTTTCATGCAGAGCTTCAAACTTAATTCAAGAGTTGGAGCCCGGGGAGAGACCATAGCAAGATACGTACTGCAGTTAAAACAGCTAACTGAACGTTGTGACTTCAGGGAGACCCTAAAAGGTATGTTAAGGGATCGTTTGATCTGCGGTGTGCATGATGATGCCATTCGATTGTTATTAGATGAAGTAAATATCGATTTTAAAAAAGCATTGGAAATAGCACTTGCGATGGAAAACACCGAGCAGGATTCGCAGGCCTTACAGGGTGTTCAAAATGGCATCATTTTCCAGTGCACTCTCTGTCTCTGCCAGCTCCTCCAGCGACTGTGAAGTGCCGTCACCACTATGCCCCAGGACACTAGCCGTTGCTCTAATTCCCACTGAAGTGCTAGTATCTGCGCCGGTGCCTGCCTCGCAGAAATGGTGTGATGCTGGTGAGACTTCAGGCCCCTCAGGTGTGAGAGGGGGCATCTGCTGCTCCTCCTCCTGGCCCTGCTCCGCTGATGCTGAAAGGAAGAACAAGGACAGTGGATCAGTTAGCATGCAGACAATGACAAAGTTCATACCTGTCCCTCGGCTCATTATGCGCTCAACCTTCCAAAAACAATGGTCCAGCAATGTTGCAACAATAAATAATTTAACATTCAGCAGTGCTATAGCTGTTGGGAGGACAATGCTGACCTCACTGTTGGGCATAAATACCTGGCCATGGTACCCCAGCCTCACCGACACCAGTAGACCTGGGTGCATGGCGCCTCTCCAGTTCTGCTCGAAGCAGCTTAGTATGGAGAGCTGTGCTTGGCCGCCTCCAGTGCTCACACGCTCAGCCGCGTTCTGCGCATTCTTCTCCTGAGAAAGACAGAAGAGCATTGATTAGGGCAAATTGCATATGGACTCTGTTCGCACATGGCACACCCCAACCACAGTGCGACATATCAGGCCTCCAGTGCCTCCTCACCCTGCTGCAGCTGATCACTAAGGCAAAGATGCTAGGCCTTCTCCCCCCACCACCCGCCCCACCGACCCCCCCCCCCACCGACCCCATGGACACATGCTACCTACGTCACATTAGGAACCACACAGTATTTCCTCCCAAAGAAAGGAGACACAAACACGTGGAGCACAGAGGGCAGCAGATGGTTCGTTGCCACGCCACCTAGAAGCTCTCCTCCCAGCATGTCATCACCCTGACTAGGACATGTCCTGGAGTTCTAAGTCTGCGCCTAGGTGCAGCTCCTCCAGGTTGCCCCCAAACCAGTCATGTGGGACTCAGATCAACACAGGCTGCGGGGGAAAACTCATCTCCTCATGACCCACTCAGGCTGACCTCAGCATGGGCACTATCTGCTTGCCCACCCAGCAAAGGAAAAATGTAGTCAATGATTCAATACAGTCTTGACACTGAGACTTGTGGGGTGGGGTGGGGGGGTGGGGAGGGGGGGCGGGGGTCGCAGAAGGTAAGCCGACCTGCTGGGTTAAATGCCCAATGCCAATATGGTACTCACTCTGCCAGAGCGCAACAAATAGTTGAAGCGCTTGCGGCACTGGATCCAGGTGCACCGCACCACGTTGTGGAAGCTCACCACCTCCATCACCTCCTCCCAGGCATGTTTTGTCTTATGGGGGGGCTTCTCCTCCCATCCCAGGGGACCAACACCTCCTGCTGTGCTGCCACCTCCTCGAGAAGGGCAACAAGGCAGTCATCAGAAAAACGAGGGGCGCACTGGCCCCCCCGCTTGCCTACCCTCCAGCCTGGCCTGCTCACCTGAGCGCCTCTGCTGTGACCTATCACTGATCATTGTGAGCAGCTTACAAAAGCCTGCCAGGTCTTCTTTTAAACAGGCTGCCAGGTCGCCATCGGACCCAGCGGTCTGTGCATGCCTGCCACCACCCGCCCACTCCTGCTATCCTCAGGATTCGGGAAATATGCTGGACGGGCCTTAATTGGACGGCTGCGAAAAGTGGCGGCACCCACCCAATCGCAGGCAGCAATTGGGTCTGTACCCACTCCCGCTCCGCCACCCCAGCCAGACAGAAAATTATTCCCATGGGGGTAATTTTTTCCAGTTGGTTCTGTCAGAGCTGAGGTTGACGGACAGTTCCTTCTGTGTTATTTATAAGCATAACGTTATTTATAACATGAGGTTTATTTCATGTAAGAGGACCATTGAAAGGTGGTAGTCAATAAGCTGCCACTGGCAAACAATAATCTGTACATACAGTTTTCTGAATTAATTAAGGGTTCAATTCCTTCAACCAGCACATTCCATTTATTTCCACTTTGTTTCTGGGTTAGCTGGAGTTATAGATGTAACAATGAGACTGTGTCACTTCCTCATCAGTACCACAGATTGCCTCGGAAATGAGGTCAGGCCGCAGGTAGTCAGGAGCGCTCAAATACAAGGAAGTCATGCTCATGTTTTACAAATCACTGTTTAGGCCTCAGTTGAAATATGCCTGCAAATCTGGGCCTCGTGTTTTTGGAAGGATATGAAGGACTTGGGGAGGAGATTTACCAGGAAGAGACCAAGGATGAGGGACTTTAGTTATGTGGAGAGATTGGAGAAGCTGGAATTATTCTTCTTAGAACAGAGGTTTGGGGGAAACCTAATTGAGTTATTTACAATTCTGCGGGTTTTGGTACAGTAAGTTAGGAGAAACTATTGCCTCTGAAAAACAGGTCACTGACCAGAGCCATGGATTTAAAATAATTGGCAAAAGAATTGAGATTGAAAATGTGAGAAATTATTTCACAAAGAAGGCTGTAATGATCTGAAGCATACCAAGTGCGGCAGAATCAGATTCTATTCCAAAAGACAAAGGCTCATGTAACTGAAGAGAAATAATTTGCAAGGTTATGGGGAGAAAGCTCAGGGTGTAAGACTAAATGGGATAGCTCTTTCAAAGATCCACTACAGGCTTGACAGGCTGAATGGCTTCCTATGCTATAAGATTCTATGATGCTACACACTGAATTCAAACCATCTCCATTTCAAAATAGTTCGCTATTGTATAGATTTGCATTTAACAAAACATAGATTACTTTTTTTTAATTATCAATAGTAAAATTAGATCATTAGTGATTCACCAACAATGTTTAATGCCTGCAATGCTTTTTCTTACCATGGTGAAAATCTAGGTGGGCTTTACATCTTGCAAAGCAGTTAAAAATACTTTCCTTTCATTAGTTTCCATGGCCTGAATTTTCACATCAGCGTGCAGGGGTGGGTCCAACATGCCGATGCGTAAAATGACACGCGGTGATGTCAGGCGTGCGCCCCAACGTCACCGCATGCCATTCAGATCTTTCACTCGGTGGGCGCACGCCTGCTGCCAAAGGCCTGTTAAGGCCATTAATAAACCAATTAAAGTAGTTCTTAACACTGCCCATCCAACCTTAAGGTTGGCGGGCAGGTGAAGAGCCCAAGCGGCCTTTGTGTTTTTCAGGAAACCTCTTCCACGGACGGGATGAGGTTTCCTGAAGGTTTTATTAAATAAATAAGCTTTTTTTTAACAATTCATAAACATGTCACATTAAGGGACATGTCTGAATAATTTTAATCTTTCTTTATTTCAAACTTTCAAAATGAACTTAATCTCCCTGAGGCACAGAGCTGCCTCAGAAAGATTTCTACACTCTTTTGCACATGCTACCGGGCACGCATCACGCTGGGCGGGCCTTAATTGGCCCACCTATGTAAAATGGTGGCGTGCAGCCGATTGCGGGCGGAAATCAGCTCCATGCCTGCCCATGCCCGCTCCTATCAGCCCGCCTGACAGGCAGAAAATTCTGTCCCATGTGTATTTAAGATTAAATTTTGAAACCTTGGCATCTTTGCTCATCTCAGAACTGAACTTCAAGCCTATCTTCCTATGCATCACAAAGACTGTTTACTTTGCAGTATTGTTTTCCTATCCTTTTAGCTCACCCATTACAGCTGTTGAAGTGCTTATCCACACATTTGTCACCTGTAGACCCAATTACTCCAGTGTTCTCCTTATTGATCCCCCATCCCCCTTCCTCAAAAAGTTTAACTTGTTTAAAACTCAGCTATCTGTATCCTGTACTGCACCAAGTTCCAGTTGTCAATTATTGCCATCCTTACCAACCCACATTGCCTCCCTGTTCCTCCAATAAATTAAATTTGAAATCCTTGTTCTTAACTTCACAATCTTCCATGACCTCTCTCCATCCTATCTCTGCAACCTCCTCCAGCTTCCCATCCAGTTTTTCAGGTAATTTTCTGAAACAGGAAGGAACAACTTGCTCTGGTAACTCATCTCCAATGCAGCCACAGCAGTCATCAGGCTGAGTTACATTGCAGCACACTGTCTACCTATAGTCCAGCATGAATTCCTAATGTGAACACAGATCACAATTGCTCAATACAAAATTTCCTTATTTTAATGGAGCCCTTGAACCATTTAAAATAAAAAAGCCTTGGATTTGGATAATACCTTTCAGGACATTCCAAACCACTTTTCAGTCAACATTTAATCTGGAAAATGCAGCAGCTAATTTGCACACAAAATTCCACAATTAGCAATGCAATAATGATAATCTGTTCTCATGATATTGCTGAAGGATAAATACTGACAAGTACACCAAGGAGAAGATGAACAACTTTTTTAATAAATGCTTTACAAATGTGTCCAAAAGCCGTCCGCAGTCATTTCCAGACTGTTTCTTTTGTAGTTTTCATTTATATTTCACATTTGTTATGGCAATCATTTCATTGGACAATTCTCTGTTTACCACCCTAAGAACCTATCAAATGAGTGGAAGAAATGTCTCTTTAAATTGGAAAGATGTGATTTTCCAAATACATTTATCCGTTATGTTGCTGAGGAAGACTAGAAAATTTAATTTGTTGAGGAACATGCAACCTTTGTTCTAAAATGGCATATTCTGCAGCTATAAAACCAGCCCTAGATTAAAGCTAAATTTTATGACATTTTTATGAATATCCATTTCAAACAAAACCTCAAAGACTTTTAGCAAAATCTTATGTATCATCTGTCAAATTACAGTGGCTAAGACTATGACTACTGTTTACTGAAGTATGTTAGGAAAACTCTAGGGAACGTATTGTCTGCATTTGAATTGGCAGAGGCAATGAAAACTGCATAAATTGGAACCAGTCAGTAAAATCCTGGTAGCCTGAAACGGAAAAAAATAGCTGTTCCTGCAAATTTCATATTAATAGATTATATTATAGTGATGTAAGTAAAAAAGAGATGTCTTTAACCCACAGAAATGGAAAACAGGAAAGCTCCTAAATATTATAGTAGTCAATTAATCAATGGCTAAATAAAAGGCCAATATTTTTTAAACTTTCTCCCTTTTCTCCTGAAATCATTCACTGCTGCTTTTGCAAGGACCAACAATTTTCAAGTAATTTGCCAGGTGGCCATGCATTATTAATGATCCTAAGGGCAATCAGTGTTGGTGGGTTATTTTATCGTAAGGATATCAGAGCTCAATTGATCCCATCTTCATCTGACATTGCCACACATTGGGCAGAAATTTTAGCTCGGTGGGCGGGCTTGCACCCGACCCACTTGAGCGTGAAATGACACATGTTTGACATTGGCCAAGCATGCTGACGTCAACACGTAGTTGTGCTATAGTTCAGTAGGCAGGCATGCGCGGGGTCAGCAGCTCGCCCGTCGACAATTAAGAGGCCTGCTAAGGCCATTAAGTAATCAATTAAATTATTTTTTCACTGCCCGTCCAACCATATGGTTGGTGGGCAGGCGAAAAGGCCAAGCGGCCTTTGCATCTTTTTGGAAACCTCATCCACGGGAAGGCTGAGGTTTCCAAAAGCAAATAATAATAAAATAAAAGTTTTAAAATGTAATTAATAATGTGTCCCTGCTCATGGGGCAGAGTCACATGAGGGGATGTGTTTCATTACATTTTTAATTAATTTAAAAAAAATCTCCATCTCTCTGAGGCAGCTCCGTGCCTCGGGGAGATCGCGCATGCGCAAAGTTCACACTCGGCCAACTTGCCCTCCTCCACCTGCCCACACAGGCAGCACTCAGCATTAATGTTCATGTTTCACGCTGTGCGGGCCTTAATTGGCCCGCCAGCAAGAAATCGCGATGCGGGGCTGATCAAGGGCAACAGTTGGCTTCCCAACCACCCCTGCCGAGCTCCCCTGCCAAGGACAAAATTCTGTCCATTGTTTCGAGAAGGGGATCACTGGGTAAGAACTGGAAGCTGGGCTGATTTTTCCTCCCTCACTAGCCCAGGGGAAATAAAGCCAATAAAAGTATCCCTGCCATCACCACACCCAATATCAGCTTTATTAGTACAGGTCACAGATTGAACCTGTGAGCTTCCCATTTGGTTCACTAATGTCCTTCAAGGGAGAAAATCTGCCAGTCTTACTCAGTCTGGTCTACATGTGACTCTGGACCCACAGTAATGTGGCTGACAGCAACTGGCCTCTGAAATGGCCTAGCAAGCAACTCAGAGCTGGAGCAATTAGGAATGGGTAATAAATGCTAACCTTGCCAGCAACACTCACATCCCAAGAACAATCAGGAAAAAAAAAATCAAATGGTCCACTTACTCACAAAGTCATTGCCAGAACTTGATCTTCCTCCCCAGTTTATTCAGTTGATTTTTGCACTACACACTAATAAAATTTCTGCTTTATGGGCTAAAAATTTAGATTGCTGGTCAAGGGTTGAAAGTAGCAGGCTGCCTTATGTGTGAGTCACTTATCTCTCTGTCAGTCTTCCTCTTTAATCTCTCTAGCTCCCAGAGCCCAGGTCCCTCTCTGTTCTTTGCTAAGGGCTGAATTTCTGAACAGAGACTCACTCGTGAGCGTGCTTTTCAAATTTGGCTGGCACAATCCCATAACTTTCCATCAAGGTCAGACAGGATAAATGAACTGCTGTCACATGGCTACACTGCTGCTAAGTAGCAACAACAGCTTCCATTTATATAGTGCCTTTAATGTAGTAAAGCAACCCAGTGGCTTCACAGAAGTAATATTAAATAAAATGTGGCACATAGGCACATTTTTTTAATTCATTCATAGGATCTGGGTGTTGCTGGTTAGGCCAACATTTATTGCCCATCCCTAATAGCCCTTGAGAATTGATGGTGAGCTGCCTTCTTGAACTGCTCCATGTGGTGTAAATACACCCACAGTGCTGTTAAGAAGGGAGTTCCAGAATTTTGACTCAGCAACAGTGAAGGAACAGTAATATAATTTCAAGTCAGGATGGTGTGTGGCTTGGAGGGGATCTTGCAGGTGGTGGTGTTCTCAAGCCCTTATCCTCCTAGTTGCGTGTTTGGAAGTTTCTTTCAAAGGAGCCTTGTCGATTTACATCAGTGCATGAAAATTAAGAAGATAAATAAATGGTAACACCAATAGAGTTGTAACAAGATCCCCAAGTAGTGATTCATTGTGGACTGATCCAACAAGTTTTGGATTGATCTCATCTTTATAATGGCTTTAGAATGGCTCCTGAATTGGTTAAAGGCTGCCAAATATAAATGCAGGTCAGGCAGTTGGTGGCTAAAGAACAGTCTGTCAAATAGTTAAAGTGAATCATGTTCCAGGCCCTCAAACCCACCGCACTCCTACTTCTCCCATCACCGACCTGATTCAAGTCCTTCCTTGATTTTTAAGGTGAAAATATTAAAAAGAAAACAAAAATAGAAAATGCTAGAAATGCTCAGCAGGTCAGGCAGCATCTGTGGAGAGAGAAACAGAATTAACATTTCAGGCTGAATTTCTGATGAAAGGTCACAGACATGAAATGTTGGCCTGGATTTTCACCAAGTCAGGATAACTCAGGAGCCCTTTAAAAATGATGGTTAGGTCCCGTTTCTGGGATTCATGACCCCATTCCTGGGCTGTCTGACTTATAGGAGTGCCAATAAAGAGTGCAGACTGGTTCCTGTCAAAAATATGCATCAAGCACTCCCAACCTGGCTGGCTCTATTGCGGACATAGGCACGTCCTACTCTTCCGTAATTTTCATGGAGTTGGGCCAGGTTTTTAAAGAGTCGTGGTTCTCATCAGATGAGTCATGAACCTTAGTCTGCCTGAGGAGACCTTTCAAAAGATAAGTTCAAAAGGTCATCCTCATGCACCCATGCCAAGGTATACCCCTGCACCCACCTCCATCCCCTCATACCCCAAATGCCAAGCTATGACACTTTAATGCCCATTGACCTACCATACACTGTACAGAGCCAATGAACCCAAAGTGAAGGTAAGATGTGTAAAGAAAAGCTTTTAAAAATGTATTTGATACATACTTTCTGCTATGCTAAAAAAAACAGTAAAAGTGTCAATCATCCAGACCTTTTAAAGTATCAATAGCAAAACTGCAAGCCCTTGAAACCACTTAATCTTATGAAAATAAACATTGTGAAATTAACCACAGATAACAGAGAGCCTGCTCTGTCAATCAAGCAATGTTTTCACTGGGGCACAGCTATTTCGACAAGGCTAATGGTTGTCTGGGCTCTCAGCCAAGCATGCATAATGAGGCTTTGGAGTTGGAACCCGTATTTGTCCCTAGTGGAAAAATATCTTCAAAGACAGTAAGATTCCACCCATTGTTCCTAAGTTGAGGCCAAAATATTTGCTCCTTGAAAACGTTGGTTGAATAAGGCCTCTTGTTTAGAGTTCTTCTTCCCCTCCTTCTCCTCCCTCCGTGACCAGCTTAGTTTCCTTCGTGTTTCCTCTGCTTAATTCCCTTTTCAAGCTGGAATCAAGGATGTTTGAAACTACAAAATCCATGACTGGAAGCAAGTGGTCTGACCAAAACACTGCAAGTCACATCCAAGGCCTTCGCCACCATTTCCTGTCAACCTTACCAACTGTAAACAGCAGTAGAAAACTCACAACACTTCCACAAACTCAGCCAGAGATAACAGAGATCAATCAGCAACTAACCTGAAAGTAGTTGTTGCTCCCTTTAAGTAATGATGGCGGAGTGTTGAACGCATATTCGACAATGCATGTTTAAGTGAGGGTGGTAGCTGAGCATTCAGGTCTAAAATGGCTAGGCTGGCATCAAATGAGTATTACATACTGACTGACATCACACACTACCTACTCTACATACTTCTGGCACATGAACCAAATGCCTACACTAACACCCTTATCAAAATGGCATCCAGTATGGGTCATACTGAAATGTGCATGAGCTGTGCAGATGTCATTTTGGAACCAAAACAGCCAACTACATGAAGCATGGAGTCAAATCATGCAGCCATTAGTTCTCAATTACAATCTATTTTAACATGTACCACTCAAAAATTAAGCAATTTTGCTGTTTAAATAGGTTTTCCGTTAGGCTTGTTCTTTTGATCATAAACCTCTTCCTGCACATTTCCATAATACCTTTTTAATTCTTTTTGGGGATGGGGATGTTGTTGACAAGGCATCCATTGCTAAATACCACTGACTGGCATGTTAGGACATTTTAGCGGACAGTGTAGAAGCAACCATATTAATGTGGGACTGGGGTCACATATAGGCCAGACCAGGAAAGAACAGTAGGTTTCAATCACTAGAGGAGCTTAATTAAGAGTTAGATTTTTCTGGCAATGTGGAAGTTTTCTGATACAGTACCAATTTTTTTCTGACTGAATTTAAATTCTCAAACTGCCTTGATTGGACTTGAACTCATGTTATGTGGATTATTAGTCTATGTGCATAACTACAATACTACCAAATCAATCCATGAAAATGTTACAGTGATAAAGTAACTTATTGACATAAGGATATTATGGTTAATTTTCCTCAATTGCCTATGGAAATAATACCCAGCTCCTAGACACATAAACAGTGAAATGGATGAGGGAACCCATTACACTGAGTCTCTGGTTATAGGGATTTCCAAGATTTCCCCAAAGGGATGAAGATTGCTTATGCCTGGTGTAAGACTGAGCGTAGCACAGTTACGTCATCAACAGTCCTGCATTATTTGCCTGCAGGTAGGCCAGGAAACAGCCAAAAATATTAGGCACTCAGCATTGGTCCAGGCCCCTCATATTGGTGGGTATAAGAGAAACAAACCGCAAGGTCATGTAGTGGCCACAAAAATGTGACCCTTTTTTCCAAGGTTTGTGGCTTTTTTGACACTATTTTTAGATTCCAAAGCTTGCAGCGGTGATTGTACTTGCACCATAATGCTAAGCACTAATCCTGCAAATGGACAGGTCTGCCACTGGAGAAAATCGGGTCTGTAGTAATGACTTAAACTGAAGAGCTAGGCTACACCTCAGCTGCTCTCCATCTAACTAACATCCAGGTAAAGCTAGATAGTTCTTTAGAGTATTTAAGGATTTCAGTGCTGGGTTTTGCAAAAAGTTAGTTTTCGTTTAATTCTAAGAAATTAATGAATAAGGTGCTTCATGGTTATGGCATGAAGCCATTTTTATAGCGTGTTTCTTTACCTCCATTTACATTGTTTTGTATTACAGAGTTACAGAAAATCATCCTTTCTTTTTACAAAGAATAATCTCAAAAGCTCATGTGCTGCGAAGGCTGCCAAGGTCATTCACTGTTCAAGGACAGCCCCATCCTGATTTCAGTTCAAAGCAAAGGCTGCTTCCAACAGTATTTCAGTTTGGATTAGATCCAACCAAGTAATTTTGAAAGATACATCAAAATAATTCACAATTAATTTGCATTCTGTGCATTTTGTTAAGATATATGGAGGACTGAATAACAATGATATGTTGCTGACAAAATTCACAAGATGATTTTGTCTGATTTTAAAGCCATGACAGCTTAAAATGTTCAAATGTGGTTACAGTGGATTGAAAAGAATTTGGTGGTGCATTATTCATTTCTAATCCACCGAAATGTATGGACATTTTTGTCATATCCAAATAATTAATATAAATAAATATTTTGATATTTATCATATCTTCTGTAAATATCTTTATAAGTTGAGACAAAGCTTCAGCAACAACCTTTAGCAAATACATCTGGCTCACATTACACTGTTAAAGTATAGCAGACCCTAACTAGCTGTGCATTTCACTGTTCCTGCTGTGGTAACATCAGAAACCTTATAATATTCCTCTGTGAAATGTTGTACTGCACAGCTTTCAATGTATGCAAAACCCAACTCTTCTTCTCAGCAATTAAATACTTCCATTAGTCCACCATCATTCTGGAGGATAAAGATAACCGGAATTCCTCTTTTCCACCACAATTTACCTCATTCCCCTGCCGTCACCATCCTATCTCTAATACCAAATCCGAACAGCTGTTGGATTTCTTTCTCAGTAAAATAGATACTGCCTACATACTATAGCCTTCTCACCCTCCACTTCACCAGACCCAGTCTCTCAAACCTCTCCCTCCACAATACTCTGTAGCTTCTGCCCTAACACCCCCACAACCCTTATCAGATTCATGTTCTCAATGGGATTTCCTTGAGGTCCCTTCCACTACTGTGGCAAAATAGATTTTTGCCTATGTTGATTTTTTTTTTCTAACTTTCTCCAATTATCATGTAATGAGTTAAGAGAAAACCACACTTGGTATTTCTTAAAGGAAAGCACACCAGTTCATTCGCTGATCTACCAGTTATGATATTTATTCATACATGCAAATTGATGAAGTGAGAAAAGTAATAAACTCTAACTGCCAAGTTTATAAGAATTTTTGCATTTATTGGCAAGCATCCTAGACCTTCCGGGAGCAGAGACAGCCGGACCTGTGAGGGACACTTCTACTCAGACAGCAGGCTGAGTTTGAAAGAAAAACCCAGGAGTGACATCATAGGAAAACAGTAAGGTCATTGGTTGGTGAGGATCTGCTGTTAGGGAGGTGTGTTTAAAGAGCTTAAAACTAGAAAACATGTCATTTAAAAAGAAGCAGCTACTTGGATTTCAGTAAGGAACACTAGCAAGAGGGAAGTAAAATTAAATCAAGTCAAAGTGAAATAAAGTAAACCAAAGTAAGATAAAGTTAGCGTAAATGTAGTAAAGTTGTTATTGTTAATTTATTTATCCATTCTACTTATTCTAAATGTAATAAATAGTTTTTAGAGTTTCAGGATGGCAGGTCAGCTTGGCTAAGTGGAGGGTACATCCTGCAGTATGTGTGAAGTCATGGAAGCACCATGTGTCTCTGACAAACACATTTGTAGGAAGTGTCACCAGCTGCACAAGCTTGAGCTCCAGGTTTTGGAACTTGAGGGGCAGTTGGAATCACTGCTGTGCATCTGTGAGGCAAAGAACTACGTGGATAGCACATCTGGGGAGGTGGTCACACCATAGATCAGAAGTGTACAGAGGGAATAGGTGACCACCAGGCAGTCTAAGAAAACTTCGCAGGTAGTGCAGGAGTCCCCTGAGTTGCTAATTGGTTTTCTATTTTGGATGCTAATGAGGGTGATGGTTCCTCAGGGGAGTGCAGCTGGAGCCAAGCCTGTGGCACCACAGGTGGCTCAGCTTAATAGGGGGAAAGGAAGAAGAATGGAAGGGCAATAGTGGTAGGGGATTCCATAGTCAGGGGATCAGACAGGCATTTCTACAGCAGTAAACGTGACTCCAGGATGGTGTGTTGCCTCCATGGTGCCAGGGTCAAGGATGTCACGGAGCGGCTGCAGGATATCCTTCAGGGGGAGGGGGTTCAGTCAGAAGTTGTGGTTTACATTGGTACCAATGACATAGGTAGGAAAAGGGATGACATCCTGAAAGCAGATTTCATGGAGGAAGGAAATTAAAAAGCAGGACCTCAAGAGCAGTAATCTCAGAGTTACTCCCAGTGCTACGTGCTAGTGAACATAGGAATAGGAGGACAGATCAATTAAATACGTGGCTGGAGAACTGGTGTAGGAGGGAGGGCATCAGATTTCTGAGGCATTGGGGCCAGTTCTGGGGCAGATGGGACCTGTACAAGCTGGACAGGCTACATCTTAACAGAACTGGGACTGATATACTCACAGGAAGATTTGCTATTGCTGTTGGGGTGAGTTTAAATTAGCTTGTCAGTGAGGTGGGAACCTGAGGGGTGGCCCAAATTGGAAGAAAGTAAAGTAACAGGAAGTAATAGTGAGACTAGAAGGCAGGACAAACAAAGCAGAGCATTGAGTATGCTTCAAATGTGGAATGATGTCAAAAAGACCAAGTTAAGGGCACTCTACCTGAATGCGTGCAACATTCGCAATAAGGTAGTTGATCTAATGGCACAAATAGAGGTAAATGGGTATGATATAATTGCCATTACGGAAACATGGCTGCATGGTGACCAAGATTGGGAACTGAATATTCAAGGATATTCCACATTTAGGAAGGACAAACAAGAGGGAAAGGAGGTGGAGTTGCGCTGATAATAAGGGATGGGATCAGTGCATTAGTAAGGGAGGACAACGTGTGGAATCTGTTTGGATAGAGCTAAGAAACAGCAAAGGGCAGCAGACATTGGTTGGAGTTGTTTATAGGCCACCAAACAGTCGTGGTAATGTGGGGCATGGTATTAATCAGGAGATGAGGGAAGCATGTAGCATGGGCAATACAGTAATCATGGGCAGAATTTTCTGTTTGACATGCGGGAGGAGGGCCCCACACGTCAGTGCGTAAAATGACGCGTGGTGACATTGGGCGAGCATCCTGACATCACCGCGCGCCATTGCGCTATTTTGTCGGGCGGTTGCACAACAAAGTTTAATGTGCGCCTGCCATTAATTAATGGGCTAGTTAAGGCCCTTAGTTTGTCAATCGATGGCTATTTTCAGCCACCCGTGCAATCTTCGCGTCTGCACAAGGGCGCAACGGGCAGGCGGGTAAGAGACTTTTTAATAAAACTCATCCACAGACAGGAGAAGAGGGTTCAGTGGGGTTGTCAATCTGGTCTGTGAGTATTTATTGCAGAAAGTTTTTTAAACTTGCCTGTGTGACCTGTAGCAGTTCAGAACAAATTCTAGCAGCTTTCTGTGTACTTTGAACCTTTAGATCAGCACTCGGCAGTCAGTAATCTTTATCGGGCCTTTCCGGAGACCTCCACTTAGCCTTTGGGTATGGGTTGTGACATGTCCACTGGAGGCAGCTCCTCTGAGGAGGAAGGGAGCACTAGAATAAGGAGGAGGTCAGGAGTGCACAATCAACTTCCAAGGGAGCCACCTTGGGAGACCAGGCACAGGCACAAAGGGCGCAGGGCCAAGAGGTTGTCCAAGGTGGAAGGGGCTGCAGAAGACGCCACTTCCCTGCTGCCAGGATATACAGGCAGCGAAGCAGCTACCTCAGTATGACTGAGGTGCAGTGCCAAAGGAGGCTCCGACTGTCAAGGGAGACAGTCAACTATATCTGATTGGCCCTGAGATCTCTCCTAACTGTGTGGGTGGACACACCATGCCAGAGGCTCTTAAGATCACAGCTGCCCTCAACTTCTATGCCTTTGGTTCCTTCCAGGGGGTCGGTGGGTGATCTTTGTGGTGTCTCCCAATCAGCTGTCCACACTTGTGCCAAGCAGGTTACAGATGCTCTGTTCAAGCATGTATTGACCTTCATCCACTTCCGTTGGGACCAGGCAAGCAGACACAGCAAGCCAGAGGCTTTGCGGCCATTGCTGGCTTCCCTCACGTCCAGGGTGCAATAGGCTGCACACATGTGGCCATCAAGGTGCCAGCAGGTGAGCCCGGTGCTTTCATCAACAGGAAGGGCTTCCACTCCATGAACGTGCAGATGGTGTGTGATCCCAGGATGCTGATTCTACAAGTCTGTGCAAGGTACCCAGGCAGCTCCCACATTGCCTACATCCTCAGACACTCTCAGGTGCCCGGGCTCTTCAGTGCTCCAGCCTGGCTGAATGGATGGCTGCCGTGTGACAAGGGCTATCCCCTCAGAAGGTGGCTCATGATGCCTCTCCGCTATCCAATATCAGAAGCTGAGCAGCGGTACAATAGCAGCCACGCCTCCACAAGGGCTGTGGTGGAGAGAACCATTGGTCTTCTCAAGATGCGCTTCTGATGCCTGGACCATTCAGGGGATGCACTCCAATACCCTTCAGATCGTGTCTCGGTGATAGTGGTTGCATGCTGCGCTCTTCACTATCTTGCGCTGAAAAGGGGGGACGCGGTGGACGATGAAGACGTTGACGCAGTGGCTGCAGCTACACACAACGAGTCCAGCACTGATTCTGAGGTTGAGGAAGCACAGGGGAATGCTGAGGGAGTACACCAAGGATGCAGGGACACCTGGGAGACCAATCCAACGAACCTTCAGCTAGCTCCACACAAATGGATCAGCAGGACCAGCCTTGCCTAGCACTTCCATACTCACCACTAAAGTGCTAAATCTGCCAGGTCACCAGCTGCAACTAAGGGCTTTAGACATAAACTTCAATGTCCACTCAAACACTCATGACATGTATGTAAAACATACAAATGCAGCAGAAAGGAGCCTCCTTCAGCCATGGTAACACATCTGTTTTTAATTTTCACCATCAGAAGTTCTCACAAAGTCAAAACAAAACGTTATTCAAGCAGAAACAAATAATAAGTCCCTAATCTAGGGCCAAAACAAAAGCACCAGTGAGAAACCTGAGGTGTGCCTAAGGTGCCTTATGCTTACGTTTCCGGGTGCTATGTCTTGGCACTGCCCCATCACTCGGAGTAGCATCTGAGACAGCCTGCTCGCTCTGCTGTCTTGTTGGCGTCGATGACCTTGACGGTCGTCCTCTAGCCCATGGAGCCTGTGTTGGGCCCGCCTGGGAGGGATCTGCCAGGTCCAGAGCTGGCATCTCCCCAGTCATCGCAGCCTCACCCAATGAAGTGGTCACTGGGAGAGGGGCAGAGCAGCTGTTACCCTCACCTGGGGTGCCGTGAGAGGAGACTGCAGATATGACAGGCAGTTGCTGCGCCAATGTAAGGTCACCTCGGACCTCCCTGCTCACCGTCAATGGATGGGCAATGAGCTGGGAAGCTTGAAGCCCACACCATCTCCAATGTGGCAGATGGTGTGGACTTCAAGCTGTGATGGCTTGCAGGTCCAAGCGTAACCCCAGGAGAAGCTGCTTGTTCTCCTGGAAGCCCCTCTCCACGAGAGTCGCCATTCTCTCTATGGAGGAAGCATGACGCGGTGCCATTAGGCTCATTGCATCAGTGATGCTCAGCTTGGACTCCTCTACCACGGACAAGCAAAGCATAGTCTCATGTAACACTCCCAGATGCTCCCGCACACCCGACCACATTTCCTGTAGCCGCTACATCACGACAACTCCTGAGGCACATCATCACGCACCGACTGAGCATGTGCCTGATCCCCTGCGGTCTTCCGACTGCTGGCACTATCAGCCAGCTC